>NC_073692.1:216743049-217114350 GCF_029784155.1 Uranotaenia lowii | reverse complement strand
CATTCTTGCATTAGTCCTTGCACCACTAAGGCAGCGAGAAATATCATATCACTCAATCGTTGGACTGAGCATTTTGATCAACTTTCCGAGTTACATACAATGCCAACAAACCCCACTCCCACTAATCTCGATATCTCCAATGGCGGCGGCTCTTTCTCCCTCTTCGGCTAGGGAGTTTGTCCAGGCTCTCTTGTCTCGTCTACAAGCTCGTTTAACTGCCTTTTCCAGTTCCGCATATCGTAAGCGGGCGGCTGCTTTGGCTGACCCGGTACATGCCTGCTCAATTCCGACTTTCGCCTGTTATGCCGTCCGAGATATTTTAATCTAAGTACAAGAACTTTTTTAATTTTTTCGAAATTTCATATTTGGAGCATAATTCAAAAACGGTTCTACTGAGATTTTTTTGAATTACATTGGAAATGACCTTCAGTTTACTGAGTTCAAAAATGCTGTAAACTAGTGTTATTATTGATTTATTCATTCATCATTCATTGTCATATTTGTCATTTTGATCATTTTTGTAATTATTTTAATTTTTATAATTTTTGTAATTTTTGCTATTTTTGTCATTTTTGTAATTTTTGTAATTTTTGTAATTTTTGTAATTTTTGTTATCTTTGTTATTTTTGTAATTTTTGTAATTTTTGCAATTTTTCCAATTTATGTAATTTTTGTGATTTTTGCAATTTTTGTAATTTTTGTAATTTTTATAATTTTTGTAATTTTTGTAATTTTTGTAATTTTTGTAATTTTTGTAATTTTTGTAATTTTTGTAATTTTTGTAATTTTTGTAATTTTTGTAATTTTTGTAATTTTTGTAATTTTTGTAATTTTTGTAATTTTTGTAATTTTTGTAATTTTTGTAATTTTTGTAATTTTTTAATTTTTGTAATTTTTGTAATTTTTGTAATTTTTGTAATGTTTATAATTTTTGTAATTTTTGTAATTTTTGTAATTTTTGTCATTTTTGTAATTTTTGTATTTTTTGTAATTTTTGTAATGTTTGTAATTTTTGTAATTTTTGTAATTTTTGTAATTTTTGTAATTTTTGTAATTTTTGTAATTTTTGTAATTTTTGTAATTTTTGTAATTTTTGTAATTTTTGTAATTTTTGTAATTTTTGTAATTTTTGTAATTTTTGTAATGTTTGTAATTTTTGTAATTTTTGTAATTTTTGTAATTTTTGTAATTTTTGTAATTTTTGTAATTTTTGTAATTTTTGTAATGTTTGTAATTTTTGTAATTTTTGTAATGTTTGTAATTTTTGTAATTTTTGTAATTTTTGTAATTTTTGTAATTTTTGTCATTTTTGTCATTTTTGTCATTTTTGTCATTTTTGTCATTTTTGTCATTTTTGTCATTTTTGTCATTTTTGTCATTTTTGTCATTTTTGTCATTTTTGTCATTTTTGTCATTTTTGTCATTTTTGTCATTTTTGTCATTTTTGTCATTTTTGTCATTTTTGTCATTTTTGTCATTTTTGTCATTTTTGTCATTTTTGTCATTTTTGTCATTTTTGTCATTTTTGTCATTTTTGTCATTTTTGTCATTTTTGTCATTTTTGTCATTTTTGTCATTTTTGTCATTTTTGTCATTTTTGTCATTTTTGTCATTTTTGTCATTTTTATCATTTTTGTCATTTTTGTCATTTTTGTCATTTTTGTCATTTTTGTCATTTTTGTCATTTTTGTCATTTTTGTCATTTTTGTCATTTTTGTCATTTTTGTCATTTTTGTCATTTTTGTCATTTTTGTCATTTTTGTCATTTTTGTCATTTTTGTCATTTTTGTCATTTTTGTCATTTTTGTCATTTTTGTCATTTTTGTCATTTTTGTCATTTTTGTCATTTTTGTCATTTTTGTCATTTTTGTCATTTTTGTTATTTTTGTCATTTTTGTCATTTTTGTCATTTTTGTCATTTTTGTCATTTTTGTCATTTTTGTCATTTTTGTCATTTTTGTCATTTTTGTCATTTTTGTCATTTTTGTCATTTTTGTCATTTTTGTCATTTTTGTCATTTTTGTCATTTTTGTCATTTTTGTCATTTTTGTCATTTTGTCATTTTTGTCATTTTTGTCATTTTTGTCATTTTTGTCATTTTTGTCATTTTTGTCATTTTTGTCATTTTTGTCATTTTTGTCATTTTTGTCATTTTTGTCATTTTTGTCATTTTTTGTCATTTTTGTCATTTTTGTCATTTTTGTCATTTTTGTCATTTTTGTCATTTTTGTCATTTTTGTCATTTTTGTCATTTTTGTCATTTTTGTCATTTTTGTCATTTTTGTCATTTTTGTCATTTTTGTCATTTTTGTCATTTTTGTCATTTTTGTCATTTTTGTCATTTTTGTCATTTTTGTCATTTTTGTCATTTTTGTCATTTTTGTCATTTTTGTCATTTTTGTCATTTTTGTCATTTTTGTCATTTTTGTCATTTTTGTCATTTTTGCCATTTTTGTCATTTTTGTCATTTTTGTCATTTTTGTCATTTTTGTCATTTTTGTCATTTTTGTCATTTTTGTCATTTTTGTCATTTTTGTCATTTTTGTCATTTTTGTCATTTTTGTCATTTTTGTCATTTTTGTCATTTTTGTCATTTTTGTCATTTTTGTCATTTTTGTCATTTTTGTCATTTTTGTCATTTTTGTCATTTTTGTCATTTTTGTCATTTTTGTCATTTTTGTCATTTTTGTCATTTTTGTCATTTTTGTCATTTTTGTCATTTTTGCCATTTTTGTTATTTTTGTCATTTTTGTCATTTTTGTCATTTTTGTCATTTTTGTCATTTTTGTCATTTTTGTCATTTTTGTCATTTTTGTCATTTTTGTCATTTTTGTCATTTTTGTCATTTTTGTCATTTTTGTCATTTTTGTCATTTTTGTCATTTTTGTCATTTTTGTCATTTTTGTCATTTTTGTCATTTTTGTCATTTTTGTCATTTTTGTCATTTTTGTCATTTTTGTCATTTTTGTCATTTTTGTCATTTTTGTCATTTTTGTCATTTTTGTCATTTTTGTCATTTTTGTCATTTTTGTCATTTTTGTCATTTTTGTCATTTTTGTCATTTTTGTCATTTTTGTCATTTTTGTCATTTTTGTCATTTTTGTCATTTTTGTCATTTTTGTCATTTTTGTCATTTTTGTCATTTTTGTCATTTTTGTCATTTTTGTCATTTTTGTCATTTTTGTCATTTTTGTCATTTTTGTCATTTTGTCATTTTTGTCATTTTTGTCATTTTTGTCATTTTTGTCATTTTTGTCATTTTTGTCATTTTTGTCATTTTTGTCATTTTTGTCATTTTTGTCATTTTTGTCATTTTTGTCATTTTTGTCATTTTTGTCATTTTTGTCATTTTTGTCATTTTTGTCATTTTTGTCATTTTTGTCATTTTTGTCATTTTTGTCATTTTTGTCATTTTTGTCATTTTTGTCATTTTTGTCATTTTTGTCATTTTTGTCATTTTGTCATTTTTGTCATTTTTGTCATTTTTGTCATTTTTGTCATTTTTGTCATTTTTGTCATTTTTGTCATTTTTGTCATTTTTGTCATTTTTGTCATTGTCATTTTTGTCATTTTTGTCATTTTTGTCATTTTTGTCATTTTTGTCATTTTTGTCATTTTTGTCATTTTTGTCATTTTTGTCATTTTTGTCATTTTTGTCATTTTTGTCATTTTTGTCATTTTTGTCATTTTTGTCATTTTTGTCATTTTTGTCATTTTTGTCATTTTTGTCATTTTTGTCATTTTTGTCATTTTTGTCATTTTTGTCATTTTTGTCATTTTTGTCATTTTTGTCATTTTTGTCATTTTTGTCATTTTTGTCATTTTTGTCATTTTTGTCATTTTTGTCATTTTTGTCATTTTTGTCATTTTTGTCATTTTTGTCATTTTTGTCATTTTTGTCATTTTTGTCATTTTTGTCATTTTTGTCATTTTTGTCATTTTTGTCATTTTTGTCATTTTTGTCATTTTTGTCATTTTTGTCATTTTTGTCATTTTTGTCATTTTTTTCATTTTTGTCATTTTTGTCATTTTTGTCATTTTTGTCATTTTTGTCATTTTTGTCATTTTTGTCATTTTTGTCATTTTTGTCATTTTTGTCATTTTTGTCATTTTTGTCAATTTTGTCATTTTTGTCATTTTTGTCATTTTTGTCATTTTTGTCATTTTTGTCATTTTTGTCATTTTTGTCATTTTTGTCATTTTTGTCATTTTTGTCATTTTTGTCATTTTTGTCATTTTTGTCATTTTTGTCATTTTTGTCATTTTTGTCATTTTTGTCATTTTTGTCATTTTGTCATTTTTGTCATTTTTGTCATTTTTGTCATTTTTGTCATTTTTGTCATTTTTGTCATTTTTGTCATTTTTGTCATTTTTGTCATTTTTGTCATTTTTGTCATTTTTGTCATTTTTGTCATTTTTGTCATTTTTGTCATTTTTGTCATTTTTGTCATTTTTGTCATTTTTGTCATTTTTGTCATTTTTGTCATTTTTGTCATTTTTGTCATTTTTGTCATTTTTGTCATTTTTGTCATTTTTGTCATTTTTGTCATTTTTGTCATTTTTGTCATTTTTGTCATTTTTGTCATTTTTGTCATTTTTGTCATTTTTGTCATTTTTGTCATTTTTGTCATTTTTGTCATTTTTGTCATTTTTGGCATTTTTGTCATTTTTGTCATTTTTGTCATTTTTGTCATTTTTGTCATTTTTGTCATTTTTGTCATTTTTGTCATTTTTGTCATTTTTGTCATTTTTGTCATTTTTGTCATTTTTGTCATTTTTGTCATTTTTGTCATTTTTGTCATTTTTGTCATTTTTGTCATTTTTGTCATTTTTGTCATTTTTGTCATTTTTGTCATTTTTGTCATTTTTGTCATTTTTGTCATTTTTGTCATTTTTGTCATTTTTGTCATTTTTGTCATTTTTGTCATTTTTGTCAATTTTGTCAATTTATTCATTCATTTATTCATTCATTTATTCATTCATTTAATTAAGCATTATAAACATGAAAGTTTTCCAATAATCTTGGATCTAGGATAAAGCGAAAACGTGACCTGTTTTTTTCAGAAATTACTGTGTAAAATTTGACTATTGGCGTTGCTTTATTTCTGCGTGCATTGCAAATTATTCCTTATTTTCCATTTTCAGCTACTTTGAGCAGAATTATTGAAAATAAAATTGCACAGGATATGTATTACTTAGGTTCAAAACGACTTGTTAGTCCCTTTCTTACCTTTCAAGTTCTTATATTGCACACATTTAAGCACTTAAGAGAATTGTTCTCTTAAAAATCCTTTACTTTGCTAAAATGTTAATTTGGAAACACTTATTCAAGTCTGTTTTTTAAGGCTATTTGTTGAATCGCATAACAATATTTTTAGTTTAGTTTAGTTTAAGAATTTTAACTTGTATTTTTTTAAATAACGGTCAAAAATCGGTCATTTTTCAACACAGAGTCTTAACAATATCCGTCAAATTTATGGGTTCTGCATATTGTTGAAAAAAATCTAGGAAAAAGTGTAGAAAAACACCTTAATCCAAAAAGTTCCTGATCAGCGTTCAAATTGTGTGTGCGATTTTCAAAATGCTTATTTTTATAAAACTAGTTAAAAAAAATTTCATTGTAATAGAGTAAAAACATTTAAACATAAAAATATATTTTTTTGTTTAGTTTTGAAAACGATGTAAATATATCCACGTGTTAAAATCGAGCGGAGTTTTTAACCAAATTACCTAAAATTTTCACTTTTACAAGATCAAAAACAACATACAGAAATCAAACAAACACCATAAAATGCTTAAACGTTCATAAATGTTGATGAAATAAAACAAAGGTTTGTAAAAAAAAAACTAAAAATGGCATAACGTAATCAATTGGTTGCTTCAATTTCCATCGAAGCTTTGAACCACTAACAAAACTCTTGTTTCCGTATACTGATTCTTATTTTAGTTTTTAAAACCCTTTCCTCATATTTTGATTCTGAATATTTTGTCTGAATTTTTATTTCTATTCATCAGACAAATGTAACAGCTTCAATACGAAGGAAACGCTCAAAGTTGCGTCCGTGAGTTTGCGATCGCCCACACAATCGAAGGGGTTTCGAAAAACAAGACAACGCGCTCGGAACATGGAACAAGTGACCAGACTCGCACTCTGGAAGAAACATGCACCGAGGGTAATATATTTAGTCTACGAACAGCTTTCAGTGCTTCAATTACTGAGCAATGTGAGCTTCATTTTTTATTCACATTTTGAAACAGTCGCGAAAATGACATAAAATCGTCGTACACTGGTTTGCTGCTGAAGGCAGGGTGAATCGAGTTCAAACGTGCTAAACTTCCATATATGTGTTGAAATTCAAACCCACTATTGAATAATGTCTACCACTTTGCGTTGGAATGGAGTTGATGATGATTTCATACCAAGTACCTACCCGAGATCATTGGATTGGATCCGATACTTTTATTCGATTGGTAGCTGAATTGAAATTGAAGTGTGTTATTAACTCTTAAATATAAATTCAAACTGAACTAGAAAATGTCTACTACACACTACCAAAAAAATCTGTAAAATTACATCACATATGATGTAAATAAAAAGAAGCTTCATATATGACGGAATATTGAGTGCTAGTTGGAAATTACACGCCAGTAAAATTTTGTAACGTGTCAAATAAAAAATGATGTAAAATTTAACAACGTGTAAAATAAAAATGATGTAAATTTTAAAATCACTGAATGTTGGAAGAAAAACTTTCCAATTGGAATTTGTTTTGTTTTATTTATTGTTAATATGATTCAATACTGGAATTTTCACGTCTCTTAATAAAAATAAAACTAATCTATAATTAATATGATTCATTTTATTAAGCGGCAAAATCTTTTTTAACACACATTTTATTTCTTTTATTTTTTCCTCGAAGTACCGGATCCAAAGTTGAATAGGTACCGTGGATCCGCTTCCAAAACCGCATCCCTGCTTCTCGGGTATCTCCGGGAACCATCAACACCGATTACTCGCGCGCGGGAAAAATAGTTTGGCGCACGACTTAACTAAACAGTTTTTGTCACGTTTGTCTGGTCCTGTTCTTCACAGTTTAAACTTTTACATGACATTATCACGTGTGTATTGTAATATTTCATGTCGTGTAATTTTGAGAAATTTCCAATTCAGTGTTGTTGAGAATTTCGTGTGGCCCGAAAAAAATTGTAAAATTACATCACATATGATGTTGTAACGAATGTTTTAGTTCCCGAAACAGCCAACAGCTTATAGCGCCACTCCCGGAAACCGAGAGGCTGTTGGTGCGCGATTTGCGTCCCGGCTAGAGACTCTGATTCAAGGCGGGCTAACAGTTTTAACACTCAGTCCCACTTAATCTTCCCAACTTACCAATCGAGTTGCGGCCCTAACTTTTTTTAAACAAGTATGAGATGAATTGCACAACCCACAACTATGCGGACAAATCAAAATCTTACTCCCACGCAAACCAAATCAATGAAACCGTCAACGCTTCCCACCAATTTCAACACACGACTTTCAATTGAGCTAACACAATATGTTTAATTGTAGCGTTCATTGTGTTCCTGTAGCCCTGAGTGACGTCACTAATCATAATAGCTCTTAAGATTATTCACAAGTGTCTTAATCTAATCTGACCTTTTCGATTCAGCAAACCAATTTACGCATCGGTAGATTCCAACCTCCAACTAATAACCAGAGGCGACCATGTGGTTGGTGTCTCAGCTAACGCACCAAGACACGACTCGTACTTAACTAGTACGATGGCTTTTTCAACACGTGGCAGTGGTTGATTCTCGGATGGCTTATCGGTGGTGAGGCCTTCAATCGACGGGCTCGGCGGAACCGTATGGAGACCGGTGTGTTGATCGTACACCGTGTTCGAGCTCTCCTAATATTGGCAACAATACTACGGTTGTAGCACGTGTTCCACTCCAAACCACCGTTGTGGATACCGTCTTCTTGGCCCCGAGATTGGCAGCGAAATAAGCCCCAACAAACACCCACGTTGAACAGTGGGTTGCCTATGTTCAACGAGATTGTTTAGAACCACATATTGTCAGATTTGGTGTTACCGATCTTACCTGCTGAGTTAGCTTAAATTGCTCACAGCGAATAAAAAACCTCACTCGACTTAGGGTCAATGCAAGTTTGCCTAGATTTGTTCACATTAAAACAATTTATTAGATCACGCTAACACTTTTACAACTTTTTACTTACTAGTGCAATTTTCGAAGCCACACTAACTGTGCACTAGAGTAGCCTTATAGCTCTATTGCTGATTCTGAATTAACAAAAAGAAATTAGCAAATTAGATTAGGTAGGCTTCTAACTATAGCTTGGCACGTTTTTACACTTACGAGCCTTCAAGTGCGGTCGAGCTCGATGTTATTCGCTGAACGGATTTCACCAAAGTGACTTACGATAGCCGACTAGACTAGCTACGATCCCCCCAATCTAACCCGCGCCAAATGATGGCTTAGCCACCGGCAGTTGTGTGTGTTGCACCCCATCTCATACACCCTAGCTGGTGGGCTTTTGTGCAAAATTTCAAGGACAAGGTAACATTTTTTTATACGCCTCTTTTTGCAACCCCGATCAGCTTATTGCAAAAATTAAATGAGTTCAAGTGTGGATCTCATCACGATGCAAAATCGTAAGAAGCCTAACTGTTGTGAATACCGACCAGAAGATGGCGCGTCGAGCGGATAATTTAGCTTTCTATTTCTAAGCACGGTTTTGAGCTTTAGCTTTTTTATGGCAACTGAAATGCAGTGGCTCACTACTAATCGACAGGGCGTAAACTAAATCATTACATATTCGCCGATGCAAACAAAATAAAAATTTTGAAATAAAATTTCAAAATTTTTATAACAATGAACAAACTAATTTATAGATTACTTCATCTAGCATTACATAAGATAAAACTACTGTATTTGACTATCGCGGTGTCGTTTTAACCAATTTACAGTCGCATTAGAACCAATTCACTTCGAATGTACTCGAAAATTTAACCAATTATCATTATTACCACGGGTCATGGTACCAAGTTACTCCGAAAATTTCGAAAATTTACCCATTTCCAAACCTATAAACTCCAGAATACTGGAAACTAATTTTATCCTACATGATCCGATTAACTCCAATAATTACTTGATAAACAGTATAGATCTGAATTCAAAATAACACCGCGAAATATATAATACTAAAACCTATATTTATCCTAGTGTATGGATTCCAAATTAAACGTCAAAGGAGCCATAAAAGCTCATCTTATTTGTAAACAACAACTTTCGGAAAAACTGAGAAAATTTCTACATTGAGTTTTGGATTTTTGGAACAAATTACTGCAAAAAAAAGGATTTGGATGCTGATTAATGAAAAGAATTGCAAAGAAAACAAAACCGGACTATTGGATTGACGAATTGGTGAAACAAAAAGGAAATCTAACAAACTGTAAGTAGCAAAAATATTGATTGAATTTCTGTAACTAATTATTTTACTGCGACTATTTTAGACGTGCGGAGCAATGTTGAATGATATTGGAGCGTTTGAACCAAGACGTAATCTGGCAAGAAGAAGATCGTCTTGCCGTACATTACGCAACAAAGGTCGACGAAGGTGAAAGAGCCGTGGACTGTATTTTTGCTCGATTTGGGGACCGTTCGAAAGTCCGAAGACACAATTTACCGGATGTGTTGAGAGGGGGGGAACTTGAATAATGAATCACTGAAATATTCTCTATGTACAGTTTTATTTACACTATTTACACTTGGACTTATTTGTAGGAATCATAACTCAAGGAGGAAGGAAAACTTAACTTAACCCTTTAATGCATGACTTTTTTTAAATGAGAATATCAGCTATTGGTTTATTGAAATAATAACATTTTAATTCGAATAACACAACACAACACGTTTGAAGTCGTTATTTTGAGTATTATGAAAGTTATGGCCCATCGAAGTTGAAAAATATTTTTTGAAATTCTTAATTTATTACAATACGATTATGCCAATTTCTTTCAAACCTTGATAATTGGGTGCAGGAAAGTGTTTCTGATTGATTGAGATTAAAAAATTTGTAAGAATTTGCAAATCTGAAGAAATAACAACGATTTTCCAAAAACAACTTTTTTCAAAAAAATAAATAAATTTGATTTTTGCAATTTTTCCGCATACTTTGGCCGATATCTCACACATACATAAGAATATCGTAATAAAAATACCATGGACTGATTTCTTTTAATCTCAAGAATATTTTTTGTGAGTACATCACTCAAAAATTTCCACACGTTTTCGAGATATTTGGATTTTGATTAGTGTTGTTTTAAAACAACACTATGCATTAAAGGGTTAACTTAACTTGAAAACTTGGAAGGAATTAACTTCAACTTGTGGGAAGGAATCTTAAGGAGGAACTTAACTCAGCAGGAACTTCTTCTTAAAGAGCCACGTCTTAACTGGCCGGAAACTTGAAAGGATCTGAATCGAGTGGCGAACACGCCGGTTGCTTGGATTGGATGATTGTTTTATTCATACACATACACACATCTGTGTGCGCAACGGAAATTTCCACTGGCGGCTGGCTGACGCAACTGCATGCAATTGTTGTTGTACGCCGGCCGGCGTTTTTTATGCGCACGTATGAATTCATGGCCTTGAATGGACAAACAACACACAGGCGGTGATCGGTGATGATTTTTTCGTTGGTGGCAAAATTGCGACGTTGCCAATTCTTCGAGTTTGGCTCGAACATACTCCCCCGGGGAATCTTCGGATTTTCAATCTTCCTCGTCGTCGGGCTGTCCGGTACGCTGGGAACCTCGGAGTAGTGCACGCAATACCAAGTTTTTTGCGCACTGTCGACCTCGCACTCATGAACCAGGACTGGCACAAGTAATTTTCCAAGAGTGCCAAGGGATCTGCTTGAGGATGACGACGAAGCAAAATGCCATCAGGAGATTGCATCAAAGGATAGCCATTCGGTTGGAAATGTGGGAACATTGTTATGATCTTAGATCTTTCGGGAGGTTTGCTTAACTTTGAAGGATGATTTGGAAAATTTTCCACGATTATTGGAAAATTTCTTATGGCACTCTTTTTCTTGGATTGTTTGTTACATTCAAAAATTGGAATTTTTTCCGGAGCCTTTTCAGCGACGCGGACGGCAGGAAAATTTTTCTTCTTTATATGATGCTTAAATTTCCCTTTTCGGATTGGTTTACACTTAAAGTGGAAGGATTTGTTGGAAGGGAACACTAGATCCTTGGGAATTTTCTTGTTGGCAGATGACGGAACTTCATTCTGAAGCAGAACCGGAAGTTGCTTCTTAATTGGATCCTTTTTTGGAGGAAACTTCAATTCACTTTCTTGGGAAAATTTATCTTCTTCAGAGTTGGACTTTTCTTCACTATTTTTGGAGGAATTAATTTTTTCGGGATTGGATTTGATTTCTTCGGGAATAATATAGGTTTCATCTTCACTTATTTCTTCACATTTTGAATTCTGATGTGAGGATTGTTCAAAATTTTGACAGATATGTTCTTCTTGGATTGCGAAACTTTCACTTAACGTGTTATTCGGAACTTCACATTTAACAAATGGTGCATGACTTAAGGCGGAAGTTGTTCTCACATATTTTATGGAAATCTCAGAAGACAGTTTCTGGAGAGCATTCAAAACTTCGGAACAGAGCAATTCAAAGGCACTTAGATGCTCAAAGTGGGCTTCAAGATCTTTGAAGGAAGCAAGATCTAGAATTTGTTTATGAGCGGCAAAATATTCTTCTTGGGCTTGGCCGATAAAATTAAAGTAGGCTCTTATTCTTCCTACGGAAATCTGGAAACTTAAGCCGTCATACTGATGTAGCGCACTTGCAATTTTTTGCACTTTTTGGAGCTCATACTCCCTGCGGAGAATCAGAGCATCTATTTTCTTCATTTTCTGGGTCGGGGAATTCATATTGTTTGTGGTGGTGAAATTTTGGGAAAATCAGCACAATTCACTTAAAAATCGGAGCAGCTGAATCCGATTCACTGGCAGGAAAATTTAGTCCAATCACTTTTACGGTAAAGCTTTTACACTTAAGTTTTTTGAGGGCTTTTTTCACTTAAAACTTTGCACCCGGAGCGCAGCAGACTTTCGAAACAGTCAAAGTTCTTATCCGGTTCGAATCGGACCAATGAAAGAGCCGTGGACTGTATTTTTGCTCGATTTGGGGACCGTTCGAAAGTCCGAAGACACAATTTACCGGATGTGTTGAGAGGGGGGGAACTTGAATAATGAATCACTGAAATATTCTCTATGTACAGTTTTATTTACACTATTTACACTTGGACTTATTTGTAGGAATCATAACTCAAGGAGGAAGGAAAACTTAACTTAACTTAACTTGAAAACTTGGAAGGAATTAACTTCAACTTGTGGGAAGGAATCTTAAGGAGGAACTTAACTCAGCAGGAACTTCTTCTTAAAGAGCCACGTCTTAACTGGCCGGAAACTTGAAAGGATCTGAATCGAGTGGCGAACACGCCGGTTGCTTGGATTGGATGATTGTTTTATTCATACACATACACACATCTGTGTGCGCAACGGAAATTTCCACTGGCGGCTGGCTGACGCAACTGCATGCAATTGTTGTTGTACGCCGGCCGGCGTTTTTTATGCGCACGTATGAATTCATGGCCTTGAATGGACAAACAACACACAGGCGGTGATCGGTGATGATTTTTTCGTTGGTGGCAAAATTGCGACGTTGCCAATTCTTCGAGTTTGGCTCGAACAGAAGGAAACAAAAAATGACATCTTGACGCCTACGCTTCTAGGATTCCTCAATAGAGTGTTTCCAACAAAATGATTTTTGTTTAGCTGCATATGGCAAACTAACATAGCTGAGAAACAAATGATGCAAATATAATTGATGCAACAGATTACTGCCTTTTTAAAAATGAACCATGATAGGTTCCCGGAATTCTTCGACCATCCAAGTCTTCTAAGACGTAAGTGCTAGTACCTAATTTTTGACGTATTCGAACTTTCGTGAATTTGGGAGCTAGTTTTCCTACAAAGTTTTTCGCTTTGTCCGATAAATGGACATTTTTCTTGTACACGATCTCACCACACGCAAAGGTGTGTTTTTGGTTTGCGCGAAGATTATAGGGCATAGAATAGCGCTTATAGGCTTTCAATAGATTTTCGCGAACTGTCTCCCATAATCGTTTTTGATCAGGACTAAAACACGATTCCTGTTTGTCAGGATCTAGAACTAAATCTCGTAGGTGTTCATATTCTTTGCCAGAACTAACCACGTTGCGACCAAAATTCAAAAAGTACGGCGTAAAGCCAGTGCTGTCATGCACGTTGGTTCTGATGGCCATTGCGATTTGCGGAATCGATTCGTCCCATGTCTTATGGTTCGAACAGCGGTTTAAAGCACAACGTATAGCGGTGACAATAACGCGATTCACACGCTCTGTCGGGTTCGGACTGGGGTGGTAAACCGAAAGGTTCCAGTGCGTCACCCCGTATTTGAGTAGTAATTTTTCAAACGGTTCGGATAAGAAGACTTTTGCATTATCCGTGATACAAATTGAAGGAGCACCAAATAGAGTGAAAACTTGATTCTCGACGAATGTGCAAACACCGATTGCAGTCGCCGATCTCATACATTGGACCATTATAAACTTGGTGAAGAAGTCTGTAACGACTAAGAGCCACACGTTTCCCTTTTTGGAACGTGGGTATGGTCCCAAAAAATCCATAGAAATTAGTTCCCACGGACGAGAACACATTTTCGGACTCCCACAAGTAGGAGTTACATTCACGTTTGGAATTTTTGACTCTTTGCAAACCATACAGGAGAAACAAAATCGTTTTATCTCGGAAGACATCCGTGGCCAGTAGAACTTTTCGCGGATCTTGGCCAGGGTTTTTAAGAAACCCAAGTGGGCCTCCTCATGAATCGCTTGAATAAGCGGTTTTCGCTCTGCTAACGGAACAACGTACTTCCACTTCATACCGGGATCTTCAACAAGAGAAGTGTTGGTGACAAATTTGAAAAGCTTGTCATCTACGATTTTAAAATCTTTGTACCTGTCAGGAAATTGTTCTGCCTGTCTTTTTAATTGAGTTATGTACAAATCCGGCAAAGGGGTATCGATAACGCATAAGCTACGGGATAGTGCATCGGCAGATATATTTTCGGATCCCTTTTTGTATTCTAATACCATGTCGTACTTGGATAATTTAAGTGCCCATCGAGCGATCCTTGGGGACTTCGACTCAATGGACATCGTTCGTAGAAAGGTGAGCGACATCGCGTCCGTTTGTATCACAAATTGACTACCTTCGATAAAATGTCGAAAATTCTCGATGCTGAGCAAAACTGCGAGACATTCACGCTCGGTGGCGCTATATTTTCGTTGAGTACTTGATAATTTCTTCGAGTAGTATGCTATACATCGACGCTCGCCATCCTGGATTTGTGTAAGGACTGATCCTATCGCGAGGTCAGAACTATCTGTCTCGATGATGAATGGGATGGAGAAGTCGGGGTTGGACAAAATTGGGGCAGATACTAAAGCAGATTTTAACTTCCCTAAGGCCTCATCGGCTTCTTCGGTCCAAGTAAACGTTTTACGACCTTTCTTCAGCAAATTGCTAATTGGAGTTGTGATCTCGGAATAATTCCTGATGAACTTTTGGTAGAAGCCCGCGAGTCCCAAAAGTCTTCGAACATCCTTAACGGATTTTGGAGTACAATAATCGAGCACGGGTTGAATTTTCGCGACATCCATGGATAAACCATCTTCGGAAAGCACATATCCTAAGTAACGGACCTGTTTTTGGCAGAAACGAGATTTGGTGATATTAATGGTAAGCCCTGCTCGTTTTAGACGAACAGCGACTTCCTTGATCAGACGGAAGTGTTCTTCCAACGATAGCGACGTGATGATAATATCATCCAAATAAACGTACACTCGTGGTTCGAGGTCGCGACCAATCACTTTGGACATGAGGCGCACCATGGTGGCCGGACTATTTGCTAATCCGTAAGGCATAACGGTGAAACGAAACATAGATTTTGTAGTTCGGAATGCAGTTTTGTCTTTAGCGGACGGCTCTAAGCCTACCTGGTAATAGGCCTCCGAGAGGTCTATAACCGAGAAAAAACGGGATTTTTGAATACGTTGCAGTATTCCTAACATACTCGGAAATGGAAAATCGTCTTTACGCGTGGCTGCATTCAGGCGTCGCGAATCTAGGCAGATACGCCACTTGCCATTGGCCTTTTTAACCGGTAATAAAGGATTCAAAAAATCAACGGGGCCATCGCATTCCTCAATCACACCAAGTTTCAGCATTCTCTCGATCTCGACGTCTAACACGGATTCTATTTTAGGTGACCATCTGTAGGTGGCAAATTTAATCGATTTTGCACCGGGAAGCAGTTCAATCGAATGCTTCAAGACATGAGTTCGTCCCAAACGTCCATGAACCGTGACGGGTAATTCTGAAATTGCTTCGAAAAGACACGATCGCTGTTGGACTGTAAGGTCATGTTCAGTTATTATATCTTCGGGTTTTTCAATTACTCTATCTGGAATCTCAATCGTAGGCATATCTAAACTGTCATCCTCTACTTGAACGGGGTCTTGAGAAGGGATTTCGGATTTCTGTTCCGGAGAAAGTTGGAAACAGAACTTTTCTGGTTTATCACTGAAGTAATCTTCAATCAACGTTAGCTGGTTTACTGAGTTAGGTTCCTCAGTTTTAGACGGCCCTAAATCCACGAACGACTTATCGGAACGCGTTAATTCAAATCCAAATTTTCGAAGGAAATCCATCCCAAGGATCAACTGTTTTGTAACCTCTGGTACTACGACCGTTGGAATCACGTGTGTAGTGTTCTGATAAGTGAATGGAAGATTCACAAAACCAAGACAACGATAGGCGGTCCCATCAGCTGTCGATACTTTAAGATTCAAGGGATTGATTTTCAAGCCGAGCTTGTCAATTAAAGGCAACGAACTGATCACCGAAACACTGGCTCCGGTGTCAGCGAGTCCTACAACCTTTTCGGTCATGATTTTCAAGGTAATATGGGGACATTTATGAGACATAGTATTGATATGAAAGGTACGTTCGAAGTAGTGAAAATTCTGGTTAGGAACCTGAGCGAAATTATGGTCAGGAGTTAGGTTCCCAATACCTCCCGTCCTTATTCGTTTTTTGAGTCGCTATTTCCTGAATAGCGCAGATTATGTCGATTTGGACACTGAAACGCAGTAGTATCAGCCTGCCCACACATATGGCAAAATATTTTTTTCGTCTTGTCACATTCCCGCCACATGTGCCCTACTTTTCTACAGTTCCAGCATACGATACCATCTCTGGCCTGGTTTTCTGCTTCATTTTTCTTCAAACGATCATTATTAACTTTTCTTTCGGCTTGGGTCTTCATGACAAGAACTTCTTCATTCTCTAAACGGCTACCAGAATCTTCGTTTTCGTCTACCTCTTCCTCGTCTAGATAATTTAGTAACGCGTTTCGATTTAATGGTTTTAAACCGAACAAGTTTGTCTCAAGAGCATCAAATTTGTAGCAAAGTTGAGCCAAGTGCTCGATTGAGTAGATCGGCTCCAGGGCAAGCCTACGTTTATACCCTAGTTTCATGTTCTCAAATATGATATCGAATTTTTCTTGTTCCGTCATTTTCTTCGTCATTCTTCTCGCAAGGGTCTCAATTTCTGTAAGGAACGCACTAAATTTTTCATTTGGTTTTTGTTTCCTAGCCCGCATTTCTTCACGAAACGATCGATCACGATTGGGATCATCGTACCTCATCATTAAATTTTCGACTAACTTACCCCAAGAAGTAAAACGTTCTTCATAGGTAGTGTACCAAATGAAAGCCTCATCGCGAAACAGAAGATGGGCATGAATTCGTAAATCGTCTTGGTCGATGCCATATGAACGACAAAGGAGGTCAATTTGCCTCAGGAAATCTACAACAGGCACAGGGTTTGAGTCTCCACTAAATTTGGGCCATTTTTCGATAATGTTACATTGTTGATACGGGAGTCGTCTTGGCTGAACTATATTCCCTACAGCACCGTATGGTCCTGATAAAGCTTCCCCTGATCTCCGCTGAGGAGCCTGAATAAACCTTGCACCATGGTATGGTGATGGAGGCGCTGATTGTGAATTTTGAGGAAAAGATAATTGTGGAGGATTAAGCGAATCGAGTCTATCACCAGAAGCAACAGGATTCATATATTCACGCGTAAATGGTACTGTACACGGAGGTACCATTGGATTCGAAAGACTCGAGGCATTCAAAGGGTTCAAATTACCTGGATCTACGCGTTGAGACAAGCTCGAAATCTTAGCTTGCGGAGTTTGATAATTTCTCGGATTTTGTAAAGTTACATTCGCGATATTCTCGACTAATTGATCGATAGTCCTCCGATCTACCGCTCGATCAAACCGTACCGGTCCTTGATCAACAAGGCTGTTAACATACACCCGAATGTAGTTTTCGACTTCTGATACGTGAAGATATTCGTAATCGCCTGATCTAGGAAAATCCGGATTTCTTGCAAGTCCCAAATTGGACACGTTGTTAGCCGTCGAGTGGTTGAGCGCGTAATCTGGGAGAAACGGTTCCCCATCATTCGTCAATTGAGAGACATTAAGTCTATTATCCGCCGAGGCCACCGGCTGACCATTTATTTCACGATCCAGACTCGAAAACGGTAATCGATTCAATTGGGTTCTGTTACGCATCGCGATATTTTCTTGTGCACGCAACGACATGAGATCATATCCCAAAAACGGAGATTGATCATCCAACGAATTTCGCTGCGAAACCGCGTGACCGCGTGACGTACTAGGCATGTTCATTTGCATTTCCGACGCGTTTAATCTCGCACCCGATTCGTTTGCCTGTGTGCCGAAAATCTGTGCCTCCGTAGCCGAAGTGTTGACTCGCGTACCCGAAACTTGTACTCGCGAGCCTGGAATATATCCTGGCGGAACGGAGAAATATGTTTGCGAACCGACGATATTTGGTTGCGTACCGGAAATAGAGATTTGAGGTTCGACGAAGTTAGTTTGATTATCAGACATGACATTTTGCGCACCGGAAGGATTCTCTATTACACCTGAAACGTTTGCTTGCGACCCGGACATATCCCTGACTGATGCAGTCGGAATATCGAGCATCGACTCCGATACCCGAGGAGTGGTCATAATCGTATCGGAAGTATTCTGGTCCGGACCAGCAACAGGAGTTTCCGTTGTTTTCGGTGTATCCCTACAAGTTATTTGGATCTTTGAAAAACTTTTGGCTAATAAATTTAGATCTATCTTGAAAAATCTCTCTGCCAAACCGCTTACAAGGTTTTTCAAAACTATTTGGTTTTGTTGCTCCAATTCGTTTTTCGGTGTGTATCTCCCTAACCGTCTGTGGTAATGTACTAATCGAGAGTACAAGCTACAATGAGGTCGTCCAATGCTCAAAGTTTGCTCAATTTCTTTCAATTTACTTGTTATACGAACAAAGTCGTCTGTCAATGCTTGAGGCGTTGTGTAAACAATCGTCGCAGGATCTTCTTGATCACGCAACAAAATTCGCAAAGTTCTTCTTTTTGATTGTACAGGCTCATTAACATTGGCTCCTCTTAAAGCAAGCTCATAATTCAATTCCTCTTCCTCGAGGTGATCTGCGTTAATGTGGTAATGCTCCATTTTGCACGTAATTGGAAACTAAAGATATAATTAAATAATTCAAATATATGTGACAAAAAATAACAAACTAATCCAATCCAATCCAAAATTTAAAAAAAATGCAATAATAAACTTTGTCTAATACTATTACCAAATAATCCAAACCAATTAATTAACGAATTCAATAATATATCATACGAATAACTTTACAAACGAATTTATGATTCTTACGATTGCGATGGTCTGATCAACGTAAGCGAATTTGGTTCTAATGTGTCCAAGTTTTGTGGTTATGAAATCAATATTTTTTTAGGTTAACTGTATTTAACTCAACTGTTTTACGAGCCCCACGTTGGGCGCCAGATTTGTAACGAATGTTTTAGTTCCCGAAACAGCCAACAGCTTATAGCGCCACTCCCGGAAACCGAGAGGCTGTTGGTGCGCGATTTGCGTCCCGGCTAGAGACTCTGATTCAAGGCGGGCTAACAGTTTTAACACTCAGTCCCACTTAATCTTCCCAACTTACCAATCGAGTTGCGGCCCTAACTTTTTTTAAACAAGTATGAGATGAATTGCACAACCCACAACTATGCGGACAAATCAAAATCTTACTCCCACGCAAACCAAATCAATGAAACCGTCAACGCTTCCCACCAATTTCAACACACGACTTTCAATTGAGCTAACACAATATGTTTAATTGTAGCGTTCATTGTGTTCCTGTAGCCCTGAGTGACGTCACTAATCATAATAGCTCTTAAGAATATTCACAAGTGTCTTAATCTAATCTGACCTTTTCGATTCAGCAAACCAATTTACGCATCGGTAGATTCCAACCTCCAACTAATAACCAGAGGCGACCATGTGGTTGGTGTCTCAGCTAACGCACCAAGACACGACTCGTACTTAACTAGTACGATGGCTTTTTCAACACGTGGCAGTGGTTGATTCTCGGATGGCTTATCGGTGGTGAGGCCTTCAATCGACGGGCTCGGCGGAACCGTATGGAGACCGGTGTGTTGATCGTACACCGTGTTCGAGCTCTCCTAATATTGGCAACAATACTACGGTTGTAGCACGTGTTCCACTCCAAACCACCGTTGTGGATACCGTCTTCTTGGCCCCGAGATTGGCAGCGAAATAAGCCCCAACAAACACCCACGTTGAACAGTGGGTTGCCTATGTTCAACGAGATTGTTTAGAACCACATATTGTCAGATTTGGTGTTACCGATCTTACCTGCTGAGTTAGCTTAAATTGCTCACAGCGAATAAAAAACCTCACTCGACTTAGGGTCAATGCAAGTTTGCCTAGATTTGTTCACATTAAAACAATTTATTAGATCACGCTAACACTTTTACAACTTTTTACTTACTAGTGCAATTTTCGAAGCCACACTAACTGTGCACTAGAGTAGCCTTATAGCTCTATTGCTGATTCTGAATTAACAAAAAGAAATTAGCAAATTAGATTAGGTAGGCTTCTAACTATAGCTTGGCACGTTTTTACACTTACGAGCCTTCAAGTGCGGTCGAGCTCGATGTTATTCGCTGAACGGATTTCACCAAAGTGACTTACGATAGCCGACTAGACTAGCTACGATCCCCCCAATCTAACCCGCGCCAAATGATGGCTTAGCCACCGGCAGTTGTGTGTGTTGCACCCCATCTCATACACCCTAGCTGGTGGGCTTTTGTGCAAAATTTCAAGGACAAGGTAACATTTTTTTATACGCCTCTTTTTGCAACCCCGATCAGCTTATTGCAAAAATTAAATGAGTTCAAGTGTGGATCTCATCACGATGCAAAATCGTAAGAAGCCTAACTGTTGTGAATACCGACCAGAAGATGGCGCGTCGAGCGGATAATTTAGCTTTCTATTTCTAAGCACGGTTTTGAGCTTTAGCTTTTTTATGGCAACTGAAATGCAGTGGCTCACTACTAATCGACAGGGCGTAAACTAAATCATTACAATGTAACGAAAAAGAAGCATCACATATGATGGAATTTTCAGTGCGAGTTGAATATTACACGTCTGTAATCTTCAACAGACGTGTAAAATTTGAAAGACATGTAAAATATTAAGACGTGTAATATTTAATTCGCACTGAAAATTCCGTCGTATGTGATGCTTCTTTTTATTTACATCATATGTGATGTAAATTTACATTAAATAATCGCGTTCCGTGTCAAGTAATATTTGTGTCATACGAATTCAGTGCTGTTAAGGATTCACCTTTTTTTAATTTGTAAATTTACATCAATAAATCGCGTTCCACGTCATGTAATGATACAGGTTTTCAATTTCAGTGTTGTTAAGGATTCAGATTTTTTTTCTGTGTAGAGGAGAGTGGGGTATCGCGGGCCACTTTTTTCTTTGTTTCACAACTTTCTTATTATTTGAGATCTAATCAAAAGATACATAAATGGTAAGCTTTTCTACATTTCTAACGTGTCATTTGGCTAAAATATTTATCTATTTACTAGCTGACCCGGTGTGCTTTGCTACACCCTTAAAAAATAAATGATATTTTCAGAAATAATTCAAATTTTTATGGTTTTGTTAGTATTATTTTAAACCAAATTATTACATAATTCAAAACCAACCGTTATACAATGAGAGCTGCAGCTGGAGTTTCGAATTGCAACACAAATATGACTTAAATCCTTTCTTTCTCTCTCTCTACACTGTAAAGCGTGAGGGTCTATAACAATCGTAGAAACATATCTTGTAACCAAGTACTTTTCCATGCCATATTTGTTTCCATTTGTTGGCTTCGTTAGCAGAAATTGAGAACTTATGCTAACAAAATTGTATTGGGCTCACCTCCCTCCACCCATGTACCTACTCACTGAAAGGAGGATGGTGTGTCAAATAATCATAGAATCATACCAAAATGATTTTCCATGTTAAATTTTGTCAATCTCTCGTGTAAAAAAAGTTAAATGTAAGCTTTCCTCTTCCCTTCCTGTATTCCAAATTCTATCATCCTACTGCAAGAAAGGAATTGTTTCACATAGAAAAATTTCTCGTATTAAAATTCCATCCCATGCCATATTTGGTTTTAATTGCGTAGTAAATTCTTGAGTTATGCATAAACTTGAAAGGGAGTACCATACCCCCTTCCGTTCCCCCCATTGATTGGAGGGGTGACAACTTAATATTCATAAAAGTATTTTTCGTACTCAAATACTTTATGGTGCCAAATTTGGTTTCATTTGCTCGATTAATTCTCGAGTTATGCAAAAAAAATGTATGTAAGCCCTCCTTTCCCCCTTTATATCTTTCCGCTGAAAATGTGGGGCTTCAATTTATAATAGAAACATTTCTCGTATCCAAATACTCTCACATTCCAAATATGGTTCGCTCGATCAGCTCTCTAGTTAAACTGAAAATTGTAAGGGAGACCTCTACTCCCCCTTTTCATCCACCTCTTTGAAGGAGTGAGGGATACCAAATATTCATAGAAGCATTTCTCGTACCCAAATATCGTTCCGTGCCAAATTTGGTAGCATTTGCTGTTGTAGTTCTTGAGTTATGCAGTAAAAATTGTATGAAACTCCCCTCCTTCTTTCATTTCTCCTCGCTAAAAGAAGGAAGGGTTCTCAAACAATAATTAAAACATGTCACGTTCCCAAAAAACCACCCATGCCATGTTTGGTTCCATTTGCTTGATTAGTTTTAAGTTATGTAAAAAAATATAAAAGAGCCCCCCCCCCCCCTTTGTATGTCCCTACTGGAAAGAGGGAGGTTTCTCAAATAATCATGGAAATATTTTTCGTATCCAAATACCCTCCCATGCCAAATTTGGTTCCATTTGCTGTATTAGTTTTTGAATTATGTAAAAAATATGAAAGAGGCCCCCTCCCCCTTTCTACTAGAAAGAGGGAGTGGTCTCAAATAATCATTGAAATATTTTTCGTATCTAAATACCTTCCTATGCCAAATTTGGTTCCAATATCTTGATTAGTTTTCAAGTTATATGAAAAATTGTAAGGTAGCCCCCTCCCCCCTTCCTATCACACCCCTGAGAGGAGGGAGGGGTACCTTATATTCATAGAAATATTTCTCGTTCTCAAATTCCCCCCATGCCAAATTTGATACCATTTGCTTGATTGGTTGTCGAGTTATGCAAAAAATTGTCATTTGGAGGGGTCTCAAACCATAATAAGAACCTTCCCCTGCCTCCAATACCCACACCTGCCAAGTATCACACAAATCGGTTCAGTAGTTTCCGAGTCTATAGGGAACAGACAGACAGACAGACAGAAATCCATTTTTATATATATAGATAGAAGATAGATAACTTTTTTCCCCCAAGTTCATCAGAAACAATTAAATTGAAATCGAAACAATGGAAACCCAAATGTAACACTTCAAAAAGATTGTACATATCTTATGTTACACGAATAAAATTGATTATTATTATTATTATTATTATTATTATTACTTTTATAAAAGAAAAGATATTTTTTGTATTAATAAAAATTGTGAGGAATTGAGGGTCACCAAACACAAAATGACCTAATAAGAAGCAAAGTTTATGATTTGACCCAAAATTTTTAGTTCGAAATTCATTTATCAATATCAATCAAAGCAATTTTAGGTGAGCAAATAAATAAGATAGTTGTGTATAATGGAATAGTTTCACCTGGCTCGCGAACGTTTTGACAAAATTCCTTATATAGGATGTATATTCGTCTCTATAGCATTCAATATAATTGATAGAATATTGTTCATAACTCTTCATTTGACATAGGAAAACTTCACAGATAGAGAAAACTTATTTTTAACTCATGAATTTGTCAAAAAAAAACATTAAAATACTAGCAGACCTGGTAGACTTCGTCTTACCATGTTGAACTTGACGTCCAATTTTTTTTTTCTTCGATCAACTATGAAAAAGTAATAAATGTCGAGTTGTCAGTCGTCTCATTTTTGTGAACATCTCCATTTTTTTTTCATTTTCCTTCTTTCCGTTTACTCGGAATGTCCCGCTTTTTTCTATCGGAGTCAAATCTAAGAATTTTAACCCAATTCTACGGGTCTTAACATAAATTATCATAAATTACACTACTTTACAGCATTTTTAAACTTAACAAAATGAAGGTTATTTTTAATGTTAAATCGGGCGCTGAATCCGAACATGATATTCAAAAAAATCTCAGTAGAACAATTTGAGAGCTATTCTCCAAATATGAATATTGGGAAAAATAAAAAAAAAAAAAAGTACTTGTACTAAGATTAAAATATCTCGGACTGAATAACAGTGATTTGAATTCCTTTTTTTGCATATTGAAGGTGAATAAATTTTCTATCGATCATTGGAACAAAATTTTTACGTATGACCAACAGTATTGTGGATATTAGTGACCTAATGATACAAAAAAAAAGCTTTTTTTAGAGATGATTTTATTTAAGCGAATGTGTGGAACTCGATGGAAGAATTCGAGATTCAAATTCAAGATTCAGATTCAAGATTCAGATTCAAGATTCTGATTCAACATTCAGATTCAAGATTCAGATTCAAGATTCAGATTCAAGATTCAGATTCAAGATGCAGATTCAAGATGCAGATTCAAGATTCAGGTTCAAGATTCAGATTCAAGATTCAGATTCAAGATTCTGATTCAAGATTCAGATTCAAGATTCAGATTCAAGATTCAGATTCAAGATTCAGATTCAAGATTCAGATTCAAGATTCAAGATTCAAGATTCAGATTCAAGATTCAGATTCAAGATTCAGATTCAAGATTCAGATTCAAGATTCAGATTCAAGATTCAGATTCAAGATTCAGATTCAAGATTCAGATTCAAGATTCAGATTCACGATTCAGATTCAAGATTCAGATTCAAGATTCAGATTCAAGATTCAGATTCAAAATTCAGATTCAAATTCGGATTCAAGATTCAGATTCAAGACTCAGATTCAAGATTCAGATTCAAAATTCAGATTCAAAATTCGGATTCAAGATTCAGATTCAAGATTCAAGATTCAGATTCAAGATGCAGATTCAAGATTTAGATTCAGCTATTTTCATTCCAAAATCTTGTTTTTAGTTTGTTGTTTAGATTTAAAAAAAACTCTTTTAAACTCGATTCAATTCAAATGAAGATAAAGCTAAAAGTACATACCCTTCACAGTAATATTACATGTTTATATTCGACAATGGTTTAAACTCTGAGATTTATCTTTTATCAACCTTGGTTCAAGTTTTCTCAAACAACTCGTTCATTCAAGAGTCTCTTCTCTTGAGTATCTCAATTTTTAATCAGAAGCGCATTGGAAACAAAACGCTACAAACTATCTATCGTTATAGGCTATTTCTATGCACGTGTTCGGTAATTAAGTTCTTTTCAAGTATATTTCTCACCAGCCTGGGAGCGATAAGCTGCATTCGAGAATATTTCGCTTCGTGCTTCTGGTGAATATAAAAATAGTTCGACCGAATACTGCTGCTACATACCGGGGCTTAAACTTTTTATCAGCGGCTGTGTCTGTCATGCAACTTACCAATCAATCGGCTTATCTCTTATCAATAAGAACCCCGCCAGAGTTAAGTGGAAGGTGAAAGAACCTCATACTTTCCAAAGTATGCGGTATTAATCGAAGAATTTTCTGCTGATAACACTACAAACTGGGTTGAGTTTCTGATATCGGGGCAGTGTGTAAACATGAATTTTTTGACAAGCCTCACGCTTTTCAAGGTGTGATAACGTCACAATCTATTGGTTGCTATAGCTATGTATTGGTTTACAAACGTATTGCCAGTGCAGTAGAGCACCGTGGTTTTCATATCGGAGAATTAGATAATTGGTGGCTTTTACGATCTGATAATATAGTAACGAGCGGTGATAATTTGATTTGAATTATGATGAAGTGGCTCGTCCTATCTTAATGCTAGAGCAATTCAGAAGCGCTGTCAGAAGGCTACTTGAACAGAGATAAATTGTTTTGTGATTGTGCCATGGATGCGGGATGGATTTGATGAAAATATAGTTTTTAGAATATGGCAGCAGGAGAAATCCTTAAAACAGCTAAATATTCTAAATTCTTCAAATAGGTTTCAAACAAAAGTTCTACTGGTTTTAAGGCACAATGTAAGTATTTATTCAAATTTGTCTAGTCTCATAAAACAAGATCACATTATCCACTAGTAAACAGCTTTCCGGTTCCCCTTGATGGCGTTTTTTGTACAGACCCCGTCGTCGATTCGTCACCTACGCACATGGAATGAATCAGCTCCGGCTAGCCTGCAGCAGACATACTAGCTACACGGGGAGGGAACTTCATATTTGGGGGCGCCCAGGGCCGATCAACCTTTCATTTATTCTCCATACCTACATATTTAGGTACATACATCTACATCTCGCCGAGCTCAATGATTTTCAGCACAGCTTCAATATTGTTCGATTTCAGTGCATCTTTGAACTTGCTGATCACGGAAGCGGCGAACGTGCCGACTGCAATGAGACATTCAACAATGTATTAAGTTAGGTACCTACTTGAAAATCTATGATTAATAGCAGGTTTGTTTCAACTTTTTGTATTATGCATTTTTTTAGTTAACAACTTTAAGAATAGGGGTATTAATTATAGGTTAGATGAATGATTAGGTAAATGTAGAACAGTAACTTAAAAAACTCGTCTTCTTTCCTTCTTCGTAGTGCCTCAATTTATTCGTATGCAAACATTCTCTCTCATAAAGTATGTTCTCTTTTGATTGATAAGTGCTCGATTAATGCTAAAAATGCTCTTCCCTCTTTCCACCCCCACTACTTGAAGGAGGCAGGCGTTTCTTGTACACATATCCATTTTTTCGTTAACAAAAACGCTCCCATATCAAATTTGGTCTTATTGGATAATGAGAACTTGAGCGATACATCAAAATTATATGGAACTAGCTGACCTGGTGTGCTTGGCTGCACCTTTCAAAAATAAATAAAATTTGTTAAAATTATCTAAGATTTTAGTTTTTTTTTGTAGGTAACATTTTAAATTAAATTTCCCTTAAATGCCCTTTCCTCTTTCCACCCCTACTACTTGAAGGAGGCAGGCGTTTCTTATAATCTTATTTATTTTTTCGTACCCAAAAACCCTCTTATGTCAAATTCGATTCCATCGGATGATAAAATCGGATGATAAAATCCAAATAATATGGAACCCCCTCATTCCCTATCTTTTCTGCAATGCGGAAAGTTTCCTTACAATCTTAGAATCACAACTCGTACCCAAACACCTTCCCATGCCATATTTGATTCCATTTGATTGATAAATTTCTAAGTTATGTATGTATGTATGTATGTATGAAAACCCACCAGTGGCTGATAGGTCTTTCGACCCGAGGCGGTACGGGAAGTCTCGATCGTATATTCAAATATTGTTCAAGCTTAACTCATAAACAATATTTGCAGCACAACCAAGGGGTCCGTTACCACTGGCTTGGGACAGGTTTGACTCATCTCACTCCCTTCCAACTGTTCGAAACAAATGAAAAATTCTGAAAAGGTTCAAAAGTAACCTACTCATTACTCTAAATTTGTCGAGATACTCCGGCTGGCTTGAACCCACAATCCATTGTATATCAGTCTTCCGATCGTTTGATGTCCTGTCCAATCCCCCCACTAAACCCCATATAGAGTTAAGCTATTTTGAACATATGAAAAAAATAATAACACTTTTTACATCTTACCTCTTTTTCATTTGAAAAGGATACTTGTCTTCATACAACAAAATTTTCTGGAAATATTTAAAAGGCATGAACGGGCTAGCCTGGATATATATATAAAAAATCGGGAATAACGATACTCAAAAAATAAAGTTATTAACAGTGAAAAATACACCGATACACCTCAGATGTTTACTTAAATCCAGAAGTTTTTAGTGGATGTGTAGCATTTTCAATTTTACTTTTGGATATTTTATAAATTTTCCAAAATTATTTGATAAATTTGGAAAGTCTGTAATTGTATAAATTTAAAAAATAAATATTTGGCCTATTCGGTGAGCCGAATATTCGGCCTAATATTCAACTATTACTGCTACTATTAAAAAAAAAAATCTGGCTTCCCTAAAGGACATTTCTGAACCTTCGATCTTAGCGATTTATTTACCAACATTTTGAAAACCGTTTTGGCTCTAAAAATGAAGGAAAGACTTTTATTTGCTTTGAAAATCCCCGAAATGATGATAATGCGGTTCATGAGTTTCTGGGTTTTAAAATGAAAATTCTGAATTTTAGAGCTTAGGATTGGGATATTGAAACTCATTAGATAAAAATTTTTAGTCTTATATGTATAAGTTTTTTTTTTCAAATAGATCAAAATTTTAATTTTGCACCAGACACAGATTGAGATGTGAAAATAGAGAATTTACTTTAAGGGGGGGGTAGGGTCTAACATTTTCGAAAAATCGTTTTTTTTATTTTTTTATTTTCTTATTGTAAAACATTTCAAGAATGTTGTGTCAAATTTTCAAGTCAATTGAAGCAAAACTGTAGAAGTTATAGGCCTTTATCTCCTCCTTTGTAATACTGCAAGAAAGCAAGAGCAGAAACTTCAAACGCGTTTTTCTCGAAAGCACATTTTTAAAGTCCGTGGACATCGTCATTTGAAAACTACTTATCCGATTCTTTTCAAATTTGGAACATGTTTTCTAAATATATAATACCAGACCCCAACGTTTTTCTTTTTTGATTTTTTTAATTTGGGGAGATTTTACAGGTGAAAAATGGCGGATTTTTTCGTGAAAAATCGTAGTTTTTACTTCAAACAGCCACAAAAATTTCATAAAAATATTTTTAAGTTAAATAAAAACGTTGGGGTCCAGAAAAACATCTATTAAAAATATTTTGCTCTGATTTTTTAAATTCAGATGATCCTGTGCTGAGATACAGTGTCCACCGCAAATCCTGTTTTCTAAAAGGCATCCTCGAAAATGCTCCGTCACCGGCTCATTTTTCAATCTTTTTCTACGAAAAAATTACTAAATGTTCTTTTAACAATGCTTTCTATAATGCAAAAAATTTGAATACATTTGTTTGAACGATAGCTCCAGAAAAAAATCGTGAAAATGGTGTTTTTTTATACCCGTTAGACCCTACCCCCCCCTTAAGTTTGACATTATAAAAATTTTTAAACTTTTTGATTGATAAATGCTGAAACTATCCATCTGGTTGCTTTTTTTAAAAATAATTTCAATCTAAGCAATCATTGAAAATAATGACAATCTCAAAATATACATTTGCATCATAACGTGGTAATACGAAATTCAACCAATTTTCAATCAGACTCCACTAATTGATAAACTTTCTAACACGACCATCACGCACATTCCTTGGGTCCTCATAGATGTTTACAACAGCCTCATGAACTTCCTTCTCAGACACCCGGCCTGAGTCTCCAAAAAAAAAAACTAATCAAAGGCTCGTGCACGTGTTTGAAAACTTTAGAGCATCAATACTTGTCCAGCTTTTTAATATTGTAGAGAAAATAAAACAACGATAATTAACGTAAACAATTGGAACGCTTTCACCCAGTTGGTAACAAGAACATTTTTCATCCTGACATGTCCGTAAACCATTCCAGATTAGAGAAACTTTTCCACAAAAACTGACAACGCCGAATCACAAATCTTCACTTAAATCATTATACTGAAATAATTTAACTGAATCACTTCAGTTTCACTATAAACAACTCTTTAAAAACTATTATTTTATTAAAAATTTCGCGGACGAAGAAAAAACGCGTGCGGTTCGCGAAAGTCATGGACTACTCCTTCACTTGATAAATTTCTAAGTTATGCCTACAAAATTGTATTAGGGAAGAAATAGAACCATTTCTCGTGCCCTAGTCCTTTTCTATGTGAAATTTGACTCCATTTCTTAGTTAAATTCTCGAGCGTTTTCTATATCCCCAATGGAAGAATAGAGGAGTTTCAAATAATTATATAACTATTTCTCGTATCATATGCTCTCCCATATCAAATTTGGTTCCATTTGCTGTTCTCAAGTTTTGGCAGAAATTGTAAAGGAGTCTCTGAGTCACTGATCACACTGACATGACACTTAGAACATAAATCCGACTCTGGAATAGATATTGCGTACTGCTGGAAAAATTATCCAACAAACGAAATCGAGTGGCCAGTCGGTATGATTAATGGTGGTACAATATATGTACATATCAATAGAAACCGTTATTTGTTTTCAAAAACTCTCCCATAAAAAAAAATCGGTTCCATTTGCTCTAATTGTTCTCGAGATAAGCAATAATAATAGTATGGGAGCCTCACTCCTTCCTTCCTATCTTCCCAATCGAAGAAGGGAGGGATCTCAATTAATCATAGAAATATTTCTCGTACCCAAATACCAACCCACGCCAAATTTGGTTCCATTTACTTAACACTAAACGTACCGGGTCCGGAGGCGGTCAAATGACAATTTTTGAACTTCACGCCTAATATAATTTTTTTTCGCAAATTTTACGGCAGGACTATTTTTATTTTTTAAATGTAAGTTTTTTTTTGTATTTTTTAATTTTTTCTAAGTGTTTGCTCTTCGAATAACTCATGTGGTATACCCATTCATAACGCGATCGGTCAAATGACGACTTACGCCATTTTCGCTAAAACTCTCTTGTTTATCAACCGATTTCTACAAAATTTATAGTTTTGAAAAGCTTATAACGTGGTTCAAATATGTTTCTCAGACAATGTTTAGCTACAATCAATAATTTAAAAGTTATTTAAAGTCCAAGAAATTTTGTATGAAGAAAACATGCTTCAGGGAAATTTCACTTAGTGCCTGAGAAAGCTGAGGTCAGAAGCTATATGTTGCAAATATGGAAAAAATCAAATTTTTTTTAAGATCATGCCCACAAAAAATGTAAAAAAGTTATATAAAACTCTTACTTTGAAATCAATCCTTCCTGTTACAGTCGAAAAATTTTAAAAAGCGAAATGGAATGTTGACGTAATTTTTCACATTTTGACATCTTCAGATTTTTGAAATACGAATTACAAAATTTATGACGAATTTTCGAAGGTAGCTGTTTTTCGAACTTTTTATCAATTTGGATTTTCTGAGATTTCGAGTACGTTAACGTAAGGTTTAGGCAATAAAGCTATACTTATGCAAAAGAAAGCACATTTCATACCGGTTCTAGTGATGTAACTGCATTGGCGGTGCAATACTTGATAAAAATATGATAAATAAAACAGTGAAGTAGTTTCTGAATTTTCTGAGTTTTACTTTCAGAAATATATCTATATTTATATAAAGCAATTTCTGTAGGTTTGTTTGTTTGTTTGTTTGTTTGTTTGTTTGTTTGTTTGTTTGTTTGTTTGTTTGTTTGTTTGTTTGTTTGTTTGTTTGTTTGTTTGTTTGTTTGTTTGTTTGTTTGTTTGTTTGTTTGTTTGTTTGTTTGTTTGTTTGTTTGTTTGTTTGTTTGTTTGTTTGTTTGTTTGTTTGTTTGTTTGTTTGTTTGTTTGTTTGTTTGTTTGTTTGTTTGTTTGTTTGTTTGTTTGTTTGTTTGTTTGTTTGTTTTTCCACTATATGCTCAGCCGTCTTAAGAGCTAGAGAACTGAAATTTGGCATGGATACTCAATGATGAAAAAAGTGTTTAGAACTTCGGTTGACTCCTTCTGAAGGGGGTCATCCATACAAGACAAATATTGTTTTCGTGTTATTGACGTTATTTTTCGTCGGATTGTGATGCAAATTTGCACATAGGGGATAAGAAATCGATTTCAGGTATTGAATTTTGGATCAGGGGTCGGCAAAAGAGGTCGTCCATATTAACTTTTCAATATTTTCGTGATATGGACGTTAGTGTACATCGGATTTAGATGAAAATTTGCGCTTGGATGTTTTAAAGGACAGGCAATCGATTGCTGGTATCAAATTTTGTGTAAGGGGCCAGCCAAAGGGGTCGTCCGTATTCACTGTTCGCTATTATTGCTATATTGACGTTATTTTATATCGGATTCAGATCAAAATTGGTACACAAGAATTTTTAATGACGTGCAAACGATTTCATGTATCAAACCTGTATCTAAGGGACCGGAAAAAGGGGTCATCCATATAACCTTTTAAATTTTTTTGTGATATCGGATTGAGGTGAAAATTTTTACACAGGAATTATTAAGGACGAACAATCGATTCCAACTATCCAATTTTCGGTCAGGAGTCGTCCAAAGGGGTCGTCCATCATATTAACTATTCACTGTTTTTCTGTGATATTGACGTTATTGAATCCATTGAATAGATTGGTTTGAAAATTTTCACACGGGAGTTTTGAGGAAAAGGCAATAAATTTCAGAAATCAAAGTTCGTAAAAGTGGCCACCGACCTGCAATCATCGATTCGAAATTTATACACGGGGGTTGGGATGGTCAATTGATTTCTGATTTCAATATTTGTATCAAAGGACAAAAAAAGGAGGTCTTCCATATTAACAGTTAAATTTGTTTTTGCAACAATTAGGGTAAGTGTTCCTAATGTGGCATGTGTACCTAATGTTAACATACTGTTCGATTTTGCCTGTTTTTGACGTTATTTTTCACTTATCACAATTATCAAAAAAAATTATAATGTGAAGGATCAGGTGAACTTTCATTTTACAAACAAATTAGCTAATTCACAAGATTTTTCGTAAAATCCGGATTGTTTCCAAGTATGTCCAAATTGAATGGAATTGTTAGCAAATTTCTTAAAAAACACCTGTTTAGAAATAGATGATTAAAGCTGAATTTGTCAACCGAATTTTTTGAAATTTTTTGTCGGATTGATTTTTATCATGATTTAAGTAATAAGTATGTTAGAACGATCTTTTTTTCGTGTAAAAACTAAAAAAAGCATATGCCCACAATTAGGAACACTATTTTCAATGTGTTCCTAATTATGGACATAGTCAAAGTTTTCCAAACAATATCAAAGTCATAGAATGTATTTGATTGATTGAATTGTGTTTTAACTTAACTTTCAACGATCTGTTAAAATAAACTGTTTTGAGCAAACAAAACATCATTGTTTTTACTTCAGTATATCTCAAAGCTTAAAATGTTGAAAAAATATTTTCGCCAGGTTGTAAGGAACGCACCTTTCGCGACAGAGAAGGAAACCATCAAGTTACAGAGAGCTTTTTAACGAGAACAGAATCGAAAGGAAAAATTTAAAAAAACCTCAATAAAATACGTTGTATACCGTCTTTTGGGGAATCATGCAACACTTTTCAACTTCAATTGCTTCTTAAACCCTAATGTCCACTGATAATCCTACCGTTTGTACATCAAAAGTTTTAAGGTTAATGGGACATCAAATTAACGTAGTCAGAAAAATAATTGGTTTTACCAGTTATTTTTAAATTTACATAACATGCGATTTTCACCCTACTAAGAAAAAGGGGTATTTAAGTTGCAAACCTTTGTTCTTAATGAAAAATCAAACAAAAAATTTTGAAAAGTTTTTGACGTATTTGTGATGTCGTTACGCATAAAGCACGATCTGCAGTTATTTAAGATTTTGTTAGAATTAAAGTTTATATTTTTTCTTTAAAGAATGCAGAAGGGTGCTGATACATATAGGGATAAATTAAGCTTGCCAGATTGCCCGGTTTTATCCGGGTTTGCCCGGATATTTGATGCAAAATTTCGATAAAGTCCGGTCCGGCCCGGTTGCCCGGATATCGTGAAAAAAGTCCGGATATTGCCCGGATTTTTTCACAATTTTCACAAAGAAACCAAAAAAAATCAAAGTTTTTGTGTAAGTTTCAGCAAAATCGATTAACGGTATGGAAATTTTCAACGGTTGTTTCAAACAATTTCGCTGATTTACTTTTATAAACCTTTAAATATTTAAATGTTCCAAAAGGTTTTTGGAAGTCTGCTATTACATTAATAAAATATTAATTTTAATTTTTTTTTGCATTGCTTCTTTGCTTTTATGTATAAATACACCTAAATTTTGCCCGGTTTTTGCCTGGATTTTGGATTTGAAAAATTTAAATCCATGCCCGGATTTTGCCAGGTTTTTTTGAAAAAATGCCCGGAATTGCTAGGCCCGGATGGGAGTGGAAAAAATTCTGGCAACCTTAGGATAAATAATACTACAAAAATTTTACATCATATTCTAGCATATGGAAACAAGATTTAAACTGTGAATCATTGATTTGCATGTCGATGCATTTTAGCCCAGACTGGTAACGGAATTTTAAAAATATTTATTTTAAAAATTAAATGATTGTCCAAAAAATATTCATACACCAACAGTGTTGATGTAGGATAATAGGTTCCATATAAAGTTTGTAGGTAATATCACTAAGTCAATCCGTCCCATTGTGTAAAGTTTTCTACGGCATCAAAAATGTAAAAATTTCGATGTTTCGAATTTTCTATAAGATTCAAAAACTTCATAAAACTCTCTCACGATGTGAGAAATTATGGCATCATCGATTTTTTTTTATCATTAAATGATAATTTTAATCAATTATATTAAAATAAAAGTTAAATAAGTGTTGTGGTACACAAATGTTGCATCGAACCATGGTGTAGCATGATGCTCTATTTGACTGTACTTATTTGTATCCATTACAATGAATTTTCTACTTTTTGAAATATAATAATGTATCCATTCGAAAAGGTAAAGTTTGAATTTAAATGAGCTCAATATTCACTATTTTCTTCAAAACTAGCGTAAAGGAATATTGTGTAGGATTTAAATAGTTCTTATTTCCCTATTTATATTCCAAAAATGTTGTTATATTTATAAAAATGTGAGTTTTAAGATTTTTCTTTTTAAGTATTAAAAAAACAGACCCATATGCAAAATCAGGAACAAAAAGTGTAATATTTGGGTACGCGGATACATTTTTCCTCATATGTTAACATTAGGAACACCCATATGTTAACATTAGGAACAATTAGTGCCATATTAGGAACATCGACACACTTTATAAAACATAATATTTTTCGAAAATTAAGGTTTGAAATGATTATTTCAAACCAAAAAAGAGTTCAGAAAAAAAATTTGGATATAGTTACCAAAAAATTGTATATCTAAGTATTAAAGATTCGGCGCAATAATATCAAATCTTAAAACCTCTGACAAAATATAGCGAAATTAGGCTCATTTACCCTACGTGAGTTTGTATCGCATCAGGACGAAAATTCATATAGTTACGGGAGGTTTTAGGCACAGTAAATTGGTTCCTGATTTCAAATTTAGTGTCAAACAACAGAAAAAGTGATCGAACATATAACGTGTTCCACATTTTTTCAATGATTGCTCAACAATGCATTCGGAAATGCGTCTTGAAAATGCCTGACAATTGACAATTATTCAAACTGTTCATGACATATTCTAAATTGAAAGCGAAACGGAGTTCGTATGGGATCAGTTAGTCTATATATATAAAAAGCAATTTCTGTGGGTTTGTTTGTTTATTTGTCCTCTATAGGCTCAGCCGTCTTAAGAGATAGAGAGCTGAAATTTGACATGGATACTCATTTGAACCAGGAACGATGGAAAATGTTTTCAGAATTTCGGTTGACCCCTTTTGAAGGGGGTCGTCGGAAGCACCCTGATAGGCGATTGATGGACATGCGTATAGCATGGGTAAAGACCGCGAACTGAATGGCGTGGTGTATGATAGCGGCTGTTACCGAGAGCCCGGAGCAAGATTGCCGGCGGTGGTTGTCATAATATGTTCATCTCACTTTACACTATTTTAGCATTGCCCACACTATATAAGCAAGGCCCACACAGTACCCAAATACCATCCCATGCCAAATTTGGTTTCATTTGCTAAATAAGATTTAAAGTTATGTAAAAAATTATAAAAAAGGCCCCTCCTCCCTTTCTATCTCCCTACTGGAAGGAGGAAGGGGTCTCAAATAATCAAAGAAATATTTTTCGTATCCAAATACCCTCCCATGCCAACTTTGGTACCATTTGCTTGATCGGTTCTCGAGTTATGCAAACATTTGTCTTTTGTTTGGGGTCAAATCGTAATAGGAACCTTCCCCGGCCTCCAATACCCCAACCTGCAAAGTTTTACGTAATGAAAATTTAAAATGAAAATAAAAAATGATTCAAAATCAAATTACAAAATAAATCATCGCTATACAATGAGAGATGCAGCTGAAGTTTTGCATTCCAAAAATAACATGAACTAATTTTAAGAGAAGAAGAACTTTTATGTTTTTAAAAGCTTCATTGATATGAATTCCCCACCCTCTCCCAATCCAATGCAGGATTGGAAAATGTTACACGTCACATTTGACTCCATTTTATTGATAAGGGGCATACATAAATTACGTAACGCTCCTAGGGGGGGGGGGAGGGAGTAAGCTCAAGCGTTACTAATTGTGACATAGGGGAGGGGGGGAGGTAAGCTCATCGTTACGTAACGACTTCTTCCTTAAAAAAATTAGTATACTTCATCGCAGCTATTTTGATGTCAAGCAATTTTCGCAGAATGAAAAACAAACCACAAAAGGCTTAAAATTTGTAAGCTTCAACATGATTGAAACTGGTTTGTAACCATTCCGCTTTAAAGATTCTGAGATAGACTCATAAAAAAGTGTATTGCATATAGGTAAAATAACCGTTAGAAAACCTTATATTAGGTACATTTACCCCCAAGAACTCAACTCAACCTTAAAACGGAATTTTTACTATTTTTTCTCAATTGATTTAAAAATACAATTTTGATTATTTTGACGAATATTACTAAGTGGAGTATATTTTGCATAACAAGTTATGCTCCTTCATCAAAATAAATTAAACAAGGTAGATCTTCAGTGAACAATCACAGATCAACTCGTAATAGGACAATCAATTTATTTTATCAGAGAGCTATCATCAATGAGTACTAAGTAGCAATTTTGATGGATATAAATTTTGTTTTGAAGAACGATAAAAAAAAATTTATGTTAAAATTTATTTTTTGATTTTCAAATATAAGTATTCAAAAAAATGAGAAGAGAATTTTCATAGGGGGGTACGTCGAAGCGTTACGATTTGTGACATACGGGGGGGAGGGGGTAAAAAAAGTGCATATTTTGCGTTACGTAATTTATGGATGCCGCCTAAGAGTTTTCGAGTTATGTCAAATAAAATATGAATAAAACCTGCCTCTTTCTACTCGACTCCGCCTTGAAAAGGGATAGTCTCAAATTATTCATACGCAAACAACGTATCTTATATAATATTTGTCCCATTCCCCACTGCTGGAATGAACTTGGGGTCTCTTATAATCCCACCCATTTCGTACCCAAAAACCCTCTCATCTCATCCCATTGGTTGATAAGTTTAAAGCTTAACAACAAAATTTATATGAAACCCCTTCTTTCACACTGCCCTTACCCTCTTCACACTGCAATGCGTATCGGATCTATAACAATCATAGAAACATATCTCGTACTCAAATACCTTAAAACGCCATACCTACTTGATTCCATTTGCTAGTTTCGTCAACACAAATTGAAAATTATGCAAACAAATTGTATTGGGCCATCCTCTCCTCTTCCTATGTTTCTACTAACTGGAAAAAGGGTGGTATCTCAAATAATCATAGAACCATATCAAAATAATTTTCCATATAAATTTTTGTTCATTTGTTAGATAAATTCAAGGGTAGTGCAGAAAAAAAATGTATGGAAGCCCTCCTCCTCCCTTCCTATATCGTCAATCCAATGCTCCTACTGCAAAAATGGAATGGTTTCAAATAATTAGGGGAGAGTGGGGTAACGTGGGCCATGGGGAAACGTGGGCCACTTCAAATATCTCAGCTGTGTGTTAAGATAAAAATCCAACTGTCATTGTCGTCGCTTTGCGTAAGCATGTTTTTCTATATGTTGTTGACTTATGTACGTATCATATGCTTCTTTTATGAAACTAGCCTAGAAAAATGTACTTACATAATTAAACAAGCACCCGAAAAATTGCATCCGTGCGAGACCTCAAGTACATAACAAAAATATGCTCATACGCTTATGATCTTGGTTTTGTCATGTTCTTTCACGTGGAAAAGGAATTTTTGATGAAACATAAATAAATAGGTCACACAAACGCAACCAATTTCCAAATCATTTCTTGTGGGGAATCGTGGGCCACATTTTGTGGGGTATCTTGGGCCACCTATATTTTGGTGTTTTTATACACGTTCAGAACTCAAAATACGTTATTACTAGTTGTAAAGTTTTCTTATGCCAAATGAATAATTATGAAAAATGTTTTGTCCATGTTTTCTAATGCGATAGAGACGAACAAAAATCTTATATATGGAATTTTGCCGAAACGTTCGCGAGCCAGGTTTCAGGATCTATTCGATTATACACAACACTCTTTTTAGTTTCCTCATCTGAAATCGCTTTAAAATAACTAAATGAATTATGAAATTTCAGTTTTGGGTCAACTCATAAACTTTGCACGTTATCTAGTCAATTTGGATTTGGTCGTCCACGTTTCCCTACAGTTTTTTCAAAATAAAAAAAAAACTTTTTTTAAAACAGTCAAAACTTGGGAAAGTAATGTATTTAAAAAATAACAAAAAATGCCTTATGATACCTCAAAAATATAGAAAACCTTTCCATTTATTTTTTTCATTTTATCTTTTCTAATAAAGAAGTTATGAAACAAAGAAAAAAAGTGGCCCATGATACCCCACTCTCCCCTACTAAAAAATTTCTATTGAAATACCATCACATTCCTAATTTGGTTTCATTCGCTTGGTTATTTGGTTAGTTGAGTTATGCAAACGCATGTTAGAGAGTCCCATTTACCTACTCTTCCTAACTCTCCATTGGATGGAGGGGTGAATACTTTTTATTTATTGGAACATTTCTTGTGCTCAAATACCCTTTGATGCCAAATTTGGTTTAATTTGCACGTTGAATTTTCAAGTTATGCGATATTTGTATGGAAGCACCCTTTCCACATTATATCTCCCCGCTAAAGAAAGGAGGGGCCTCCATTTTTCATTTAATCATATCTGGAATTCTAAAACCCTCCCATGAGAAATTGGGTTCCATTTGCTAGATAAGTTTTCAAGTTATGTAGAACAATTGTATGGAAGCTCTCACCTCCCCCCCCCCCCCCCTCCTTTCCATCCTCTCCGCTGGAAGAAGGGTGGTGTCTTAAATAACTATAGAAACTTTTCTCGTATTCAAATACCCTAAAATGCCAAATTTGATTTCATTTGCTTGATTAGTTCTCGATTTATGTAAAAAATTGTAAGAGAGGCATCCTCTCCCCTTCTTATCTCCCCACTGGAGAAAAGGAGGGGTCTCAAACCATCATAGAAACATTCCTCGGACCAAAATACAATCCCATGCTAAATTTGGATCCATTTGCATGGTCAGTTCTTGAGTTATGAAGATTAAATACTTTTATTTGAGAGACCCCCTTCCAGTGAGAGGGAGGGGCCCAAAACTATTACAGGAACTTTCTCCGGCCTAAGAAGCCTCCATCTGCCAAGTTTCACGCAAATCGGTGCAGCAGTTTTCGAGTCTATAGGGAACAGACAGACATGCTGAAATTCATATAGATCAAACAAATATAAACTGATAAAAAATATATTGCATTTTTTCGATAAACTGTAAAATTGGACGAATCGGTACAGTTTTCCTGAACATCATTCGGACGAGCGTAGACCCGAATAACCCGGGTGGTTAAAAGGTCTCAAATAAATAATAATAATAATAATTCGGACGAGCAGCTGGCCTGATAATTTCCACAAACCATCTGATCCATAGCTACCCAGAAGTTAACAATTGAATCATTAATTTGTGAATTCAATTCCTAAAACAAACTAACCATCTGGGGCAAACCGATGGATGGCCCTGACATTTTAAGTAGGTACTGCCCCTTAAGCTATAACGGTTAAATAAAACTCTCAACGAGAATGAACTTCGAAATGAAAAAAAAATGTATCTAATAAAAAAAATTAACAATGACAAACATTATTACCACACTCAGCATCATGAATTATTCAACTCGAGTATGATTCGATTTGGTACAAGCCACCAATAGCAGACCAGCTACATAAGCCGGTTGCTCATCGTCGTTGGTTTATTTTGGCTTAGAGATGAATTAATGTTTTTCTAAGGAACGTTGCGGTTGAGATTGAAATCAAAAAGGGTAGCAAAAATTTAATGAGAATGGGTAAAACTGACACCGGCAACTCCAAACCGTCATCTTCGCATCTCTTCTAATGTTTATTATAGTTGCTAAAGTAGATTTGGGACCCATTTTTCATACTGACCTCGCAGCTTCGATGCACTGTAGAGTATGTTGTGGATACGCTTGAGTGCCAGCTGGACCTCGCCGGTGTTGACCAGCCGTATTTTGTAGTTCTTCACCAGATCTTCGTTGGTGTTCATCATCTCGTTGTGGTATTTGATGACGTCGTCGCTGTTTTGCAAATAGAAAACACTTGTTAATGTGCACACGAAACGAGCAACGGACACGTTCGGCTATATAGTTAGTTTGCTTAGCTGGATGGCTTATCGATGATTTGCCGTTTCAAATGAGGGACGGGCTTTAAGTGCTTTTGGGTAACGGATTCTTTGCAGTGAAGCAGAGAAAAAAGGCAAACAAAAATATCGGAACAAAGATTTTCACTGTTAACAACTTTAGTAGGTGTTTGAAATAAAAATAAATCCATTAGCTTTATAAGCTTTTATAATATATGCTGGCAAACTGGGAAAACTGAGAATACATGGAAAATCTTTGGAATTTCCGGAGAACTTGGAAAAATTTCAGCACATGACCGGGAAATATGTCATGTTTTAAAATTTGATTTGAAATTTAAAAAGTATTCAAATATATTAAATACATTTAAATTATGTAAAATATTTCATTCATCTTATTTTCCTTATTCAAACAGTTAGTTCAACGTTATCTTACTCACGATTTTATACATGTTCAAAAAGTTTCATTACTTGTTTATTACTTATCAAAGCATATCGACTGATCTTTATTGAATTGAATTGAAGACTAATTCATCCAGTTTAAAAAAAAATCTTCTTTTTGGTATTTAATTTTTATTTAGATATCTAGAGGGATTTCAACCAACACGATCATTCTTTCTCTTAACTACAACCTCTGTAAACTGATAACGTGTTAAAAGACGTTAAGGTATTATTCAAATGTTTATACTATTTAAGAGGTTTCGGTTAACAGTTGTTAGAAATTGAAGGCTTTTCATAAAAAAAATTGATCAGTCCTGTTTTTAGATTCAGAAAACATTTTAATACATATTCAAACCGGGAAAATCTTCATTATTACCCGGGCAAACTTGAAAACTAAAAATCACTTGCAAGCTTTAATATTGTATAAATCCCAATTTACAAACTGAAGATCTGGTTTGGGCTTTCTCCTCAGTAAATCACTACTAAAAGTTGGATTAAGCCCAACTGATTTGTAGCTGTATCATAAAAAATGGAAAGTTCGTCTGACAATCTTACCCATTGTAGTAGCGGGCGTCTTCGGCTCGAATGAGATGACTCTTGATTTGATTGACATTATCTATAATCTCGGAATTGATTTGCTTCTCCGTTTCTTGCAGGCCCTGCAGTTTGCTGAACAGCTCTTTAATTTCATCGGTCACCATTGGGAAACATGCAGTGGACTGCAGCGGCATAAAAAAACGGAATTTAATGGATACAGCACACCAAGCTCATCATCGTCGGCGTCTTCGCCATTCGAGGTCCTTGCCAGAGAATTAAAACCGGTCAGCTCCCATAAAGGGACAATAATCTATACTCACATTCATATTTTCCACATTCAGAAACTGCACCAGCGACTGAATGAGGTCACCGGCCAGCCCAATGTCTTCGGTGTAGAAACGAGTTTTGCCATCGTTGTTGAAGTGTAGGCACACGTTTTTGCCGGTGCGCAGACTGATTAAGTTCAACTTCAACTCCGTTGCGTCAGAGTCCGATGATGTCATGTATTCGATGTCCGACGGTAGCAGGAAGTTCTGTTTTTGTTTTTATTTCCGAAGGCAAACCCCGAAAAGTAGAACCCAAAAGAGAGAATCGTTAAAAAACTTTAAAGTGCCTCACGGAAACAACAAAACCATGTACAACAGACAGTGGAGCAATAAAATCAAACAAAATAATGGCTAAATGGTAGCTGTTTTGGAAAAGTTCTGAGTCAGAAATCAAACCTGCTCGAACAATAAATGGGCGAAAGAAACCCGTTAAGTAGGGCATCAATAAACATACTCAAGCTGATCTTTACCTGATTGATCCAAATACAGATGCGCTTCAGACGCTCAGAGATCCTGAAATCGACATAGCTGTTGCCAAATGTTTCCTTTTCGTCGACGAGGTTGTTTATGTAGGCTAGAATTTGTATGTAAAATATGTATAATTAGAAAAAAAAAAACCAAAACCATCATCTTGTTATAAGATCATCAATTCAAAGGGTAGAACCGCAAAGTGCTAATTTCTTATTTAATTGGACGCCAAAATGCCGTTGAAATATATGTAGATAAAAGAGTTTCATCCGATCGATCAGCTTCGATGCCAAAACATCAAGATGGATGATAGGGAAATTATCACGTCAATGTTAATTACCAAATTATTGGACCATCTGTCAAGCATTCGCTAAGGAATTTATCTATGAAAGAACTAAACTATGTGATATTCACAAAGTTTGACGAAGAAGTATACAGGCCCGTGCGAAGGACTCGTCCATGCTAACGACCCCCCACCCCCCCCCCCCCCCCCATGGGGTTTGAAATTGAAATTTAGCTCGAAATACCAAAATACACAGTAAATAAGGCACGGTGCACAATGGGGAAAAAGTGTACAAACCGCGAAGAAATTCAATATCTTTCGTCCTATACATGAACCAAATCTATGAAAATATACTTTTCTTATGTGAAAATTTCCGGAGAATCAGTTGGAGATAGTTTCAAATGCAGCACAAGCTTACGAACGGAGATATAGTGCCTTTTTAACCCCTAGTTCCCCTATATTTGGTAAACATTCTAGAAAAACACTGATTTGAACTAGAGAATTATGAACGAAAGCAGACCAATCGTATGTCATTTTTTCTGACGAATCGAATGAAGACTGTTTGAGCCACCGCACGTTTCAGAAAATGGAGTTATGGCTGTTTTTACACTCAAGTCCGAACAAGCTTTTTTCTGAAATAATTGAAAAATATAGGGGAATTATATTTTTCAATTATTTCAGAAAAAAGCTTGTTCGGACTTGAAAATTGTGAACCAAATGGGTTGTATCTAGTGTGTTTTTTCCGAGAAATCGAATGAAGGCTATTTGAGCCACCGCTACTCCATTTTCTGAAACGTGCGGTGGCTCAAACAGCCTTCATTCGATTCCTCAGAAAAAATTACATACGATAGATCTGTTTTTGTTTCGGAATGTTTACAAAATATAGGAGAACTAGGAGTTAAAAAGGCACTATATCTCCGTTCGTAAGCTTGTGCGGCGTTTGAAACTAGGTCTAATCGATTCTCCGGAAATTTTCATAAAAGAAAAGTATATTCTCATAGATTTGGTTCATGTGTGACGAAAGATATTGAATTTCTTCGCGGTTTGTACACTTTTTTCCACATTGTGCGGTGGTTTCGTAGAAGGACTTAAAGAAAAAAACCTGTCACGCAAAATTTTGCATAGGCTGGAAAGTAGAGCTTTTTCCGATTCATTTCCACCAAAAGTTAAAATATTTGGTCAGTGACACTCATAGAAAATATTTTTTTGAAATTTTGAAATTCGAAAAAATTAAAAATATATATATTTCAGGTATTTTACAGTTTCAGTGGTGCTAATTCTTTAATTTTAACTTTCAATGGTACTGGTTGACTCAACATTAAAAATCAGCTGGCAAATCTTGTAAGCAGTCTTGGAGGGTTGAATTATCTGAAATCATAAAAATTATCTGAATCTAAATATGAATCTATAAATGACTTCATTTGAATCCATTCTCTTTTGATTTTCTGATTGTGAAAACATTGGTGAAATTATTAATAAACTATTTTAAAGATCACCTGATACTTGAAACCACTTTAACTTTTTTGTGATAACGCTTATCGTGATGCGATCTGGAGTTCAAACGTTTGTCATAATTTAAGCTTTAGGAAAACTATGATAATCAAATAATAATTGCGTCAACATTGCGCATTAAAGTTAAGCTTTGAAGTTGCTACTTTGAATCATTTTTCGAACTTTTCTTCGACAAAAGCTAAAAACAAAGTTATTCTTATTGAACATTTGATTTCGATTATGATTCAGATTAGATTTAGATTTAGATTATGATTTCAAAACTCAAAAATTTACACTTGAAAAACAAAGACAAACTCATAAAAAAATGTTCAAAGTTTTTCTATATTTTGACATAAAATTCGGTAAATTTATTCAAAAAAAAATATTTCAAATGCAATTTATTTAATACATCTTTAAAAGTTCGTTCAAAATCTATTATTTTACAAAATTGGGAATAAAGAACCAATAGAAAACTTTAATAAGTTTTTTCAAAGAAGTCAAAATAACTTAAGGTGTTGGTTAAAAAAACTTTATTTATTTATTTTTATCGGAAAAGTGCAACATTTTCTAAAATAATGTAGACAACACCCCCCCCCCCCCCTTAACTCCTACAACCGACGCAAATAAAGATGAATGAACAAATCTATAAGTTCATTCCAGAATATTATGTAGGCATTTTTTGAAGGAATTCTCTCGATAATTTTTTCTAGAATTTTTATAACATACAATCACAAATTACAAAAATTCTATTAAAATCATCTTACAGAGTTTTAATTATTAAAAAAAAAAGTTTAGGTCTGTTTAAAAAGTTCTGTACCGTAAACCGGGGATCACTTTTTTCAATATTTTTCGATTATTTTTTCTTTTAAGGGGAATGTGACATGTTTCTTTTTTTTTTTAAATCAGTACTGGACCCCAATGAAAGTAAAACATGGTTGCAGAAATTTATTAGACCACTTTGAATTTGATTAAAAATTGATTTCGTCTCTGTTTTGAATTTGATGCTTTGGGGTTACATTGATCAGTCTCTATTTTGACGGTTTTAACGAGTTTTCTCGATCATAAAGGAAACATAACACCTTCATAATATTTACAAATGCTAGTTTTTAAATTTTATCTTGCTTTTTAACGTTTTCTTTAAAAAAACATTTATAATTGAAAAAAGTACTATTATGTTGAATACTTTTAGGGGCAACAATTAAAACAATCGCTAAATAGCATGAGTTTAAAAATATAAATAAAATTTTACCTTAACACATTCCTCTAGGCCCACTCACTATTTCCATTTTCATTTTTTCTTCAAAGTTAACCATTTGATAGGATTTCCACCCATTTGTCCAATACGGGCTTACTCTTGGAATATGTCCTTTTTTTTTAATATCAAAAATTTATCTCTAAAAGACTATAAAAGTAGCACTATACATATACTATAACTATACATATACAAAGAAAAAAAGTAGTTCTTTCACATTCAACAACCCGTTTGCTTCTATATGCTTTTTGGTTTCATCAGGATAGCTGTTTGTTTGCAAGCCTTGGAAAAAGTAGATATTTTAAGATTTTGAAATTACTATTTTACTCACAGAAAAAAAATCAAATTCATACCAAACTATAGACTGAGTTATTGATGATAATGTGCAAAAATTTATGGTTGGTCAAACCCCGGTGATCAAAGTTACCCCGTTTTACGGTAGCTAAATTTGACAAAAAAAAAGACTTCCAGTAATTCAATGACGTATAGTTTGTAGAAATCAGTTCAGTAGTTTTTAACATAATATGTTATAAGTAGCTTGTTCTGGGGTTCCCACATTTTTACTGAACATGAGCCTTAGTGTGACCAAAGCACAAATTAGGTCTTTAACTGTTAATATTCTACACTTTCCGTCACTTTGATACATATGCAAATATTACTTACATATGCTTTTGGGCGATCCCGTGAGATTACGCGGTATCGTGTACATTGCGAATTTCGGCAACTGTCTGGTAAGCTCGAAAACATGAAACTGAACACTAGTTGGATAGCCCACAAACGCTTTGATGTGAATGTCCTGGGCGTTGTCTTTCAAAGTTTTCAACGGGATCAGTATCCTGGACACATCCTTAGTCAGATGAGCTATCAATGTTTCCTCCTTGAAAAGCTGATCGGCAAAGATGAGCACTGCTCTTATGGTTGTCGAGTTATTGGTGGAAACCGTGATGTCAATATTCATATCTGAGCTATCATAGCTGGTTGAAATTCCTATCTGTAGCCGTGTGTTCGAAGGGATCACTCCCACATTATCCGGAACACTTTGGACCAGCTGGGAATCGTTACTGGACAGCAGTTCTTTGTTGAATTTAATATTATTTTCATAATGTTTCAGCTCCAGTAAAAGTTTCTGTTTCTGTGCCAAGAGACCGTTCATTTCTTCGTCCGCCAAATTATGCAAATTCATCAGATTCACACTAGGCGTTGTATATCCTCGAACTGAAAAATAACATAAATTGAATATGTATTCGATTTCTCTTCAATTTCAAATCAACCCCTACTTTCGCCATCTGCTGTTACGATCACCAAATCGAGCGCCCCGATGCCCCGGTAATCGTTACACGCGATCCCACACACAAAATCATTCAGCTTCATTTTGAACAGCACATCGCCATTCCGGGAATCGCGAACGTCGATTTTGCCGCTCTTCCACCCGACGATGATCTGTTTCGTTTCGCAGCCCAAAATGTCATACATGGCCATCGCGGTGACCCTGGTTTTGGACTTGATCCGCCACATACGGACACTCTCGTCGAAAACTCCGATGGTTCCATTCTTGACGCTGAACATAAACTGGTTGACGCCTATCAGCAGCAGGTTCTGGATTTCGTTACCCTCGGTAAACTCGTGCAGCAGCGTGGTCATTTTGAAAATTTTTATGCAACCATCATCGGTACCGACGATCAGCTAGAAGTTTTAAAAACAAACCGAGATAACTAGGCATAATTTATTGGACTCAGGGATCTTATAAAAATTCATATAGATCATCTCTATGAAAAACTTTATAAAAAAAAACATTTCGAATTATTTATTATGATCAGGATTGAGACTCGGAATTTAATGAAAGTTTCTAATTTTGAATAAAGGATTTATTTTTGTATTACACATCATCAGTGTTGCTTTGCGTTGGTTAAGATGCAATAGTTGTGCAAGTTGAAGAAAAAGTTATCTTACTCATCCTCTGAATTGATGGCATTTGTATCAATAACGAAATGAATCACAGATTTTCAGTACACAAAACGCGGAAAGTAAACTCTCCTCCTGATGGCGATTCATCAACTGATACCCCGATATACTTAATAGATTACTAACACCTCAAATTATTCTGTTGGCTTAAGTCAATGAAAATCGAGCTGACTAAACTGACATTCATGTGTTCACAACATTATTTAAAAGTCGAGCCATATCTGGATGCAACTATATGTGAAAAATATCCCGAAAAAAAAAACGATAATCAAGACAGTTTTTGTCACAGCAAACAAAATTGTTCATCAGTCGCTTAATGTTGACAAGAGTTTTCCTACCATATTCTTTTTTTTTTTTTTGTTCGGTTTGAGAATGCACAGGATGATTCAAACACCTTACCTCGTTTTGGCCATCTTTATCTACATCCATAAGCAGCAGCGCATTAACTCCCCCGGCCGTTATCAACCAGAGAATTTCGTTGCCTTCGAAATCGAATCCTTTAACAACAGCTGCATGAAACGGTGCAAAAAATAGGAATGTGGAATATGCACGTTTTTGATTATTATTTGACACATTCCAGCGTTGCGTAACATCATATGGAAAAACTTTTTAAATGCTGAATATTTCGATAGCAACTTACTATTGTTATGTCCCTAAAGTATGTTATGTCCCTAACCCTGGACAATGTGCTCTAGACCTTATTCGGGCACAGTGAGGTGCGGATAGTGGAGAAACACGTCTTGTTCTTTGTAACCATCGGTTCTCCCAAACTGCTCAGTCGAACAAGAACCCCCCCTCTCAAGCCTCAGGGTCGGCAACACTCAAATTCGGAGTCAAGGAAACACCTCAATGCGCTCAGTTGAATTCCCACTTTATTATTTCCCGAACACGGCTTATGGAACACTATTCTTCCCCCCCTCAAGAGTTGTTGTGGTCCTACCTTAGAGTTATGTGAGATGGCCAGTGGCGTATACGGCGTGAACTAGGCTCGGTCCGGAGATGGTACGTTAGTCCACGAGGCGAGGGTCAGATCCAGGTGTCTCGTGGGTTGTGGTCTATTTCCGACCGGTGGCGCTCGGATCTGGCCTCCAGAACACCGAAGGCCCCAGCAGGATTGGAATAACGGGGCTTGGTTCTGGTTTAGGCGGCAACGTTGTACCCCGCGTACCTGGTCCCACCTTGGGTGCTGAACCAGGCACGAAGATAAGTATATCGAAGCCGTAGGGGATCGTCGGTCTGCAGCTCTTACGTGTTGTGAAGTCTGCGGCGGGGTAGCATTTACGTTGGTCGGCTCCGGATCAGGTAGCTTACTCCCCTGACTAGCACTAGCTATATAATCAGCTCGGTGACCGGCGTACCTGGTCCCACCTTGGGTGCTGAACCAGGCACGAAGGTGAGTCTATCGACGTAGTATGTGTTCGTCGGTATACAAACTCACGCGAGGATAATGTCCGGTCGTAAGGCGCTTGTCAGGCAGAAATTGGGATAACCGGCACCGCTCGTCGGTTGGGCCGGATCGTTGAGCACAACACCGCAGGTTAGGTTTTCCTAACTAGGAATTCGGGGTCCTGTAGGGACATGATGGGAGAAATATTTGCCATTTTAGTGTGTTGCCTGGTATGGGGTTCAAAATGGCTATTACCTGGTAGTTCGATTGCTTTATCAGTTGAACTAAAGCAAGGCTGTGGTCGGCTCAAGATATCCATGCAAAGTGAGGCCGTTTCAGAGCAAGATCTTTGACCCCATACGCAAGCTAGCGGCTTTGTAGTTGTCTTTCCGTTCTTCCCACCATGCCCTATTGTATTCGTTGCTGCGTTCTTAGTGCGTTTCCGATGCGCACGACTACTAGCGCCATCTCTTGCTATATTTTGGTGAGTTGACCTATGTGTTTGGCTACCTCCGTGCACGGGAATTTTAGGGTGGTCCTCCTTCCTTACTCACTAAGGCACTTCCTTGACACGCGTTCCAACACGCGTCATTGCTGATCCTTTTCCCACCAAGCAGTAAGTAAACTTACTGGTTACATCTTTTGACTTCAGAATTCAACTGTCCTTTATTTATTAGGTTCGAGAAGAGGTAAAGTTTAGTTCACGTTCAAGCTTTCAGAGTTCTATAAAACAGTTTTGATTCGCTCTCACATCTTTCCCTTTAAGTATATAAAAATATTTTTTTTTTCATTTTCCTTATTATCTACTAGATGCCTTCTTAAACAATAATTCGAGATTTAAATTTTCGTGCTTCTTGCCTGTTGTTCTGTTTGAACGTCTCAAAGTAGTAGGTGCTAAATCGTTCTGATTACTTTCTTTTGCGCAGTTTTTGAAATTAACGTTATGATCGCTCTCTTTTTCTTGATTTTCTACAAAATTGTCATTAGTGTTTTTTAGTACAAAAGGTGTTTTAGAAATCTTTTTAAGTTGGTTTACATGTGCTTTCTTAGTAGATTCTTGTACACAGAAAAAAAATCTGAATCCTTAACAACACTGAAATTGAAAGCCTTTAATATTACATGACGTAGAACGCGATTAATTAATGTAAATTTACAGACTTGAATCCTTAAAAGCACGGAATTCCAATGACACAAACATTACTTGACACAGAACGCGATTATTTGATGTAAATTTACATCACATATGATGTAAAGAAAAAGAAGCATCACATATGACGGAACTTTCAGTGCGAATAAAATATTACACGACTTGAATATTTTACATGTTTTCAAATTTTACACGTCTTTCGAAGTTTACAGACGTTTAATATTCAACTCGCACTGAAAACTCAATCATATATGATGCTTCTTTTTCGTTACATCACATATGATGTATTTTTACAATTTTTTTGTCACACAAACTCTTCACAACACTGAATAAGAAATTTCTGAAAATTACACGACACGGAATATCATAAAGACATGAAGTCAAATTAATATTAAATTACACTGAACGTGATAATGTCATGTAAAAATAAAACTGTCAAAAACAGGAACACAAAAATGTAAACAAAGTGTTCAGTCAAGTCGTGAACCAAAGTCATTTATTGAAGCACTTAGCTTCTAAGTCCGTCAATATGGTTGGTTCCGGGTATCTCCGAAAAGAAGCGGCAGCGGAAGTGGTTCTGAAAGCGGCCCCACGCTACTCCATAGAGTACTTAAGTATACATAAGATTCGGTACTTAGGAAGAAAGTGAAAGTGATTTTAAAAAAAAATGTGTAAAACCATAAATTTGCTTGTCGATAAATAAAACAATGAATTGCATCATTAAGAGATTGTTTTTGTCATAAAAGATGAAAAAACTCCATTGAATCGGATCAATAAAAAAGTAAACAAAACAAATTCCAATAGGATATTTTTCCTAAATTCAGTGGCTTTAAAATTTACATCACTTTCATATTACACGTTGCATAATTTTACAGGCGTGTAATATTCAACTCGCACTGAAAATTCCGTCATATATGATGCTTCTTTTTATTTACATCATATGTGATGTAATTTTCCAGATTTTTTTGGTTGTGTGTACCTGTATTATGTAAGTCTTTGTAGACAGTTTTTTTTACAATTTTTGCTTCGCTACTACTGACCCTGCCATTAACTGCTTGTGAATAGATAACTTTTTCATTTATTTCAAATTGCTACTTAATTTTTTTGTGTTGAATAATTTCATTTAATGCGCAATGATTTTTCGGGTTGAGTCCTGATAAAAATGTCCGTGGAAGAAATGCAAAAAATTTATTATTTGGGACGATTTTATCCTCTGTTGTTGGAGTTTGATGATGGTTGTGCAGAAAACTACGAATTCTATTGTCTATCTGTAATGAGGAAAGATTTTCGGTTTCGGTTATTAATTTATTCAAAACTTGTTTTGTTGTTTGAACCGCTCTTTCAGCAAGTCCATTACTAGCTGGATGGTATGGCTGCGATGTTATATGAATGATGTTTCGATTTTTACAAAAATTTTCAAATTGATAACTATTGAAAGGAGGTCCATTGTCACTAACAATGGAATTTGCAAAACCAAAAACAGAAAAAATATCATCTAGTGCTTGTGCCACGAATTCGACCGTAGTTTGGGTCATTCTTTTAATTTCCACCCACCGAGAGTAGGCATCAATTAAAATCAAAAAAGTTTTATTAAATTTATGAAAAAAATCCACGTGAACTCTTTCTAATGGTCTTGTTGTTTCTGGCCAGTTACCGAAAATTTTTTGGACTTCTGTCAACATTTAAAATTTGACATTTAGCACAGTTGGAAACATAGCTTTCGATGTCAGAACCCATTCCTTCCCAATAAAGATACATGCGAGAAAGTTGTTTCATTTTTAAAATTCCCCGGTGATTTTCATGCAACAATTGCAAAGCTGGAAGTTTTGAAGTTGCGGGAATGGCTATGCGTTCACCAAAAAGCAGACAACCGGCCTCTAAATTAAGTTCGTGTCTTTTTCCGTGATAATTCTTCAGTAATTTTCCTGTTACATGACTGGGCCATCCATTTAGGGTATGTCGGATAACTACAGAGAGTAAAGGATCTTGGATTGATTTTTCGCCTATAAGACTTGTGTTAATTTTAGCAGTGCTTTCACTGATTAAATAATGGATGCTGTTCATTGTACTGAGATTATTTTCATCTAAATCGTTTTTGCTAAGATCCTAATCTAATGGAAGCCTTGACAGACAATCAGCAACAAAATTTTCTGATCCCGGTTTGTAATTGATTGTGTAGTTGAAAATCGATAATCTAATGAAATATCGTTGTAACCTATTAGCGATCACCATGGGTCCACCTTTTTTGTTGCAAAAAACTCCCATAAGAGGTTTGTGGTCAGTAAAAATTGTTATTGGTTGTCCTAATACGTATTTGTAAAACTTTTCCATTGCAAAAACTATCGCCAAAGCTTCTCTATGCAAAATTGGGTAATTTCTTTCGGTTTTAGTGAGCCTTCGAGATGTAAAGAAAACAGGAAATTCACGACCATTGATTTTATGGCTAAGCACTCCAGAGATTCCTTCATCACTGGCGTCGCAAGTCACGGTTATGGGCTTTGAGGGATCGAAATGAGTTAAAATTTTAGCACTACAAATAGCCTTCTTGCTCTTTTCAAAAGCTTCTTGGCAAGCGCTATTCCAATTCCAGTTTTGATCTTTGCGAAGCAAATTGTGTAAGGGAGCTAAAACTACGTTTAGTTTTGGGATAAACTTCATGTAAAATGTAATCATTCCCAGAAATGCCTTTAGTTGTTTCTGGCAATTTGGCTCTGGCACGGCCGTAATTGCTCTCACCTTCTCTGGATTTGGCGACACCCCCGCCTCCGAGAGAATGTGACCCAAATATTTCACTTCCGGGACGAACCACTGGCACTTCTCGGCATTGATTTTGACATCATGTTGTACGAGCTTTCCTAATACGATTTCGATCTTACTCAATAACTCCATATCTGACTCCGCCCAAATCAATATATCGTCGATATAGCTTTGACAATTAGAAATTCCTGCTAGAATTTTGTCTATAGCGGATTGAAAAAGACTGGCTGCTGGCTTGACACCAAATGGTAACCGCTTGTAGGTGTACACTCCCACGTGTGTATTGATAGCTAAAAGTTTTTGAGTACGTTCTGAAACGACCAATTGCTGGTAAGCTCCCCTTAAAACGATCACGGCAAATGATTTAGCTTTACATTTATTTGTAATGAGGTCTTCTATTGTGGGTAAAGGATAATGGTGTGTTTTAATGAAAGGATTGATCGTTTTAGATCCGTCCATGCAGATACGAATATCAGATTTGTTCTGCTTAATGACCACAACTATGGGGGAAGCCCATTCTGTGTATTCAGTTTTTTCTAATATGCCTATGTTAACTAGAGTTTCCAAGTGTTTTTCTACCTTCTCTCTGTGTTTATAAGCGACCGTATAGGGTTTGTGTACTATTGGAACTGCATTTTCTCTCATCTGGATGAGATATCATAGAGAGATTGTCATCAAAAGCTTTGCTATACTTCCTAATAAGTTTGTCAACTGTGCTTTTCACCCATAGCTCTCTTGAGCTCCTATTCTCAATACTATTGAGAGAGAATAGGTCTCTCCAGTGCGGCCAAATAATACTTAACCAATCCCTACCTAGAAGAGGTGTAAATGGCTTGGTAGAATCTATAATTACTAGCGGTAACTCGATGATTTTGTTTTTTAATTTTACTTGTACTATAATTTTCCCCAAAACCGAAACTTTTCCCCCTGAAACAACGAAAAAATGTTTGTTCAATGGATGAATTTTGGATTGTTTAAATTTTTCTCTATGTGTTTCTTTAGAACAAATAGACGCGCATGCGCCCGTATCGCACTCCATCAACAGATTTTGGTTATTAACAATTAATTCAACGAAAACTGGCGCAATATTATTTTTTGACTCACCTATTAAGACATTATTAATCAAATTATTTTCCTCAACTTGAAGCTCTGGCTCATCTGCCGACAGTTCCTCATAGGAATCCTCGGCTTCCAGATTCGAACGCAGCTCCTCCATAGCCGAAGTTAGCTGGTTGATCCGCTCTTGAAAAAAAACTCTCCTGCCCGAACGCCCCCTGGGTGGTTTGCTGGTACGTGGTTTCTTCGCCTTTGGATACGGACAATTGTACGAAATGTGGCCCTTTCCGTAGCAGTTGTAGCACACCATTTGACCAGCATTGCCATCTCTGTCATGCCCACGGTGAGTGTTGACGTCGCTCTGTCGATTGGAGTTACTCAATTTGCTCGGTCGTAGAAAGCTTCCAGGATGGGTGGCGAAAGCTCGACTTGGCCCAACGTAGTGGACGGTGTCGATCTCCGATCGAGCCATTTTCCGCGCCTCCGCTACCGCCACTTCTAGTGTCTTTGCTTTTTCCAGCAACTGAGAGAGATCTAACTCCGTGCTACTCTCTTTAATCATTGCTTCACGGGTTCTATCATTCCTGATACCCGCCACGAACACCGTTTGCACCAGCGTTGCCTCCGTCTCTGTACTCACTCCACAATGTTCTATTATATTCTGCAATCCGATCGCGTAGTCGTCTAGCGATTCACCTTCTTCTTGTTTGCGGGTAATAACTTTATACCTTTCTGCAAACACGTTTTTTTTCACCTCATGCAACTGCTTAAACTTGGCCACTATTTCCCCGTAACTTTTCGTAACGATTCTAGCTGGCTTGAAACTGCCGATAATTCGATCTGCCGTTTCTTGACCGATACTGGTAATGAATTCAAAGGCTTTTTCATCGTCCGGAGTTTTGTTGAGGGCAAAATATATTTCCACAGTTTGCAAATACGAGTTGACGTTCAGTCCTGGGACAAAAACCGGAAATTTTCCCTTCACTCGAGTCTCGGAAACCAACGTTGGCTTAACTTCACTTCTACCATCGTTTTCCGAGCTATTTGGCATTTTCCTGTGTTACGAACCGCTTATATCCTCGTCGCCAGTATGTTATGTCCCTAACCCTGGAAAATGTGCTCTAGACCTTATTCGGGCACAGTGAGGTGCGGATAGTGGAGAAACACGTCTTGTTCTTTTGACTTCAGAATTCAACTGTCCTTTATTTATTAGGTTCGAGAAGAGGTAAAGTTTAGTTCACGTTCAAGCTTTCAGAGTTCTATAAAACAGTTTTGATTCGCTCTCACAACTATTTTCTTCATTTTTGCCAGGAATTTACCACTTCGTGGCATTCTTCCCTATCTTCTTCAGTGATCGTTTCCGATCGAAAACGCTGTTCGCGTTTTCGAATCGAAATGTGTGCGTTTTACACATTATGCAGAAAGCGAGAAAATGTATGAAAATTTCACTACGTTTTCATGCACTTCAAGGCTTTAGGCCCTTATGGACTAATATGTAACCTCATTTTTAACACAGAGCTTTTACGACTGTATCTTGGCTTAAACTTAATGAGCATAACGAGTACAATAATTTATATTTGATTCACTTGTTGTCACTATAGTGAAATATCAATCGATTTCCTTTAGATTTGTTGTATCATTTACAAACAAATGAAAACCAGCTTTTAAGATTTTAAGAATTCTAATAAAGTACACGTACCATTTCCACCCACGATCAACGTCTGCCCCGCAAAGTTGCCAAACGTTCCTATCAGCATTGTCCGCACGCCCTCGTGGAAGTCTCGTTGAAACAGGTTATAGTTCTCGTCGACATGGTAAGCTGCAACAACAAGACACGTGAATTAAACTCAACTGTTTAGGTATTTCACGAGTAGGATGCAGGGGTTGACTTCCGTTAAAATTGTTACAAAATGTCTCCGTCACTATACCTAGAAAATGCGTCGAACTGCCAATAACAAGTACATCACGATCGTCGTCTTTCTTCAGTTTTCCCGCTATGATCGCCCGAATAGGAAAATTCATGTTCAACATGGCGATGTCGTTTTTGATTTCCGACACTGATAGCTTCGAGTTTTGCAGCCCATATCGCTTGTGGGGCGTGTGGATCAGAATCTGTTAATGGTTTCAACAAGGGGGGAAATTTGAGACATTTAGTTAATTATCAGAAATGGAAATGAAGATTCAGAATCAGAATTCCGAATCAGAATTCAAAATCAGAATTCAGAATCACAATTAAGAATCAAAATTCTAAATAAGATATCTGAATCGGAATTCTGAATCTGAATTCGAAATGCAGAATCTGAATTTGGAATCAAAATTCGTAATCGGAATGCAGAAATCAGAATCAGAAATAGTATTTAAAACTCAGGATCAGGATTCAGAATCTGAAATCAGAATCTATTTCAAACGAAGTCATTAAAATCTTTTGTACGTTGTAAACACCTTTAAAAACTATTTATTCGCGTCGATCTAAATTGCATGTGTATATCGAGCACAATTAACGCTTTTGAGCTCCATCGTTTTGGGAAAACTCACCTTATCCGCATTAGTAACTACCGTCAGGCAGGAATGTATGCCATCGTACTTGCCACAAGTGACCAACTTCTCGAATACTTTGTAGTTTAGCGAGAAGGAAAAAACCGGCTTTATCGAGATGTCCATTTTTGGGTGCCGTTTTTCAATGCTAAATTTTAAGAAAAGAATTCTCGTCGCATTGGCAATCCGAGCAAAACTTTGCTGACCACCAATAAGGCGTTTACTGTTTTTGTTGAATCAATGCGTTGCGTATATGTTGTCACTCCTGCCTGAGTAAAACGTATAGATCGAATAAATTGTCGAGGTATGCTGCTCCCAGCCAAACTTGAATGCTTGTTGTGTTTGCAACCCTGGAGTCATGGATACGTAGAGTTGAAAAAAAAACATGCGCACCTCTAAAATCAACTGTTGATGCGATTGCAGCAAAAACGCAACTTTTAAATAAAATTGATGGAAATATTCAACATTTAAGTTAAGCATATATCTCTTAGTTATAAACTTGACTATGACACTTTGCCTGATGAGATGAAAAAGAAATGGGATTATCTTTTAGAGAAAAAATTAACTCAATATGCCGAAGATTTTAGTTTTTTCATAACGGACATCGCAAGTTTCATGACGATGATTATTAATTCATTGCCTATACACAGGCGTTTAATGTTCCTCGATATTGAAACCAAAATTCAAAATCTGTAAAGTATAATATAAGGCGTTTTCTTACAGTACTTCCAGAGAAGAAGTTACACAGCAACCCCTTTCTTTTATCAACCAAGGGTTTTTTTTTTTCATTTTTAAGCTCCATCCACATTCCTGAAATTTTTTTAACTTGAAAAGCAATAATTGAACAGATTCATTTTCAAAAGGTTTGCCCAATTCTAAGAACTTTGTACAATTTCACTATTGTAAATTGTAAATTCAGATCAGATTGTAAATTTATCTTAACAAATGGGTTATTGGCATATATTTAACACAAAAATGATGGTTCGTCAGTTTGGGTTAGTTTAAATGTTACTTTTTGGATAGAGAAAAATTAATTCTTATCACTTATTTTTAATTTACCTAGCGGAAAGAAAGTTCCGCTAACTGAAGAATGTCAAATTCAGTGTTCGGCTTCGCTAACTAAAAAGTTAACGGGGTTAACTTAAACGCTAAGCAAACTTCATTTAAAGCGCTAACCACTAATTGATAACTGAAAATTCAAAAAACATAAGTAGAATACAAATTTCGAAAGCTTTTCAAAACGTTACATTGGTTATTACAGATGTTCTGTGAAATATGATGTATACAGGCAGTTTTCGATTAGTTTTTGCAATATTTCTGACTAGCTATGAGGGATACCATGCGTACTCAGCTTTTAAGAGTATACATGTAGGTACTCTTTTTCGATCAAGAAATGAGTATTATTTTTTATTTTTTGGGTAAAAATTTGTCAGAGAAACGAACTTTCTATTTTTTTTTTTGAAAATTTATGGAGTTTGTGTTCTTATATGTCGAAGAATTGCGAAGCAAATCTAACTCTTTAGGCATAAAGAGCAAGAAACATCATTACATTTGTTTCTTTTATTACAATATCCTGGTTTCTTCCGTTTCTCTTAAATCTTTTGAAATATTATTTCAGTGTACTCTTTTTGGTATTGCAGGATTGGTAACCATAAGCTCCTCAAATCTACGATTAGATTTGCCATAAAAGTGTCATAAATAAAACTTAAAAAAAATCTATCTTTTCCATCAATCAATATAAAGTTTTTCCTTAAGCAGATGACCATATTAGTCAGAGCCAAATTTTTCCAAGAGGCATTTTTTTCCAAGAGCCAATTGCATCCATTCTCAAGGAAGGTTTCAAGATGGTGCATAAACTAAGGGGTAAAGTCAATTCGAGAAAAATCTAAAAAAAACTATATGATTCCAGTAGAAATTGAGGTCCATTATCTTCCAAAATCAATCTCTAAAATATTTTGGGTAGAAGTTTTAAACCAGAATGATGACGAATTGCTGATATGTTTCGTTTATGTTCAAATCAACAATAGAAAGATTTGGCATTCTGCAGTTAGCAGCAAAACTAAAATTTAGCTCAACTTTCTTATTCACTAGTTCTCTAACATTTTAATGAGGAAATTATTCCGGAAATTAAAAGCTTAAAAGTTAGTTAACTAATAAGCGATTAGCGAATTAGCGTAATCTTCAAAGTGGTTTGGCCAGAAATGAAATAGATCATTTATTCCGCTTCAAACAAATCCGATCAGGCTTTCGAAAAGATTTATTCTACAAGATAATAATTCCCTCATCTTAAAATCTTCCTCGAGCATGGATGACGGGGAAGCTGAAAAAATATTTTAGACCGAATAGGAACATCTGCTGCACTAAAACTTTGCATTTTTCATATAGTTTTTACAAACGTATTAAAAAAATTGTGTTTAACTTTCAATTTTTTTTTTACTTAGTGATTAAGAAATCGCTATCTTCCACTTAACTTTTAGTAGTTGAAACTTGAATGATATAACCAAAACTATTTATTGTGTATGTGTTTCCCATGTTTCTTATTTTGATTCTGTCGAAAACTTTTAAAAATTTATGAAAACTGAATCAGAATTTTCATGCTAAATTTGCAATTCTTCGCCGAATATCTTCGTTTAGATTTTGATTCCTGCGTCAAATATAATAAAAAAAACACCTTTACACATGAATTTATGTGATGCATCATGGCCATGACATGACATACACACAGGCGTTCTTGTATAATTTAAGGCGTTTTCTTGCAGAAACCCACAGACCACAGAAAAGAATCTCAATAAGCACTCCCTTAGCTTTAAATTGGGCAGTTGAAACTTCAAATGACATTTGAAATTCAAATAAGGTACACCGGGGCAAGTGCAAACGGTTTTCACCATAGTTCAACTTTCACATGTCCTAGAAAAATATGTATATGTTCAAAAATTATCAATTATCGTTCGTTGCATCACTAAAATAGTTCTCAACAAATTCTTGTTGGAAGTGAAAAATTAAAAAATGTTGGTAAAAAGTAACGGTGCTTTTGTGAAAAAATTTCAAAATTTGCACTTGCCCCGTTTATGGGGGCAAGTGCAAACGCAATACTTTTTCCAAACTAATTCACAGATGAGTCAGTGTATCGGTCTTAAAATGAATTGAATACATGTTCCGGTACGTTTTATCAACTTTGATTGATATGTTTGCTGTTTTCTTGCAATATTGATAACTTTTTGGAACTCCATTTTTGGTGACTGTTGTTTTAAGCAAAAGACCTTCATTTACTAATGCATTAAGGAGTTTCGAACATCCGCTTCAGATACAACACTTTGGATACCCCTCCTGACCATTTTAATATAATGCTGAACCATTTTGGTGATGAATTTTCTGAAATGGCTTATGTTGCATGGCTTAAAGGTGCGTTTGCACTTACCCCGGTAGTGTCGTTTGCACTTGCCCCACAGTGTGGGTTGACAAGAACAAATATTATTTTCACAACTTTCGGGGTGTAATGAAAATTTATTATAAATTTTCTGCTTTCACTTGAATATCGATCTCAAACACTCACCTTTTAACGAAAATTCGGATTTGAATGCCCTTTTTTGTAGCCAAAATATGCAAAACAAAAACACACTGTTCATGTCTAGTACGAACTTGAATTCGTGTGTGATCAAACAGTGCCGTGTTTTTAGTGAAAAATTCAAAGAAAGTTTTGTTTATCTATGTCAGATTGTTTGTTTGGGTCTAAACAACAATTTCTAGAAGAAGAAATATTTTTTACTTTTTTTGTAACAGAGAAAAGATGAACGTTTGCACTTGCCCCGAGTTTGCACTTGCCCCGGTGTACCTTATGTAGGTGTTATTGATTTGTTTGCCAAAGAATCCTAAAAAAACCCTTTGAAAAATAAAAGTACATAGTATAATCAAGAATATGAAATATCATCGAATCGGCAATCTGTTTCTCAAATGTCAATCTGAATTTTCTACAAAATCCACTATCTAAATAATGGCATGTATACAAATTATGGAGAAGATTGATGGTTTTTAGGAAAGAAGAAAAGTATGGTCAAATTTGAATTCTTTTTCAAAAAGATATATTTTATGGAACAAATACTTATTTTTAAGGCGGAACATTTGTAGAAACTATCTTATGACTTTAATATAGTTATTATCAGTATTTTAAGACTACATCAACAACCGTGATAAAGGCCAACGAGGGCTTCCTGAATCGCTCGCAAACATGAAATGTTAGTCCGGAAACCACCTGCTCGCTCAGCCTGAGTTTCGCATCTGCAAAGATAAACAAAAATGTAAGAATTAGGAACAAGTTTTCTTCAGTTTTGTAACATAGAGAGCTGAATGAAATCATCACAGGTAACACAAAAAATGTGTTAACGCTAATATTTCTTAGAAAGTGTCATCAATTTTTACCTGATGTGTTTGATGTAGCCGTTGGCATCAATGTCAATCAAAGCCGGAGGCATTGGCCCTTCTTTGGGGAAGATCTGCGGCTCATACACGTAGGTTGGTCCTTCCTCGATTTTCGGCACCGGCAGAAAACCGTGCTGCGACTGGAACTTGATACCGGTGGAAAACTGCTTTGGTGCCGCTTGAGGCGGAGCCAATGGCTTGGGAAGCGGAATCTGCTGTTGCTCGGCACGCTGTGCAAATTTGTCCACAATTGCACTGGCATCTTCGTAGCTGGCCATTAGCGAATCAATAAGCTCTTCCTTATTTTTGGCCTTCTGTTTACGATTTTCAGCCTCGATCATAGCTAATTCTTTCTTCCGTTGCTCGGTTTGTTCCTTTTCTACCTCGATCAGCTGTTCTAGTTCTAGTTCATCTTTGCTCAGCTTCACCTTATTTCTAAGGATTAATTCCCTATTTTCTTTCTTGTACTGCTCAATCCGTTTGTTCGTGTTGATAATGTCGATATTGTTGCAAAGATTGAACACAAGTTCCTCAATCATTTCCAGGTAATTGTTATATTCATCCAGGGTGGGGAAGTCATCTTCCTTTTTGTTGAAATCCTTCAGTATACGTTTCCTTATCTGAACCTCTTTGTCAACATTTGAATCTTCGAACAGCTGCACCCGAAAGTTGCTTCGCCGTAGAGCAACGTTACATTCAGGACATGAACCGGATCCTTTAAGGAACAGCAACTCGACACAACTTTCGCACAAGGTATGGCCACAAACATTGACCATCAGCTTGAGCGAAGGATTGCGGTATTTGGTTGTCTTGCACCGGGGACATCCTTGATCATCCATTCTCAGAAACAAATTGCTGAAAGAATTTAAAGCTCAAGCTCAATTCCTTAATTCCTACTATAAATAAAAAAATTTATACCTTTTTTGTGCGTAGTTGTCCGATTTGTTTCAATTCAAAATAAGGTAAACATTCGACTGCAATTTTTGCGAATAAGTAGGAAGACGTGGCGATGTACAGCCGTGGATAAGTGGAACCTGAATTTCAATTTTTTTTCTCGAATGATCATCCATGAAGTTGAAATTTATAATTGGAAAATTGTTTGAAATACTAACATTATTAAGGAAAACCTTATATTATTTGACGAATAAATCAATTAAAATTTAATTCCGTTTATAATCATCAGTATTTAGACAGGCATTGATATGTTTATATTATTGTTTCCAGCTCTTTCTGGCTACTGTGAGCTATATAAAATCGCCCCCGCATATCATTTTGCATTTCACCGCACAGGGTGCCTCGCAAGAAGATTAAGGGGAACTTCCGTTATTCGTATGTCGACTGCTTGCAAATGTTTTCGCGTGTAAAGTGACGCCAAACTCTCCACATTTGAACATATACACGCTAAGAGCAAGTTCACTGGTGTTAGGAAAAAGTGGCAGAATTTTGGTCACTTTTTGCACATTCTGAAAATTTTGACATACAATACCTACATTTTCAAAATCTGTACCCTCCAAGTTTTTTAACAACACGTGTTGTAGTTTCGCATGCTGTGATACAAAATAGAAACAGCGCTGTAAAAAAATACATCGCCCAAAGATCTTGAAAACATTTTTGAATGGCAAAATTTTCAAAATATCAAAATTTCTACCACTTTTTCCTAACACCAATGAACTTACTCTAAGATCTCTTTAGTTACATTTATTTTTTAAAGAATTTTTCACATTGTTTTTAAAATTATATATAAAGTTTGAGATTTTCTCAGATCGAATATCGAAGGCTTCATAAAAATATGAAAAAAACTTCCGCAAGCATACACCGAATCAATTTGTTTGAATGATTCATTGTCAAAAAACAACTTCTTAAATATGTATTATACAATAAGGAATCCTATGTGATTTTCAATTCCAATTATGTAAACATCGATTCTGACTAAACACATTACGGATGGACGAGGATAACGATCATACGGATGATATTCCTAGTAAGATAAATTTATTATATTACAATGTCTTTCATGTTGAAGAAACATGTTGTAAAAGTTATTACTAGCAGTGCTAGTCTAGCACCCTTCTTATTTCTAGCAAAACAGCATTTTTACTGAAGTGGTTATTTTTTGATAAGCTAAAAAAATGTTGAAATAATATTAATTTCAGTCTGTGTCTCCTGAAGCAAACGAATGTATGCTTTAAGTTAGCTTAAATTTGAGATCAGTTTTAACAAAATCTCGCGAGCTTTCATCACGTCGAATGAAACAGAAACACTGAACCGAAAAAAAACTTCTGAAATTTGAACAGTATTTTTCAAAACCTTTTTTTTTTTCTTCGCCGATAACCCTTAAAAAAATACTCATCGGGTATAGACCATCGGTAAAATATTAAAAATTAAAATTCCAAAATTCCAGCATTAAATTATTCTGCAAAAAAATCACAGTGTACACGCTCTTTTTTTTAAACTCAAAATTAAGTAGTTTTGGCTCAAAACAGCACTTCGGTGGCTTCCCTCAACTTTGAGTTTGACTGGGCAATAGCAAAACTAAGTTCTGATAGGCATACTCAATACTAAGTTCGGCAGCCGAACTAGGATTTATCCTTTTTTTCGAGGGTAGCTGATTTTCAGGGAATTAAAGGATGATTAAAATTTGTTGTACCCGGATGTTGCTGTTCCGGTACATTGCATTGCAATTACGGAGCGGTGGAAAGTTTTGACATTCCCGGTCAAAGAAAACTTCCGGATGTTACCTCCCACGGGAAGTAAACAACATCCGGAAGTTTCCGGACATTCCAAGCCGCTCACCATATGATGACAATGATGGACAGAATTTTACGCTGACACGGTGAACATGCATTCCATTATGAAGTTCCTTCATAGTCTTCCGGTAATTGTTCCGGAACGACATAATTTTGCGACGTGTTCGTTGGTTGCTGTTCCGGTTCGGACTGAACTCGCTAAGTGTTTTCAGTCCAACAAAGAGAGTTCAATTTTTAGTTCATAAGGTCGAACTCAGCTTTGATCCCTCGCCGAAGGAAAAATGTTACATTTGAATTTTGATTAATTTTGAGCAATGATATGAGAGAGCAATTTAGGCAACAAGTTTGATTCAATAACCCACCCGTTGCATAAAACAATACGAGCGTGTTGGTTTTTAACCAAAACTGAGAATCAATAAAAAATGTGCAAAGTAAAAACCCATTTTGGGGGAAACTTTACTAAGCGTGCAAATGAGCGGTAAACGTCACTGCAGTTTCCGCACAATAGTCAAGTGTGGTGCTCGAAACCGGACGCACCAGAACAGTGCTCGTCGGGCTAAAAGCCTTTTAAAGGTGACGGATCCGGATAGTGCGGAGAACGGATATTCTCAGGCTCAGGCCACAAAGGCACGGACAACAAATCCGAGGCACGTGCCAAGATCCCAAACAAGACCGGACCAGCGCCAGCAACATCAGGTCGGAAGAAACGAAGCCACGAGGAAAGTCAACTCGAAAAGGGTCGCCCAAAGCGTGAGTTTCTATGAAAATCAAGGTGGCAAAATACCTAACGAGATTTTTCTTCAGGCCCCTTTTTTGGTTCCGGCATATTTTGCTCCACATCTCGGCACGTGTTCATGTTGCTGCGCACCCATTGGTATCGGCTCCAACCTTTTTTCTTTCCGGCACAAAACGAGCTCCGAACTCTTCCGAAACTGCACGGCACAGACAGCGCCATCTGTGTTTTCAACCACATACTAGACAGAGATTTTTTTAACTTCGTTTCGTCCACGGTCCGGATCACAGCATTGTCCATCGAAACACAGGATCGAATCGCCGCCCATCCTCTGTTGAATGAGCCATTCCTGGCTTGGATCACGCGCTGGGGTCGAGACTTTTGATCGCGGTAAAATGAAGCCATTGACGAGAACGATTGTCGCGACGTTTGAACAGCACTGGACTGACACCCACCGTCTGCATCCGGGGAAGGAGAACTCGGGATTTTTGCTCCGCATCCACATGGACAGCAGGCGCTGCACACCTGATGTACCCGCTGTTCCACCGAAAAGCCAACAGAAGCGGCGATCGTGGCACAGATGGCCACTCCATCATCGCCGGCTTCGGAGCCAGCAGCTGTTGAACGTGAGCCGTAAGTGAAAATTTTACGCTACTACACTCCAGCCAAAAAATGACCGGAGTAATCGGGCGATGGGTGGGAGATAATAAAATGTTGCCGATATAGAAAATTAACATAATTAAATCAATCATTTATTTTGTGGCGATGACCATCAAGATTTTCCATTACAAAATGGCGCCCAACTGAATCGAACCACTTTTGATTATTAGTTCGACAAATTTTTGAAACTTAGCGTCTAGTTACAATTATCATTGTTATTAGTATTAGATAATTGATTATTATTGCGATTACTTAATTATTGCTCTTCTTGTTTATCATATCATTTTGCTGTATTATCATCAGTATTGTTTTGTTTGTTCAATACTGTATTTCATATTTAGCTGGTTTTAATCCGTTTCAAGATCATGAACATTCGGGCACAGATGTCAAGGGGGTTGCTAAGGAAACATCAAAAGGAATGCGATCTGGAGGCGCGGTATAACCTCTATTCCGGGCCCTTGGCAATTAAGAGGATTAAATCCCTCTTTTCCTAAGACATCCGTTGCTTCTAGAAAAACCAGTAATTGTGTTTAGTCCTCACTGTAAGATCAGAGTCATTTTTTTTCAATGACTACAAGATTTTAATTGATTGTTTTGCTGCTTAGGAGGAAGTCTTAATAGTTTGGTTTCAGGAGTCGAAGGAATTTTACCGGGTCTGCTGGAATAGATTGACATCATTTGCCAAGATATGTTGGCGTTGAGTTTCGTCTTTAGTTTTAGTTTAATCTTTGCCATAATTCGTTGGCGTGAAGATATTTTTGCCAAGATTCGTTGGCTTTGAGTTTATTATGATGTGTTTATGTTTTATATATTAAGTTTAAGACACCTCTGCAGTAGGTGTTACGCTTCTGAGGTATGCTCGGAATGTAGTCGATCATTTTTTTCTTCCTTCGAACTCCTAGTGGCGTGATTATGAATTTTTCATGGATCCTTGTCATGATCCATGAAAAATTCTACCAAAGCAGCAATGTTGTGTTACATTTGAATTTTGATTAATTTTGAGCAATGATATGAGAGAGCAATTTAGGCAACAAGTTTGATTCAATAACCCACCCGTTGCATAAAACAATACGAGCGTGTTGGTTTTTAACCAAAACTGAGAATCAATAAAAAATGTGCAAAGTAAAAACCCATTTTGGGGGAAACTTTACTAAGCGTGCAAATGAGCGGTAAACGTCACTGCAGTTTCCGCACAATAGTCAAGTGTGGTGCTCGAAACCGGACGCACCAGAACAGTGCTCGTCGGGCTAAAAGCCTTTTAAAGGTGACGGATCCGGATAGTGCGGAGAACGGATATTCTCAGGCTCAGGCCACAAAGGCACGGACAACAAATCCGAGGCACGTGCCAAGATCCCAAACAAGACCGGACCAGCGCCAGCAACATCAGGTCGGAAGAAACGAAGCCACGAGGAAAGTCAACTCGAAAAGGGTCGCCCAAAGCGTGAGTTTCTATGAAAATCAAGGTGGCAAAATACCTAACGAGATTTTTCTTCAGGCCCCTTTTTTGGTTCCGGCATATTTTGCTCCACATCTCGGCACGTGTTCATGTTGCTGCGCACCCATTGGTATCGGCTCCAACCTTTTTTCTTTCCGGCACAAAACGAGCTCCGAACTCTTCCGAAACTGCACGGCACAGACAGCGCCATCTGTGTTTTCAACCACATACTAGACAGAGATTTTTTTAACTTCGTTTCGTCCACGGTCCGGATCACAGCATTGTCCATCGAAACACAGGATCGAATCGCCGCCCATCCTCTGTTGAATGAGCCATTCCTGGCTTGGATCACGCGCTGGGGTCGAGACTTTTGATCGCGGTAAAATGAAGCCATTGACGAGAACGATTGTCGCGACGTTTGAACAGCACTGGACTGACACCCACCGTCTGCATCCGGGGAAGGAGAACTCGGGATTTTTGCTCCGCATCCACATGGACAGCAGGCGCTGCACACCTGATGTACCCGCTGTTCCACCGAAAAGCCAACAGAAGCGGCGATCGTGGCACAGATGGCCACTCCATCATCGCCGGCTTCGGAGCCAGCAGCTGTTGAACGTGAGCCGTAAGTGAAAATTTTACGCTACTACACTCCAGCCAAAAAATGACCGGAGTAATCGGGCGATGGGTGGGAGATAATAAAATGTTGCCGATATAGAAAATTAACATAATTAAATCAATCATTTATTTTGTGGCGATGACCATCAAGATTTTCCATTACAAAAAAAAAAGGGATCAATTTTGAGTTCGCAATTCGAACTCCGTTTTGATCCATCACAAGGAGGAAAAAAACGTACTTAACTTTAAGTTCATAGAATCGAACTATGTTTTGAACCTCGGTCATACTTAATTTTGAGTTTAAAAAAAAGAGCGTGTACGCTTTTGTTGACACAAAAGTCTACACAATAAACGCCGTAGTCGATCAAATACAGTGGAAGCTCCCTTACATTGGTCGACATAATTTTCTCGAAGTTTCTCCCGAAGCGCGACCACCGCAGCAGAAAAGCATCAGCGCAGGGAGGCAAATTTTCTGATTTCCCCTTCGGGTTACCGACAGACACATTTTAGAGCTTGGACATAACAGACGCTACGCCGTTCCACGGCTTTGCTGCTAGCAACAAGGGCAAATTATCAAACGATTCGGCAGCCATCTTGGGTTGTGAAAAAGTTAAGTGTGTGGCAGCCATCCAGTGCGCCCAAAGAGCGGAAAGTGAAAAAGTAAATTAGTGAGGCGGCATTGGTTTGAAATTGGTGTGGATCAAAAAGAAGCGGCATCTCGGAACCGATATTCGAGCGCAATAAAATCGAGCGAGTGCTATTCATTTGGCGGGACACAGGCGTATAGAGGAAGCTTGGTGAAAATGGGTGATTATCATCACGATTCGCTTGGTGCCGGTCAGCTCGAGCTTGGTGGAAATCCGGGCCTGGTGCTGCGGCGTGCCTTCGATCCGACTGCACACGATTTGGAGGTTTCCTTCCGGTTGACACGATTTGCCGATCTGAAAGGTCGAGGCTGCAAAGTACCCAAAGATGTGCTGGAAAAGCTGGTCTCATCCCTGCAGCAGGACTACACCCAAGATCCGGAATCACAGTACATGTCTATGTCGTCACCGCGCATCGGCATCGGTTTGGATTGTTCCGTGATTCCATTGCGGCACGGTGGTCTCTGTATGGTGCAGACAACAGATTTCTTCTACCCGATCGTGGACGACCCCTACATGATGGGAAAAATTGCATGCGCCAATGTCCTGAGCGATTTGTACGCCATGGGAGTCACGGAGTGCGACAATATGCTGATGCTGCTGGCGGTCAGTACCAAAATGACCGAAAAGGAGCGGGATGTTGTAATTCCCCTCATTATGCGAGGATTCAAGGTAGGCCAGAAACTAATTAATGCATATTTACCTTGAAATTTCAGTTTTAAAAAATATACCGGCTTGCTTTGCCGGCAAAATTGATTGTTATTTCTAATTACCAGTGGCTCACGCATGAGGGGTTTATGTAGGAAGTTTTTTTTATGAGCATAAATTTACATAACACTTATCAGAAGAAATCGAAGTATAAATTCTAATATGACACAACACTTCTGTTCAAAGTTGAGCATCTTATTTATTATCTTGCGACCTGACTATTTTGAACTTTGAATTCCTACAAAATATTCACTTGAAACTCGGTTTAGATTGAAGCACATCGCTTCACATAAACTCCTGATAATTTTTTATTTGCTGAAAATCCACCAACAACTTTGTTCTGCTAAAACTGGGGACAATTCTCGGAGAAATTATCAGAACGTTATTGACTAATCGGAACCAATTTTAAATCCTTTTTCTATCACTCGGAGTTGGTACATGCGAGAGGGGGGGGGGGGGGAGGTTTTGGTCTTGTAATCTTTCGGATATTTGATTTTTTTTTAAATCAACATTAAATACTTCAAACTTTGTTTATTCCCCCCTTCGGGTTTTTTTGGAAATTTCCAAGAAGGGGAGAGGGGTGGTGGACAAAACAGAAATTGATATTTGTTCCAACCTTATTATTCATCTAATAATTACACTGCATTCTTTTTTTTTTTTTCGAATACGTTTCGAGGCTTGGACATTCTTTCAATTCAAAAAATGGAGATAGAGAGGTTAACATGAAAATAAGAAGAAATTCAAAGGGAGAAATTCTTATAAATCTTTATACTCGAGGAGACTATCATTTATTCTGACTTGATGTTTTCAAACAATCAACTCAGAATAAATTCACCAAAAATTTTGCACAGTACGTTTGTTTTTTCATGTTGGCGCTTTCTTTGCTCGCAGGACTCGGCGTTGGAAGCTGGCACTTCGGTTACCGGTGGTCAGAGTGTGGTCAATCCCTGGTGTACCATCGGAGGGGTGGCCACGACCATCTGTCAGCAGAACGAATTTATTGTGCCGGATAATGCCGTTGTGGGTGACGTACTAGTTCTGACCAAAGCCCTGGGAACGCAGGTGGCAGTCAATGCTCATCAATGGTTGGATCAGTCCGAACGTTGGAACCGCATCAAACTAGTCGTCTCGGAGGAAGATGTTCGCAAAGCCTATCACCGATCGATGGATTCCATGTCCCGGTTGAACCGAATTGCTGCCCGGTTAATGCACAAATACAACGCGCATGGTGCCACCGACATCACCGGCTTCGGGTTGCTCGGACATGCCCAGACTCTGGCATCGCATCAAAAGAATGAAGTTTCTTTTGTTATCCACAATCTACCGGTGATTGCAAAGATGGCTGCCGTGGCCAAGGCTTGTGGTAACATGTTCCAGCTTCTTCAGGGACATTCCGCTGAAACATCTGGAGGACTGCTGATTTGCTTACCTCGAGAGCAAGCTGCCGCTTACTGCAAGGATATCGAGAAACAAGAAGGTTGCCAAGCGTGGATCATCGGCATTGTGGAGAAGGGTAACCGCACCGCTCGTATTATCGATAAACCACGAGTCATCGAAGTTCCTGCCAAGGAATAAGAAATCCAACTAAAAAAACAACTTACGATAAGCAACATTCTTCGATTTTCGCTTTTAAACTGATTTCCCAAATGCACATTTCTTAACACCTCAGAACATTTCCACAATTCAATGAAAAAGATCTTGCGGCGTTTTTTTGCCAGTATAAGGAATATCCTTCCAGGAAATAAAACTAAACTACATTCACGTAAGAAGAATAACCAACAATATGGAAATAGATAAAAGATGTGTTAATAGTGATTAAGAACAGTTTTTATTATTTCCTACTCTACACATTTTAATCGGTGGCCATCGGATGCCGAATCGATTTTGTTTCAATGCCAATTGCTTAGATGCGGACAAAAAAAAAGACGAAGTTAAACTGAACAGAAAACCGGAAAGGATTATAACATTAAGACTTTTTCGTTTTATGAAAAACGCTTCAAAATTAACAATTATAAAGCAGTTAAGATATTCGTAACATAGTTTTGTAGATGATTAAAAGAGGAGAATAAAACGAGTATAAATTTGATGCCTTCTGTGTTGTGTATTCATCCGAAATCGTTGTTTTAAACTTATCCACCTTATTCTACGTTACACATGAGGTCGGACCTACAACAAAATCTTCGCCTTTGGCTCCTTCGAACATTATTCTTGACCCTTTCAGTACAGCAACTTTACGTCAGATCAACAGTGTTTCAAACCCAGAACGACCGGATCCTTGAGCTTTGCGTCGCCAATGACGGGTTCCGTTTCCCAACTATCGATTCAGCACCAGCAACGAAAGTTAAAGTAATCAAACATCACCCGGCTTTACTGGTTACATTCGATTTCTCTAGATTGTGTACCCCCGCTGATAAACTCATACCCTTCTACTTGGACTACAAGAACGCCGATTTCTATATCATTTCTCGCGTACTGGCCACCATAGATTGGTAATCCGAGCTCGAACTAGCAAAACCTAATCCTTGGACTCCATGGGCTACATGAGCTCTACGACAACTGAAAGCGACAAAAAGGCGTGCCCTTCGATATAACAACAAGCACAAATCCCCGCATACCAAGGAAGAATATCGCAAAAGCAACTCTGCTTATAAAAAAGCCAGTTTCACAAAAAAGCCGGTTCATAAAAAGGGAGATGTCAATAATTACCGTAAAAATTTCAGCTTTGTGTGCTATAGCCAAACTTTCTAATTGGTGGTTTTAAATCCCATTTTCCTGTTCTGCAAGCATAACTTCTCCAATGACCAGCTTGGATTTATGCTTCAACGCTCAACTACAACTAACTTACTGACCTTTACCTCGATCGGGCATGAAAGTTTTGCAAAGAAATCTCAAACTGATGCCATCTATACCGATCTGTCTGCCGCATTCGACAAGGTGAACCATGATATTGCCATCGGAAAGCTCAAACGTTTATTATTTTGTGGATCTTTTCTTGGCCGGTTCCGCAGTTACTTAACTGGACGTCAATTGACAGTTCGTACGGGTACCTGTTTTTCAGGCAGTTCTCAACTTCATCAGGCGTGCCTCAGGGAAGTCATCTAGGGCCAATAGTATTGCTGATCTACTCCAATGACGTGCTGCAACTTCCGATGTACCAAAATCAGCGTACGCCGACGACTTGAAACTGTTCTACTCCATCAACGGTCCCGAAGATTTGAACTTCCTGCAGAACCAGTTTCACCTCTTTGCCACCTGGTGTGATGCCAATCGCCTACCTTTAATCCGTAGTAAATACGCGGTACATAATATCATTTTCCCGCAAACGACGCCCGTTCTCAGCCGTTTATTTCCTTGGAAACGATGCAATCTCACGAGCTCAACACGGGAGAGATCCTGATGTGATTCTTGACATGCGGCTGGATTTTAAGACTCATACCAACTATATCGTTGACAAGGCCTCCAGAAGCCTGGGTCTTCTTTTCCGCATAACAAAGGACTTTAAAAACATATACTGCCTGAAGAGTCTTTACTGTGCTTCTGCGGTTTGGTGTTTTGTTATTTAAATTTTGTTAGAATGTAGTGAAATAAGTTTAGGTATAGATATATAGGATTTAGGCACTCCTCAAGCGGCTTGACCAATGGAGTGTTAAAGCAATCATGTAAATAGTACACTTATAAATAAATACACCATTCAATTCAATTGGTGCCCAAATTATCTAAACTGTTCTGATCGCATCGAAGCCGACGTTTTTTAAGGTATGTCCTTCGACACTTAAACTGACAAGACCCTTTTCAAGTTTCCAGCTACGAAAGCCGCTGCCGCCTGATCGAAATCGACACGCTGCAAGCCTGCAGGGCAACCCTCGTGCGTCTTTCGTCACTGATCTGCTTTCATCAAGAATCGACTCTCCCGCACTGTTAGGAGCACTTTTATTCAGCGTAAGACCTCGAGTTTTGAGGAATCAGATCTTCAGCTTTTTGTTTGTATTGATGAATGCAGATAAGCAACGATAGAGGCCCCTGTGGCGGTGCTGCGGACTACCAGCGTGTTAAGGTCTTGCCGATTCAGGTGTCGAAGGCCGGATCGCCTCGATACGCTAGAAGCAATTTTGATTGTAGGAGCACGAAACAGCAGAGGCATATTAAAATATCGGTCGAACCAATCTACAGTTGAGACTATTCAGACAGTAAATATCCTTAATCTTTTGTCATACGGAATGGTAGACCCAGACCTCTGGCAGAGTTATAGACGATGTAATTTGTGTGAATCTTGAAATCCAGCCACTCGTTGATAATCACAAAAAAAAACTTCCACCATTTGGCATAAAAATATAAAAACTCATAAGATAACATTAAATGTTGCTAAATTTTAAAATACATTAGTTTTTTTTCAATTTACCGAGTTTCTATAGGTTTATTCAAAGCCCTAGGAAAGGCCCGTGTTTCTAGGTTTACCCAAAGCTAGGGAAAAACCTCTAGCCCGGTCCGCAACGCGAAGCTTAAGGACCATACATAATTTTAGTTCGAACAACCGTTCTGCCAAACGACTTTTATGCCAAACGGCTTTATGTCAAATGACTTTATGCCAAACGGTATACTATTATCTGTCTACCCTGGGAAAACAGTCGACTGCACAGGCTAAATATTTTGATAAAATCTAAAATTGAGAGATTTGGATAACCACGCGAAATTTTCGAAATAAGTATGCCGAAGAATTTGCACTTGCATAATGGTAATTTCTTTCCACTAATTAGGCCAAACACCTCTGTTAACGTTTACTGTGTACTATTTACCTTCCATTTTTAGAGATGTTATTCAATCGAATTGTTGCAGAACACAACTCAATACACAAAATACAGTTTCCCAATAATAATATAGAGCAATGCCCCATCAAATGGCAGCTTAATCCTTGCTTTCCAGAGCGGCAGCACCAGAGATGATTTCAATCAGCTCACGGGTAATGACAGCCTGTCTGGTTCGGTTGAAGGTCAGTGTCAGTTTGTCAATCATCTCGCCGGCGTTCTTGGAAGCGTTGTCCATAGCCGTCATACGGGAGGACTGTTCTGAGCAGGCACCCTCCTTCATCGAGTAGAACAGCAGCGAGGCCATCGAGAATTCCAGATAGTTCTGGATCACATCGGCATCGAGCGAATCGTACACGGGCAGCTTGGCGGCCGACTCCACGCACTTCAAGCTGAAAATGGGCAAATCGGCTACGCCATACGACACGACCGACTTGAACTTGTTGTAGATGATTTTACCATCGGTATACTCGTAACCCAAGTTGATGATTGCGTTCGTCAGCTTGGCAGCATCCAGGAAGGTGGGTGGCAAACGGCCAACCTCGTTGCACACCATGGCGATGTTCTTGCTGTACAGGCGCTGCAAGATGGCACGGGACTTGTCGCCGACGCAGATGACCTGGATGCTGGGATCATTGGCCAGATCACCGCGAATGAAACGGGCAACACCAGTGTGAACAGCACCGCACAGACCTGAAACCGAGACATATGTTTTAGGCTTTGTGAATAATGTTATTCGGTTATGTTATACTTATTTGGTTTTTAATAAGAATTGCAACTGTAGATTTCAAAATTATCAGTGATGGATTGATCTCAAACCTTTCTTTAAAATGATTGAAAGGCACATTCGTAAAACAAGAATCTTTTTCCAAAAAAATTGAAAGTCGTGATCAATCAAAAGGTCAAAGTTAATCCTATCTTGGAAGCATGAATAAACGACAACAAAGCGACCAATATGTACATTTATTTTTTGGTTTAAGTTGAAACATCTCAGTTATTTGAGGAAAAATGTCGACAAAAAACTTCATTAAAATATAGATTTGTACATATAAGGCAGTCTTGATATGTTTCCAAATTTAGGAAAGAACGGTTTTCTTTCCAATGAGGTTTTTTTTTGTAGAACAAGAGTGGTTGTAACCATAAAACTAAACTTCTGTAAATTTTTTGCGAAAAAAATTAGTTTAAGAGGGTTTACAGACAAAAATGTGCGCCCGAATACTTGACATTTTTATAACACATAAACAAATTTTGCAGCATTAAGGTTTTGAACCTTTTTTTTATCGGAACCTTGGATCGTACCCAGTAATGATTAAACGTGGATAAAAATGATTTTTAAGCTTATGTTTGATCCAAGATTCTTCAATTTAATGTTCCAAAATTGTTTATAATCTGTCATTATTGGAAGGAAATTGAAATCCAAATCACAATTACAACCATTTTACAATAGAAAACGGTTTCGGGAAGAGGAACAGGAAAGTTCTGAATTATACTGACCTCTATCCGAGGTGATGGCAATGTACAGCTTTTTCTGCTCCTCCTCCTTCGGTGCGACTTCGGCCTTCTCGTAGAACTGCTGTGCTCCGACACCGTACGGCCTGGCCTGCTTTAGATCACGTTCCGCTCGGGAGTACCTATAGGGGTGGTAAAGCGAAAAGGGAAAACCAAATACAATAGCAAACTTTATCCATCAATATCCATCCTTTGCTGGAAGCTCACTTGGCAGCGGACACCATCTTCATGGACTGGGTGATCTTTTGGATGTTCTTGACCGACTTTAGACGGATCGAGATAGCCTTCAGGGTGGCCATGCCACGGTTCTGCTGTCCGAACAGCATCTCCGCTGGCACCTGGCCGAGAACCGGAACGACGGATTTGAACATTTTGCGTCTCCCTGGAACGAGTGGAAGAAAAATACGGCTCAGTACTTTGGTTACACAACCCTATGCGTTCTGACACGGCATTCAGCCGATTATAACAAAAATCAGTATGACATTAAAAATGGTGTTATGTAAGAAAATAATATGCAATAATAATTCACAAAGACGGTTCTTAAGATAAGCAAATCACAATCGTTTGATTTCCCCTGGTGCGGAAACCTACCTCTGAAGGATATACAACGGAAAGAGTTCGAAATAGGATCCGGATGTGAGCTAAAATCGGTTCGTCGATCGGTCGGTACTTTGCGGTCCGAGTTTTCGCGGATGTCAAAAAAGATGGTCGAACAATTTTCGCTGGCTCGCTCGCACTCCCGTTTGCAGTCACACTCTATCTCTGTCGCTCCCGCTCGATATTTTTCTCGTTATGCTGCATGGGCCGCGTTACAAATAATTATTTGTCATTTTAAGAAATGTCAAATATATCGATTCACGATTAATTCAAAATGCCTAAAATAGGTTTATTTTACACCAACTGGGAAAGGACAACACGATTAAGCTTCAAAACGCTCGCCTGTGCAGACGTGTGTGAAGTAAAGTCCAGTGGAGAGTTAAGTTCGCGTGCGAAATAGTTTTAATTGAGAAATGTGCTTTTATTAAAATACCGAAGTTCAGTGAGTTAAAAGGTAGAAACATAAAAGTAAGTGTAGTTCCATCAATTTCTTTATTATATCTAATAACTGCCAACTGTAAATATTTATTATACCGTTAATTAAGATTTTATTTAAGGTTAGGTTAAATTTTCAAGAGAAAAAATAGGTTAGGTTTGGCATGAAGCCAAGATGAGTAGAAGGGATCCTGATGATGACCGCGGCGGAAGGGATGATTCCGATTCCGACGTTAATTTTGAATCTTTCGACGAAAAATCTTCAAACCTGAAAAGACAGAATAGCGATAGAGACATGATAAGTGAGAAGAAAAAAACAAAAAGAGACCATCCAACCGACGACTTAACGAATGACTCAACGAATGATCTTGAAGAAGAAAGGACAAAAAGGAAGAACAAGAAAAACCGTAAGAATAACAAAACTTCTAATTGGATTAAAAATACAGTTTTCAAAACCTTTTTTATCGAACCCGATACGGAATCAAATGACACAGATAACACAAATTCCAATACCACAAATTCTAACAACACAAATTCTAAAAACACAAATTCTGATAACACTAATGTTGATAAGACTAAGGCACGGTTCATTCACGTAATGGAAATTGCAAAAATGCTCAAAAACATCGAAATCAAGACATACAAAGAACTAACACAGGCAGGTATACCTCTATAGAGGTAGATTCAAAATCACCTTCGAAAAACCTTCCCATGCAGAACAACTTCTAAACTCAAAACTGCTCAAAGAAATATACAACTATAAAGTTTATACCCCCAAAATGTACCAGACATCGTATGGGGTAATTAAAGGAATCCCATTATCACTGACTAACCAGGAAATACTAGAAAACATTGAATGCTCGAAAAAAGTAGAAAAGATTGAACGAATAACCAGAATGAAATTTGATAACGGAAAACCTATCGGAGACCCAATACCTACCCTTGCATTAAAAATTCAAATATCCGGCGAAATATTACCCGAAAATGTAAAAATTTATGGCGTTTTAGCAAAAGTTGATCCATATATTTTCCCTATTAAACAGTGCCAAAACTGCTGGAGGTTTGGTCACAAGATCAAATCCTGCAAATCAAAAATAAGATGTAGACGATGCGGTCAGGAACATGACACTAAAGTTTGCCAATCTCACGAACCTCAATGTATACATTGCCAAGGCAATCATGAATCAAATGATAGACAATGCCCAGAAAGAACTAGACAACATAATATCAACTTAGTTATGACAACTCAAAAGTTGACATTTATTGAAGCCATCAAACTATACCCTAAGCAACCACAACAATTCAGATTACAACTAACCTCACAAACAGAGTTTCCAATCCTCCAACCAACAACTTCAAATCACAATTATTCTAAAAATACTAATTCGAACAAAAATAATCCGACAACAAAAACAACAAAAGTAACAGAAATAGAAACACTAGCAATGTACCTTAAAACAGAAATTATGAAAGAACTGAAAATGAATAAAGTATATGATAAGATTAAAATGATACAATCCGAAATCAACGATCAAACCAAAAAGAAAACTGGTGACTGGAATTCCGACCTCTTACTGATAAAAATCAATGACGTTAAACACTGTTAATATCCTACCGACTGCGCCATTTGTCGTAACCCTTTCTTTTATTTGCACTCATCTACTTTACACTTAACACTTTTCTTTCGGAATATATTACACAACAAACACTTTGTTCAGTCAGCCGTTACAGCAACATATTATAGAGCCAACAGCCATCAATTTAACCACAGATAATACTTAAAAACAGCATTCAAACAATTTAAAAAAACTAATTCCGTCAAAAGCAAACAAGATAAACATGATATAAGAACTAAGCTATTTAAAATGAACACTTTAACGAGAGACTTTTTTTTTTTTTTTTGTAAATTATTTATTTGAAACGGCTCATACCAGGCTTTAAGGAGCCAAACTCGTTTTGTTTGATTACAATTGTGTACTTAGATCTAGTTCACTTTTTTTTTTTGAAGAAAAAGAAAGATAGAAAGGGAAATATGAAAATAAAGAGAATTATAGTCGAAGATCGATAGCTTTTAGGAAAAGGTATATCTCGAACATATAGTCCAAGTCCATCATACCTAATACATCCCTCACTGGAACGTCGGGTGGTTTTCCTCGGGCCCGAAGGGAATCTATAAAGTTCGCTCTGGCGAATAGGTGGTCCTCACACGACCAAACAATATGCTCGATGTCATGGTAACCTAGACCACATCCGCATAAATTGCTGCCAGCAATATTTAAACGATAGAGTACCGCATTCATGGAATAATGATTGGACATGAGACGGGAAAATATACGAATAAAATCCCGAGTCAGGTTCAATCTATTAAACCAGGGTTTAAGGCTTACCTTTGGGATAATCGAGTGGAACCACCGACCCAACTCATCCTCGTCCCATCTACGCTGCCAGTTGACAAGAGAGTTTCTTCGAGCCATGAAGTAAAATTCGTTGAATACGATTTCACGCTGGTAAATGTTGCCTTCCATCGCACCCACTTTTGCAAGGGAATCTGCCCTCTCATTGCCTGCTATTGAGCAATGTGAGGGGACCCAGATAAAGGTGATAGAAAAGCAACGTCTTGATAAAGTGGTCAATATATCTCGTATCATTTCGAGGAAGTACGGCGTGAATTTTCCTGGTTTTATAGAGCGGATTGCTTCAACAGAGCTGAGACTATCAGTTATAATATAGTAGTGTTCAATAGGTCGTGTGGCGATACTATTCAAAGCCCAGTGAATAGCTGCTAACTCTGCAACATATACAGAGCATGGTGACTGGAGACTGTGAGATGCGCTGGATATTTCGTTGAACACTCCAAATCCTGTTGTTTCCTCTATAAGTGATCCATCGGTAAAGTACATTTTATCAGCATCGACGTGTCTATATTTAGCTTCGAAAATTCTTGGAATCAGAAGAGGACGATGCGGATCCGGGATTCCACGAATTTCCTGCTGCATAGACAAATCAAACTGGACAGAAGAATGATCGTAGTCTGGGTTACAAACACGAGTTGGAGAATACGAAGAAGGGTTTACCTGCATTGACATGAGGATATGGTATATAGACATAAATCTGGTTTGAACATTTTGCTCAAGTAACCTTTCGAAATTTACAATCACCAATGGGTTCATGACCTCACACCTGATGAGGAACCGAAGTGATAGTAAATTGAATCGATCTTTCAAAGGGAGTATTCCTGCCAAAACTTCAAGACTCATGTTGTGTGTTGAGGGCATACAGCCCAAAGCGATACGGAGACAACGGTATTGGATACGCTCTAGTTTGATGAGGTGAGTTTTGGCAGCTGACTGGAAACAGAAGCTACCATATTCCATAACGGATAGAATAGTTGTTCGATACAATTTGATAAGATCTTCTGGATGGGCTCCCCACCAGGTGCCAGTAATTGATCGGAGAAAATTGATTCTTTGTTGGCATTTTCCTTTCAGATACTCAATGTGGGCTCTCCAGGTACACTTGGAATCAAACCAAACCCCAAGATACTTGAAACTCCTCGATTGAGTGATCGTTCTGCCTAGGAGTTGAAGCTTAGGTTGAGCAGGTCTACGTTTCTTAGAGAAAACAACCATTTCCGTTTTCTGAGGGGAAAACTCAATCCCAAGCCCCAAAGCCCAGGAAGACAATCTGTCTAAATAAGTATCTTGTAAAGGCCTGTGCAGATGAGACTCAGTAGATCCTGTGACAGACACTACTCCGTCATCTGCAAGTTGTCTTAGAGTGCAGCCTTCAGAGAGACAGCTGTCGATGTCACTCACATAAAAGTTGTACAAAAGTGGACTCAAACATGAACCCTGTGGGAGGCCCATGTAAGATGTTCTTCTAACTGCAAAATCTCCGTGAGCAAAGTTCAAATGTTTCTCACAAAGTAAGCTGTATAAGATGTTGTTCAATAGAGGAGGCAGACCCCGGGAGTGCAACTTGTCTGACAAAACCTCTATTGAGACTGCATCAAAAGCTCCCTTTATGTCTAGAAACACTGAAGCCATTTGCTCACGTTTTGCGTACGCCATTTGTATCTCTGAAGACAGCAAAGCGAGGCAATCGTTTGTCCCTTTGCCCCTTCGAAACCCAAATTGAGTATCTGAAAGGAGACCATTTGTTTCTACCCATTTGTCTAAACGAAACAATATCATTTTCTCCATCAATTTGCGTATACAAGACAACATCGCTATTGGACGGTAAGAGTTGGGATCAGACGCTGGTTTTCCGGGCTTTTGGATAGCAATGACTCTCACTTGTCTCCAATCTTGGGGAACAATGTTATGCTCCAAGAATTGGTTAAATAAATTTAACAAGCGAAATTTTGCAGCATCCGGAAGGTTTTTCAACAAGTTAAATTTGATTTCATCAATTCCCGGAGCTGAATTGTTGCAAGAGAGGAGGGCAAGTGAGAATTCGACCATCGAAAAGCTTGAGTCTAGACCACTATCAGACCTATCAGGAGGCACGTTCCGGATTATTTTTTGCACAGGTGTAGAATCTGGACAGACTTTCCGTGCGAATTTAAATATCCACCTATGTGAATATTCCTCACTTTCATTTGTAGATGATCGATTACGCATGCTTCGTGCCACTTTCCACAAAGTACTTAAGGATGTTTCACGCGATAACCCACTAACAAAATTCCTCCAATACGCCTTTTTCTTCCCCTTGGTTAACTTTTTAAACTGATTTTCAAGGGAAACGTAAGCTTCAAAATGGACAAGAGTTCCATGTTTTCGAAATTCTTTAAATGCTGTTGATTTGTCCTTATAAAGCTTAGAACACTGAGGGTCCCACCATGGATTAGGAGGCCTTCGATGAATAGATGATTCTGGGATGGGTTTTGTTTGAGCGTCAACTGCACTATCGTGTATCAGACAAGAAAGAAAGTGGTACTCCTCCAAAGGAGGTAAAACGTGCATAGAGTCGATGGCGGTTTTAATTGTGTCCGAGTACTTTTTCCAGTCGATGTGTCTTGTAAGGTCATATGTCATATTTATTGTGTTCGAAGAGCTGACCCCATTGGTGATAGTAATTTCGATAGGTAAGTGATCACTACCATTCGGATCATGGACTACCTTCCACTGGCAATCAAATGATAGTGAATTTGAGCAGAGTGAGAGGTCAATTGCACTTTGTCTTGCAGGAGGTTTAGGTACCCGTGTTTTTTCACCCGTGTTCAATACTGTTAAATTGAAACTGTCGCAAATGTCATAGATAAGAGTAGAACGACTATCGTCAATTTGTTCTCCCCAGACAGTTCCATGTGAATTGAAGTCACCCAGGATCAACCTTGGCTCAGGGAGCACTGAGCACAGGTCCTCTAGGTGATTTCGATCCACTGCAACTCTCTGAGGCCAGTACAAACTGACAACACATAAGTCCTTACCTCTTATTGTTGTATGACATGCAACAGCTTCAATTCCGCCTGATAAAGGAAGGTGAATTCTATAAAAAGAGTGGCACTTATTGATCCCCAAAAGCACCCCTCCATAAGAATCGTCACGATCCAGACGGATAATATTAAAATTGTGGAATGAGATGTTAGATTGAGAAGATAGCCAAGTTTCGGACAATGCAAAGATATCACAGTTTGTTTTATGAAGTAAATAATTCAATGAATCCAATTTTGGAATAAGACTACGACAATTCCACTGTAGTACAGTGATATCTCCGACCTCTCGGCGTAAATTAGCCATCGAGAGATACAAACACTGAAAGGAGGGGCCAAGTTTGCATCAATTGCTTTAAAAATGTCTTTAATACAGGAAGCATTGCAAATACAATGTCTTTCACGGGTTCTGATACATTAAAACACGAAAACAATCCGTTCAAAATGTCAGTCAACTTAAAGAGCCCAGACTGAGTCGTTGATTCTGGCATCACGTTTGGGGTTTGGGTTTGCGAAGCTCCCGCAGCTGTTGGTTTATTCTGCAGTGGTGCATTTCCGCGGAAACCTGGAGGAACTTGTTTTTCCTTTTCAGCAGCAGTCGACTTTTTCTCGTTTCTATTTGAAGAGACAACCGTAGCTATTTTAGCTGGTATTTTCGGAGAAGGCGCCTTTGTTCGCTTCCGAGAGCCTCCTGCAACGAAGACTGGCTGAACTTTATCAGCCGTATCTGTGTCTTCATTGTCAACTGACAGCACAGAAAAAATGTTACTGGTCTGAGGTTGGACCGGTGGAGAGGCGCTCTTTAATATGGCGGCATAAGAACGCTTGGAGCGTTCTTTTAAAGAGCGCCTCTGTTTATCCCAGCTTGCCTGAAATGCCTCGCAGGAGGAGATATCATGGGGTGAGCCCCCGCAATAGACGCATTTTTGCTCAACTGCTGAGCATGCTCCTTCCCCATGATTCTCCCCACAATGCAAGCATCGCTTCTTGTTGCAGCAATGCGAAGCAGTATGCCCCAACTTGATGCAATTCTTGCATTGCATTGGGCGAGGCACATAAAGGCGTACTGGAAGCCTTAAAATTCCGTCAATCAAGACGTAATGAGGGAGGGCTGTTCCTGCAAATGTAACCCGAATCGAGGCTGAAGGCGAATACTTGGTAACGCCATCAACGACGGAGGCAGTCATGAGTTGGCGACAATCCAAGATTCCGACCGAAGTCGAATCAAGGCTCTTGAACTTACCTACGCCGTGAGACTTAACGTACTCAGCCTCCAAACTCGATTCGGTGATCACACCCTCGATCTCTACGTCTCGAGATGGAATATAGAGCTGATACTCTAAATTAAAAAAATTACTGGCAAGAATTCCGTTTGCGGCCTTCCGGTCGGCCACAACAACGCGCAATTTGTTCGGACGTACTTTGGAAACACTGGTAACGGAGGGCCACCTAGCCAGATCTTTCGTGATCTGCACTAAATTTAATGGTTTTCCGTTAGTTTTGGGCCGGATGAAAACCACCCCCGGCCCAGAAGAGGATGAATTATCAGGATAAACTCGGAGTCGGGTTGTTTTTCCCGCAGCTGCAGATGGAGTAGCAATATCAACTGGCGGAGAAGGATGAGCATTCGAAGAACCAGCTACAGCTGAATCCTCCAGATGCTCCTCATCCTCATAGATGATTTGCTCACCATCCACCTCTGGCGGGTCCGACCCCCCGCCTTCGCTCATATTTCATGAAAATAAAAGCGAAGCTCAATTTGATCGAAATATATAATAGAGAAAAAATAGAATTAGAAATAGAGAAAAGTAAGAAAAGTATAACAAACTTGATTTTTGTTTTGATTGGCTCCTTCAGTGGTGATCCCAACCACGTGGTCCTTCTTCGAAGATGGCTGCCACGTCAAGTCTCGGCTCGAGCAAGAACGACCAGATTGATGATGATGATGAGTCAAACAATGGCGGCGGCCCTCGTGGTGACCAGTTGAGGGCAGTCAGCTAGCCAGAAAAAAACCTTTTTTTTTGTCGACCAACACTATAATAGCACCACTTTGGCGAGCTGGGGTCTGCCTTTGGCAGAAAAACGTATAGCGCGGTACAAAACACCGTATTAAACGCCCGAACGGAACGAAACACCCGGATATATTGGACGAAATCTCGAAACGCGACTGTTTACTATGAGCGATACGAGACGAATGAACGAGAGACTTAAAAATTATTCAATATAATATCAATAGTATTCGTCCATCTGAAAAACGAGCGCTTTTGACACAATTTCTAAAAACTAATGACATCGATATAACAATTCTTTCTGAAATATGGTTGAAAGACCAAGAACCATGTAACATTCCAGGCTACAAGTTCCCTAGGGTAACCAGAACTAACGGATATGGTGGTGTAGGATTTTTGATTAAAAATGAAATACCTTTTATTGAACTAAATATACCAGATTTTACCCCTATCGAAACTGCTCCAATTAAATTAATCAATACCGTCGAACCCATCTTATTACTATCTATTTACATTCCCCCCCTTCCAATTAACAATAACCAAATTAGAAATCCATTATCTCAACTCCTCAGATACATAGAATTACAGAATACAAATATAATCTTAGCAGGAGATTTCAACGCACATAGCTCCCTATGGAATTATGCAGACCATAACTGCCCCAGAGGAGAAATGATAGTCAACTTGCTTGAAAACTCTGATTTAGTAGTTATAAACGATGGATCAGCAACTCTGATCAAACCTCCAAATAAGATACCATCAGCAATTGATCTTACATTAGTATCTAAAGACATTGCACATAAAGTCAACTGGAAAGTTCTGAACGAAGAGATTTCAGGAAACCATAAAATGATCTATATGGAACTACATAATTTCACCCCTAAATTTAAATATTTAAATAAACAAATAAATAAAACAAAAGTTATCAAAAAACTCAATAACACAAACTTCGATAGTATCAAAACAGCGGAAAATTTACAAACCATTCTAGAACATACCATTAACGAATCCGAATTTATTCCTAAGGCAGACAAAAATACACCGAAGCCATGGTGGACAAACGAAATAAAAAATTTACTAGAAGAAAAAACAGAAAAACTTAAAGCATATTATCGTAACCTAACATTAGATAACTATTTAGAATTCAAAAAGAGTAGAGCAAAACTTAAATATTCAATTAGAAGAGAAAAACGAAAATCATATAAAGAACTTATCAATACATTGACACCCGATTTACCCTCCAAACAACTTTGGAACACGGTCAAAATGATTAGTGGAGGTTTTAGTAAGAAAGAGAATATCCATCTATTGAATAACAATGAAATTAGTCAAAAATTCATTGATATTAATTTTCCAGAAATCACACACAACATCAAGTATCAAATAAAACCTACACAAAATATAATAACATTAACGTGGATGGATTTCAAAAAAATAATACATACAAAAAAAGATAGCTCATCCCCTGGATTTGACAAAGTTTCCTATCAAATACTTAAACAGCTTGATATCAACAAAACTATCAAAATTACAGAAATTCTTAACAAAGTTTTACTCGAAAACTCCATACCAGAATCATGGAGGAACGTGAAAATAATACCTATCAATAAACCGGGAAAAAACCAATTAGATCCAGCAGGTTACAGACCAATCTCTCTGATACAAATATTTCTTAAAACAATCAACATATTCATTAAAGATCCGCTTGTCAAATTCATTGAAAACAATAACATAATACCCAAATACTCTTTTGGCTTCAAAAAAAAGACCTCTGCTGTAAATTGTATTAATGCACTGATATCTCGAGTACAGATGACAAAACGCAGCAATGAATGTTCAATAGTAACTTTTATTGACCTAAGCAAAGCGTTCGATAATGTGGATATTGAAAAACTTTTAGAAATATTAGATCAATATAGATTTCCAGCCGAAATATGCAATTGGATTTATGAATACCTAAAATATAGAACAACTATTTTAACACTCAACGATGGAAAAGAAATGTTTAGAAAAACTAATAAAGGACTACCTCAGGGATGTCCGTTGTCCCCCATTTTGTTCAACGTTTATACGGCTAGTGTGCACGAATCAATAAAAAATGAGGGCTACTGTTATCAATATGCAGATGACTTTGCTATACTAGTAATTGCTAAAAACCCCACTCTAGCTTCAGAAAAGATGAACAGTATCCTAGATAACATCCACACAATTTTCACCCAACTAAAATTAACAATTAACCCTGATAAATCAGCTACAGTATGTTTCACGAACAAAATTCATAACTTAAGCATATCTATAGATAACAAAAGTATCCCTAACGAAGCTTATCAGAAGTATTTAGGACTTCATATTGACCACAAACTTTCATTTAAACGACACATCAAAGAAACAATACAAAAAGTAAAAAACAAAACAAATATTATTAAAATGTTGAGTAGGAAATCCCATGGAGCTCACCCTAGAAGTCTATTACAAATCACACAATCATTAATAAGATCACAAATTGACTACGCTATCACCATATACGCAGCTGCTAATAAAACAGAGATGAACAAATTGCAAGCAGCTTATAACACATCACTGAAGATAGCAATGAGATATTTGAAATCGACACCCAACCAAGTACTTCTCAGCGAAACAGGAGAATTACCTATTAAACTTAGGGCTAATTACCTAGCACTTAAGGAAATAACAAAAACCTTTTACTATAGAAATAGCCCAATAGAAGAAACAATACTACCCTTTATTAATTCCAACCAACACTTTAAGCACACCTCATATCTAGAAAAAATTGCCCATGACAACTATACATTGATCAACCAAATTTGCACAATAAACAACATAATCCTAAATAGCCCCTCAAAACTAGAAATTTTTACCTGTATTGACAAAATTAAAAAAGGAACCACTAACACATCAGTAATGAAACAGGTAACATTAAACTTGATCAAGGAAAAGTACAAAAATCATGATTTACTATACACAGATGGATCAAAAACAGAAGAAAATACAGGATACGGTTTCTATGACGAGTCCGAAAAAATATCCATAAGTTTTAAACTAAACCCTAATTTTACAATTACGAATGCAGAACTGCTGGCAATATTAGAAGCCATTAAATATGCTGAAAAGAAACAAATGAAAAGAGTATGCATTCTCACAGATTCAAGAAGCAGTTGTGAAATGTTAAGGAACAACCAAATTGACAACTATATTATAAACGAAATTCGAAACTTTACAAACAAAACAACTTTGGAAAATATCACAATTCAGTGGATCCCAGGACATACAAATATACTAGGAAACGACAGAGCTGACCTGGCAGCTAAACAGAGCAAATTGAAAACAGTGATAGAACCATACGGACTTACCCTAGGTGACGCACTACTAGTACAGAAAAAAGAGATCCTGAATGAATGGAACACAGAATACCGAACTATATCTGAAAACAAAGGAATTAAACACTTTTCAATAATGCCGACCGTACTCACCAAACCGTGGTTTAATAACATGATTTTCGATACGCATAAAACAGTACAAATCTCCAGGATAAGGACATTTCATACAGCCACAAAAGAACGTCTCCAAAGCTGGGGTCTCATCAGCTCCAATTTATGTGATGATTGTGGAGTAACTGAAGATCTTGAGCACATTTTACTTGAATGTACAAAACACACTACTCAACGTAGATTATACTCCTTCCTAGATAACAAAAACAGTTTTGTCGATATGCTGCAAAGAAAACAATATAATGAGTATTCCCTTTTGGCAGATTATATAGGTAAAATAAAGCTGGATGTTTGAGCTTTAAAGTAAAAATTTAATAGTCCTTTTAAAAAACTAAACTTCGGTTAATTTGATCGCGTAACGTTTAGTCACTTGACACTATAATAACTTAACACCACTGGCTTTATGGATCACACTGGTCCGTGCCAAAAGCCCCCCAAAACGAAAAAAAAAACGATTAAGCTTAAGGCACTCCCAAGTAACCATTAAGCACTTAAATAAGCCGCATTTGGCAAGTATATCAGCATTTCAGTGCCTTATAGCCGAATAGAATGTTTTCAAATGCCAATAAGCCCGCTGACATTCAAACGGCGAACAAGCACTAAAAGAGCTATATGAGACCTATTGTCAGTGCCTTTAACCGGCTTTGTGCATGACATTTTCAGTAAAATAAACAAATGGTATGTTTCTATTATAATATCCTAATAATTTTCAAAGCAGTTGCTGATTTTTCTACTGGCAGGCAAATATTGATTAGAAATGAGAACAAAGGGTAAGTGGTTCTGGAAGCTGAAGATTAAGAGGCTCAATCCTGTAGAAGATACTGTAGGATTTATCCGGAACATCGGAATATCCGTGCCGACCCTGCGAAGCAATCTCCTGCCGAAGGATTGTAACTTCGAAGCAGCAATCGAGCCGGAAAAACCACCAGCGGCCAAATCCCTGTTCCCGAAAGGTGCGGCCTCAGGAAAAATACAAGCTGGAGTCCCCTAGGTGTAAATCATCTGCTGTTATGCTGTGCTGTGAGTTTTGTGCTTTTCTCGATTAAGAAACAACAAGTGTTAATTTATGTGAAGTTCAAAACAATCCGGAATAGCCGGAAAGAATGGAAATAAATTCTTAAAAATAAATCAATCTTTCTGTTTGTTTTCTTTCTGCATTTGTATAGAACTTAAGAAAATTACATTTTTTTAGAATGGAATATTGATGAGATCATCTTAGACAGTCTTGGAGCAAGTTAATTTAAATAGGTCAAATTTCCTAACAAAGATGCATGGGTGAAATAGCAGAAGAGGCAAAGGCGCTGATAAACGTCAACCACGAGCTAAGATAAGAGTTCGGTTCCTGTTTCTGTAGTAAATATTCCACTCGGTAGAAAAAAACAACAACTAAGCCCAGAAGGATTGAGGGAGATAGGAAAACAAAAGAGCATGGGAGGGAAAAAGACAGAAAACATCAACAGTTTTTTTCCTTTATTTTTAGCCAGTGGGTTGTACCCACTGGAAAAATATTTTGACATTTCCCTATTAGCCGTATATCGGTCGAATTGCAGGCCAAAATCGGCTTTTGATCAGCCTTTGAGTGGTACACAGAACTATTTGACTCAGTTAAGCTTTTTCTATATCCCGCTATAATGCCAACTTAGAGCCATTTAACATGGCTTATTGGTTACTTGGGCTGTTATACGAAAGTAATTCTAGAGTTTGTTTTGATTACGTCGTATGAACCAATATAAACAAAATTGAGTTATTGGCTGCAAACGATTTATAAATATGTAGTCTATGTTAGGAAAAAACTTGGTTTCATTACATCAATGAATAAATTTTACAAAATGATTTGAATTTATGACGTATGATGACTTTCTTATTTTTGAGTGTAATTTGGTTTTTGCGACGTTTTGCACTGCTCTGAATTGGCGTGCAAAACAAAGGTCGTAAAATAACTGTTCGGCGTGTTGGTTGTTGCGACCTAATGCATTTTCTTAGAAAATGCTTCGGTAAAAGCGATAAAACTCTAGAAGTTCAAAAGAAATCGTCAACAATAGATATTCTAGCTGTCTCAATATAAAAGAGGGCTTCAATATTTCGCTAAGTAAGTTAAAAAACGTTACTTTAGACTGGGAAAAATATTATGTTCATTTCTTTTCCTCTACAGAGACAGTCAAAACAACTAATAGCTTTGGATAAGTTTCTTCAGTTGTCAAATGGTCATCGGAGTAACTTCAAGTAGCCAGCAATGTCCAGTCTACTCAAAACATTACTAATCTATAGTCCGCCGCAGATCCGATTCCTAGCATCATTGAATGGGTTCCTCTACATATTACCTCTGCTTCCGATTGCGTTTTACTTGAGTATTACAAGCAATTTCAAATGGAGTAACGGAGTTTCAGGTAAATACAATCTTATTTAATGATTAAATTTATGCGGTTTCAAAACGACGTTAGCGCGAAGTGGAAGATGCAAAAGGTCTTAAGAACATTTTCAGTGAAAATAAGTAAACTGATGACTTTATCGAATACACTCGCATATTCTTAATACATTTCTACTTCCACTTTGAAAAATTCAAATAATCTTTGATGAAATTAAAAATACTAGAATTAAAAATGTGTTTCAAAACTTCATTAGCGAATTTCTCGAAACACATCAGGTGGCTCATACGACCTAATCAAAACAAACTCTAGAATTATTTTTAAACATTCAAAGAGTTTAAATTGATTGTTTCATCATACAGGTATAAATAATGAAATAATATAGAATTATAAGAGAAAATATCAGTTTTTTCAAATTTTGTGTCATTCGACGCAATGAAAGCTCACGCGAGGATGGATTAATTTTAAAGATTCATTTTTAATAAAATACTTACCATTTTACCAGAAAAGTTATATTGTAGTTCAAAATTTGAACCCTCCTTATGTGGGTCTTTTAATTCCACGCAGTCGGTGAAGAGAATCATACGTATTTATAAGAAACAGAACTATTTTGACGATAATTTTAAAATGTTTACAATAACCCTCTTCCAAACAGTACACCGGACTTGCAACAAAACGATGACAGTATCACCGGCCGTCTTGATGCGTAGCCAGGCTGTTCGAAATAATGTGTAATATTGACCCGACAAATTGACTCGTTATTTGACAATGCTGGTTTACGAAAACAGGTCAATTTTACAACTTTCAAGTGTTTCGCAAAATGAGTGTGCACCAAATTGTCGATATAATTTCCACTGCTTACATCTCTACAGAAATGCCAGATAGTTTTTTGAAATTTCATCACATAAAACTACGAAAAAATATAAAAAAAGCGAATTTTATAAATGGATTCTTAGGGAATTTATGATCCCATTACAATGCGTAACGTTGGATGGGTATTTCACTTGAATATTTGAAACGAAGCAGTACGCCGAATTCCCGTCTCCACTCGTGTTCACCGTGGTTTTTATTTGCACAAGCAAATAAAAAAGTTTAAATTTCGACGATATTGAATTAATAGTGCTATCTGGCATCCCTTCACACGTTTTAGGCATTCAAAAAGTTTTGTGGAAAATGTAAATAAATACTAGCCGAAAATCGGAATTTAATCGAAAAAAAGTATCTGAAAACATTAGAATACAGTGATCCGTGTGACTCATTCGCCAAGCAAAGTGCACCGTATTCTTATAAACTGATTAATTTGACTTAATTCAAAGCTGAGCCGACTTAAAACGATGGAAACATATTCGATGGATGCATTGAAAAAAATCATCCGGTCGATTGCGATATCGGCACCGGCACATGGTCTCTCGGTCTCAGAATTGGCCCGAGATTTTAAAAATATCGAAGGTTTCGATTTGCCATACAAGCGGATGGGATTCAATTCGGTAGATACGTTTCTGCTCACGATGCCGGATGTTGTTAGGGTAAGTCGGTCGTAATTCAATTATGGGAGTGTTTTTTACTAAAATAAAAGTTAAAATTCAAATCGATATTGCATTTGCAGTTAGATGGCTATGGACCTTCTGCGACAGTGAAACCGATTGTAACGGAAAGTAACAAACACATCCGGGAATTTGTTCAGGCTTCGAAAAACAATGCTCGCCGATATCGTACTGATAAAAATTATAAAAACCCCCATTCTCGGTTTGTAAAGAAAAAAATATGTGTTTCTAACAGATGTTTTGGAAAGCGTTTCAATTCTTGATTTCAGATATCGCCAAAATAATATCTCTAATAACTACTCGAGAAACATGCATAATAATCAAACGGTTCAGCGTTATGGCAATTCCTCTAATGATGACCAACCTCGAAAGGTTTACAACCGTGAATTTGATTTCACCGGATCCCTAGAATCGAATGGTTCCGATTCGGATAGTTCGGATAGTTTACCGAAGTTTAAATTGAATGAGAACAAAACTCTTGAACAGGTGGCAGTGAAACCTGAACCACCGACTCAAAACGCTGAGATCTCTCGCTCATCGGAAGCCATTCCGGATAATGCTATATTAACCATAGTTAACATGTTGGAGGTTCCTAATGATGCCTTGGGACTTGGAGACAAAGTCCCTGAACCACTTATACCGAATGATATCCAGCCAAAACAATCGGTCCGCATTTTTATCACTGAAGTTCACAATCCAAACCGTATGTGGTTTCATCTAGCGGATAATGCCGAGAAAATTGACGAGCTTATGTCGGAAATCGACTTGTTCTATTCGGGTATGGACTGGAATGAATGGCGCCTTCAGCCGTCCAATGTCATGGTTGGCTTGTACTGCATAGCAAGATACATGGGAGTTTGGCATCGGGCCCGGGTTGTCAGCAACCTGATGAATGGCAAGGTGAAAGTTTTCTACATCGACTACGGAACCGTAGCTGATCTTGAGTTGAGGGATACCAAGTTTATGGCCAAGTGTTTTGCCGAATTGCCAGCGCAAGCAATGCGGGCCTCGATGGCTTACGTTAGTCCGTTGAACAAAAAGTGGTCTAGGGAGGCTGCTTTAACACTACTTTCGTTCGTCTACGACAAGATACTTTATGCTTATGTTGTGGACGTTTCTGATGAGGTAAAGTGTTAACACAAACAATGGTTTTTTTTGTTAACGCTGTTTTTTTTATTTATTATTTAGCGTGAATTTATGGACGTTGTCCTCATCGATACAAACGGCTCGAAGGACAAAATAATAAACAAACAATTGTTCGTTAAAGGACATGCTATCTGGGAGGATGATGTGTCGTACAAAGAAGAAAGTGTAAGTTAAAGTTGTATTTTTATGTTGTTATGTCGTCATATATTTCATAGATTTTACAATTGAAATTAGGAACAAATTTAACAATGAAAATAATTTGTGTTAATGTGCCGTAGAGCAAAAAAGAAATATTCCATTTTATTGAATTACCGTTTTTAAGTTAAAACTTTACAATGCATAAAATATTTTATAAATTTTATATTATGTTTCCACCTAATTCAAAAACTCATTTAAATTTTATCATAGTGAAACTTGGAGCTTGATTAAATAATAAGACTGATCACCTTAAGTTTCATTATACACAGATGAAAATGATTCAAGGTTATGCAAATGATTTGTTTTTCCTCTTTACAACAAATCCATTGACATACCAATTCGATGGAGTGTGTAAAGCGTTAGTGTTCTTTATGAATACTGTGAATTTTAAGCAATAATACCATTTTTTAATTTAGAGATCCGCAGTTCCATGTTACAACCATTTTTAAATTGTTCTGTATAAATAATAGTTTGTGTTGATTTAGCATTTATTCACTTGTTTTATTCATAGTTGTATTTTTTACATGTTATGTTTCAACAACCTGTACCTTAATCCCCACCCGCCTCAAGATATTCTCACCCTGTAAAGTTATACACACAAAAATTACATGCTATCTATATATCAATATTTCGCTCAAAAAACGTATTGATTCGTGAGAGCCGTGCCTTAGAACCGTTTTAGAAAAATTGAGCAAAATTAAACTGCTTAAAAAACCTTAGTGTATTTTTTTAAATCCTACCATACGCTAAAATTGTATTTTTTTAAAAGACATACACCGTCTTAGCCGATTTAGACTTTACAGACTAAATAAATGACGTAGACAACATAAGATTAACATTTAATACCCAATACCGAGATGGGAATCAATCCCATGCCATCAGTGGACCAGCGATTACCGTCTTACCACGATAACCACTCGACCACCGAGACGTACAAGTGGTTATCGTGACAATTTTCTGTTCAAAATGACTACGCGCACGTACGAAAAAAAAAAAAAACATAATATGGTAGGGGGAACTTGTCTACTACCGGATACTTCAGGTTTTTTAGCAATAACTTCTAAAATATATTTTTATAAATAATCGTTCTTTCACTGATTTGAAGAGTATCAATATTATAATTACTAAACTATATTAGAAACAAATTAACTTACAACATATTCATGTGGTAAGACAAATCATTTTATGTTAGTTTTCATTCATTTGCAAAAGTGTTGTCTATGGCCGAACACTACGAATTACGAATTAACAAAATAACTCAAATCACTTGCACAGGTTTTGTGAGTCCAGGTTTTCGTCTTTCGAATACTGAACATTCTATGAAGCCTTTCATAATAGTTTATCAGAATAAAACATTTGCTTCGAAAAAAAACTAGAGAAAAATGGTCTATGACCGGACAGCAAAAGGAGGATCAACATATTTTGAGTCCTTATCTTCTGCTAACCATTTAAGGGTGTTATTGAGATGAAAAACTGAATTTTTCAAGTTGAAATAATGTTTAATTTTGAATATTTTCTGGTCCGGTCGTAGAAAAATTACATTTTTTTTTCAATATTCCTAATATTTTGTTTGGACTATCGTTTTGTTATTCAATATCTACTGTATTCGAAAGATGAGCAACCGACGAAAAGCTGACCACAATACAAATGCAAAGATTAGGCGATCCTCTCCGTACTACTAGGCAAAAGCTTTCGATGCCTATCATTGGTTTACCTTTACAGATTGAATTACCAACTTTCAAACACCACATTAGGCTACTTGAAACCAATATCTTTCAGCGTGTGCTACACGGCTAACTCTTACCACAACACAAATACGCAAAACCCAAAACTTTGTAGCAATAATCACAATTTACTCTTACGAAACATTTAACACCTATGTTAGCTTAACATAATATCTACTCACAGACCCGTATCCAACTTTTAAGACAAACATCTGACAGCCAACACAAGCAACAATAATATCACAGTTCGGTTTCCTCAGGTATCACAGGAACATCTGGTATTCTGGCAACCCTTCTGGCTGCACTGCTCTACGGGTGCATGACATTGGGTGGTATGAAAAAAACTTAGTAATTGCTTTTGCTAAACTGAATCGAGCAGTCGAGCAGTCGCTTAAAGCAATTGCTTCGGTTGTTATGAATAAAGTTTTTTTTGACAGCTGTTTTCTCGGTCAGGAGCTTTTACTTTTAGAACAAGCTAGTTTGGTATGAATAAAGCTCAAATCTGAAGCAATTGCTCGACAAATCTCATAGCAATTGCTTTATTTTCTAAGCATGCTCGGTAGCAGACTTTTCCTATAAAAAATTCTTTAATAACGTCATGAACTTATCAAATTAGCAATATTTCACTTCAAAACAATTCAAAAAGGTATTTTCAACATGGATAAAGAAAAGTCGAAGTGATAACCCAACTTTTTTCATATTCATGTCGTTGTATAAAATCATTCGTGTAAGATGACAATAAACAAATCAATTAGTAAATATTTCAAATTAAAAAAAATCCGGCTATAGTGGAAGAAGTCCCAATTGACTCAAAGTAAGAAATAAATTGTAATAATTTAAAACATTATACAGATCTCTCATTTTTATATAATTTTTTATAATCCTAAGATTAAAAAAAATCTAAATTCAAATGCGCGCCTATTGCATATTTTTTTTATATATCGGATTATCCCGATCCGAATACATGTGGGAGAGCTTATGATAAATATTAGAGCTAGGCCATTTTTTGTTTGACAATATTCGAATATGTATTCATTTTTCTTTAAACATCAACATACGAGCACGCATTAACAAAAAAATCCGGCCGTTCTTACACGCACCACCCGCTTCGTCGACTTCAAGGCTACTTTAGCCGTACTTTTCAATTTTCTGATCGTCTTCTTTCATTTTACTGTAGAAAACTTCAGATTCTGCTGGTTGGATAGCTCTATTTTTCGAAGCAAAAGCTATGTTCTAAGACTTTAGTACACATCCGCTAAGCAAATGTTTATTCATACCAAACTAAGCAAATGCTTTGGACTTTTGCTTTGATTGATTTCGAGCTAAGTAAAAGCTACCGAAGCAATTGCTAAACCTTATTCATACCACTAATTAGGTGGTATGAAAAACCCCTAGCAATTGCTTTTGCTAAACTAAATCGAGCATTCGAGCAGTCGCAGAAAGCAATTGCTTCGGTTGGTATGAATAAAGTTTTTTCTGACAGCTGTTTTCTCAGTCAGGAGCTTTTACTTTTAGAACAAGCTAGTTCGGTATGAATAAAGCCCAAATCTGAAGCAATCGCTCGAGAAATCTCCTAGTAATTACTTTATTTTCTAAGCATGCTTGGTAGCAGACTTTTCCAATAAACAAATTCTTCAACAACGTCATGAATTTATAAAATTAGCAATATTACACTGCAATACAATTTAAAAAGGCATTTTCAACATAGATAAAGAACAGTCGAAGTGATAACCCAACTTTTTTCATATTCCTGTTGTTGTATGAAATGATTCGTCTAAGATGAAACAAAACAAATCAATTAGTAAATATTTCAAATAAAAAAAAATCCGGCTACAGTGGAAGAAGTCCCAATCGGCTTGAAGTTGGAAGAAAGTTGTAATAATTTTAAACATAATTCAGATCTCCCAAATTTATATGATTTTTTTTATAATTCAAAGATTAAAAAAAACATCTAAGTTAAGGTGCGCGCCTATTGCCTATTTTTTTATATATCGGATTATCCCGATCTGAAAACGTGTGGGAGAGCTTATGATAAATGTTAAAAAGCTAGGCCAATTTTTGTTTGACAATATTCAATTTTCTTTAAACATCAACATGCGAGCATGTATTGACTTAAATTTTTCCGATCGTTCTTACACCCACCACCCGCACCGTCGATTTCATGGCTATTTTAGCCGTACTTTTCAATTTTTTGATCGTCTTCTTTCATTTTACTTTAGAAAATTTCAGATTCTGCTGGTTGGATAGCTCTTTTTTTCGAAGCAAAAGCTATGTTCTAAGACTTTAGTACACATCTGCTAAGCAAACGTTTATTCATACCAAACTAAGCAAATGCTTTGGGCTTTTGCTTTGCTTGATTTCGAGCAAAGTAAAAGCTACCGAAGCAATTGCTAAACCTTATTCATACCACTAATTGACCCGGCCAAGCTCCAACGTCTGCTTCCGGCATGGCCATGCGACGGCTGATCGGTTCGCGAAAAGGTGATTCCAGATCCCAAACAATAACACTCGGCTCTCCAACAACGATTGAGCCACAAAAAAACGACCCTGTCGATCATCAAGCGTGACATAATTATCGTTTCGAGCAGTATTACAAACAATAACTCACCCAATGGGGTCGTTGATTTCGATCCGGTTTATTTGCCACCGTCTATTTCACGGATCTCGGCGGAGCTGCGCCTCTATGCTGGTTCCTGCAAATCCAAAGTCATGATGAAGCACATTCTGAAGGGAAGTTCTGATTGGTTTCACTCAACCTCGCTCTTTTGACGTTTTCTTTTGTTGTCTTCTTCTATTTATTTCGTCTACCGGTCCTTGTCGTGAGCCTTCCGCATCCAATAAGCTGGGTTTATATGACGCCAAACATTCTTCTAGGCACCAGAGTTCTGCCTTCGGGGAGTACGTAACTTGTTTATTTTGTCTTTTATCTCACCTTCCAGAAGCCTCCAGAATCTGCTGCTGCTGCTCCGAATCAGCTATAGAAGAACGTCTGGTACATCAACGGAATGACGAATTTCGTTTGTCGCTCTATTTGTTGTTGTCTCTCTGAAATTTGGTTTACGTTGTTACGCGTGTTTTTGTTTGACATCTTACACTCTAAACTATAAATACTCGAGTTTTGCTCAATTTAACCCAATCACTACACCCTCAAAATTAAACAACCACAAAAACTTTATTATGACACTACATGCTATTTACTTTATTTCCATGATTTTAAAACATTAGAATAACGCGTTTTCCTAAAATCAATGTTGTACGGCCATAGGAGGTGTCCGGTCAAAGACAAGTTCCCCCCTATCTCGGAACAACCAAACGAGTCTAATTTCACTATGCATACATTTTTTTTAACTCTCGTCCGATCTTGAGTGTCAATATGACACTTACGGTAGTTTGGCGGCTTGTAACTTTATTCGGGTGCATCCGAATAAAAAAAAATTTTCTGGGACCCTCAATGAATTCAAGAAATCTTTAATTTATGCAAAATTATTTTTGCTATGGACACTCAATGAAAGCCCTGACAAAAATCTCTCTAATCAGACCTTGGAGTGTCAATTTGTCACTCTTTGCTTAAAATCGTTATGCTGCCCAGTGCCCCTATTCGCATAATTTTCAACTTAAAATCCGGGCAATATCCGGACAAATTAAATCAAAACCAAGAAATTATTCATAAAAAATGAAGAAGAAAACAACATGACATACTTTTTTTTTTCATAGAAACACATCAGCAAATTTAAATCGTTTATTAGACTACCAAAATACCGCTCGTGACTATTTTGATAAAAGTTGATCCAAAAATTTTATTTTGGACGAAAAAATCCTTTATTTTAATAACTCCTATGATTTTTTTTTGTTTGATTATGCAAAAAAAAGGATCGAATCCGGACGGTTTCCAAATGTTGCATGAAATATCCGGGCAATCTGACAAGTTTAAGCTATCATCTACAAGGCTCAAGTTCAATTCTTCAAAGCAACCCTTTTTTTTAAGAATAACATTACTCGCTCGTTAATCAGACGCTGATCTCATCGAAAGGTGCGATATTTTATTGAAAGTTGAACAAATTTCAAATCCTTTTGTCACTCAGAATTGGAACATCGCGAGAGGGGATATTTAAAAATAATGCGAAAAACAAATAAATTGGAACACATTGCATAAAACCTATAGATCAAATAATTTTTTTTTTTTGAAAAAATCAATAAAATCCAAAATACAAAAGGTGAAATAATTCCCATCTTCCACAGTTTGTTTTTTGGTTTTGTACTCTTTCGGGTATTCCATTTTTTTTCGAAATTTACATAAAAAGGGGGAGGAGATGACAAAAGAAGAAATTGACATTTATTCCAGCCTGTAGAGAGAAAACCCGGATCGAATGAGTTTTAAAAGCTACACACATTTGATAATAAATATATGATGACAACAGTATTGTCTGAACATAGACGAGCACAAAAATACCGATAGGAAAGCGTCCGATCAGTGTTTTAAAAATGTGTAATATTGAAGTTAATTTACTTCCGATTCTTGTGTAGAACTGGCTTTGGACACAGCCACCAAAAACGTCTGATTACTGAACGTATCCGATTAAAAATCGTCCGATTAAGGAGCGAGTAATGTATTTTCATTAAGAGTATAGACGCAATATTAAAATTTTAATTTAAGGAATGTAATAATTCAAATGTAGAATGAAAACAGCCTTCTACCCAGCTTCGACTATGAAACTTGAATGTTTCGATAAGAACTTAAATCTTGAGCTGATTAAAATGCTTTCGATAAGAAACGAAACAGAATCTCAAAATCTACAGAATTATTAGAAAAAGAGCCTTTAAAAGATCGAAAGATCGGATCGAAAATAAACCGATTTAACCGATTTTTTCAAGGCTGAGGATCGATCCAAAAAATCGGATATTCAAGTTAAAAAGATCGACCAATCCTAACGTTAGTTCCACTATTAGGGATGAATCATCCCAGAGGATGAAAATCCCGTACAAAACTGCCGATCGATGATATGCATCTCACGGAAACGTTTGCGAACGCTGCACACGGTCGATTTGATCGTTTTCAACGATTTCGCTTGTTTTAAACCTAACCACGTCGGGTTTTTTAAGTGGGTGTCCGAATTTATTTTTGTTTCTGCTTATATTTCTTCCATCACGTGTAACTTTTTTGAAATAAAACAAATCGTAATGAAATTTCCAGCACTGATAGAGGAAATATTCCAAAACAAAGTACTAGGAGCGCTGTGGTATAATATACAGTGCGTCCAGATTTAAGATGAACTAAGCTTTATGAATTTTGGGTGTGGGAATGATGTTTATTTAGTTTTTTAAAAGTGAAGTTCCGTGCAGAGTCAACCAGCAACGATAAAAATAGATTTATAAAGTCGATTCAAATGAAGTCTTAACCGCAAAGCTTTGACTATCCCAAACAATTGTCTTTCACTTTCCAGTTTACCAAAAAGCTCGTAACCGATTCGTCCTGGATGGCAAATCCGAAGTATCTTGCAAAAATTGCACAGAAATACCATCAAGGAGCACGTAACCTCTTTTAGCCGTGTGCTTTCGAAAACCGTTTTTTTTTTCGAAACCTACAATGAGAAGAAGGAAGGTTCCAGTTATTAATGCTAACTTGTGCTTTTTTCAAACCTTTTGGCACAGATCTTATTTTCATAAGAGAAAAATATCCATCACTTCTTTAGTTAAACATGCAAATGGAAGCACACACATCATATTACCGGACAAATATCTCGAGCTTCATACAGGAGATAAGAATACTCAAACACATTAACCACTAATCCTTTTGAACTAGATGCCTGGAAACTGGCTTTTTTGAATTCAATATTCTAACAACTGGAAAAATAGAACCAATTGACGCAGGTAAAAATATCTCGAAACAGAATCTAGTTTAACACGTTCGGTGCCACGCTCATTTTGGTAGTTTTACTAGCCGGGCGCAAAGAAATTCTCGGAGCGAGGAAGTAAAGAAGGAGAACTCCAAGGTTTACAACGTGTGGCTTAACTGAGCGGCTAACTTGAGTAAGACAGCGTCACACGTTTTTGATGTGACGACGCCTCCCAGGAAATACACCCGTCACCCGAATATGGGTCCCATGGCGACGAATGTGTTAATGGGTGGAGGAAAAATGATTTCAAAACTTTACTTTATAATGGCTTATAAATTATCAAGCGAATGGTTGTGATGGCATGGTTTCTTGTAATAAGGACGAGACTCCAACTGCTAACTGTAAGCTCCTACTATCAGAATGGATAAGCACAAGAGGTTTAATAATTTGGAAAAAATTGTGTGCGTTGGAGTAATAAATCAATATTATAATCAATCAGAGAAAAAAATATGGATACATCAGTAAGCATAAGTGGACGATTCAACGATAAATATAGTTGTGTGGTTCCGATCCAAAAATATTGCTGAAAAAGGCAAAGAACTATATTGAAAACCAGAATGAAATATTACTAGCAAAACAAAAGGAAAAATCATCAATGCCGGACGAAGGACTGCTGACTCAAGACGACAGTGATTAATCATAAATGAAGAATTCGAAAAATGTTTTTACATGATAGGAAACGATGCGCACATTGCGACCTAAGTGCGATCTGTCAAACGAGTGTAAAATGTATCATTTTTCTAGACGCTAACCTTTTTGTTGTGAAAGTTTGTACGAAGAAATGCGCCCGCAAATTATTGCGCAAAATCCAACATTCAATGCAACGGATAACAGGCGATGGAAGCGAAAAGCTATTTTTTCTGTCCTTAAGAAAACACGTAAGTTTAGTTGCATCCCACTTGCACTGATGGAAAACCATTACCCAAACTCGACAGCGCCTCCATCGCCTATAATATTAATATTACTAACTTCTTCAACAAATAATAAATACACTTTTTTTCCGTCAAGATCACACCAATTAAACTCAACCTTATTTTTTTCTTTTGACCATACTTATACAATAAAGTTCCTTTGTAAAACTTTCATTGTTTTTTGTTTTAATTCCTTGTAAAGGTGTTCTAGAGAACTACGAAGCAATTACAATACTTCTTTATAAAATCTTGATTGTCAACTAAAAAATTATAATTGTTCATATGAAATATAAATTTGTTTGAAGAAAGAAGGTTTTGACGACACTTGTTAATTTCAACGGAATATAAATTGGCTGTAAAAAAACTGTTATACAACCATTATAAAGTTAAAATTGGCAGTCAATTTTTTTAATCAACTGAAAAAAGAATGAGAAAATTTATGTAGGTACATTTTATTATTGTAAAAAAAACTATTTGACCCTGTGTGCTTTTCTTCATCTTCCAAAAGTTATCCAAACTAGTTGAAATTATTAAGATAAATACTTTTAGTTGAATGTCCACTAGACTGCCTCAAATTTGTATGGGAAATTAAAAACCTGTGAAATGTTATGCGCTGCAGGCTAAAATTGTAGATCTCATGCCAAATTTGGGCCAGATCGGATCACGGGAAGGGGTCGCTCAACGAGTCTGAAGTTTGTATGGGATTTTGAGACATTTTGTTCGGAAGAAACATGAACAACTAGTTTTTCATCAATAATTTTGGTTCCCGTCTGCCGATTTTTCTCAAAAACGGCTTTTCTCAAAGCCTTAATTATGAAAAATATTTCATCAGAAGACTGCATTTTGATAAGAGTTAAGATAAAAAAGTTATTAGGCTTCTAAAATGGGCTAACTTTTTTAAGGATGGTATTCATCACTGTTAATGAGTCGGGGCGGTCGAACATATTGACGCCTCATTAATAGTAATGAATACCACCGTAAAAAATGTTAGCCCATTTTTGAAACCTAACAACTTTTCTATCTTAACTCATGCAGTCTTCGGATGAAATATTTTTTATAATTTAGGCTTTAAGAAAAACCGTTTCAGAGAGAAATCGGCCGACGGGAACCAAAGTTATTAATGAAAATCTGGTTTTTCATGTTTCTCCCGAACCAAATGTCTCTAAATCCCATACAAACTTCATCCGATCTGGACCAAATTTGGCATGAGATCTTGTACTAGGACTAGGATCAATTTTAGCCTGCAGCGCATAACTTTTTCAAAAGTCGGGTCATTTGAGGCACACTAATGTCATTATTGTCCAGTACTGCTCCACCGAGCGCAGCTCCGGACAGTTTGGCGGGTTCATGTCCTTTGGAAAAAAGTACAGAATTGACCTCACATCACTCCAGGACACTTTCATAATAAGGGACCTGGACCAGATGGCATTCCTCCAATTTTGGTTAAGAAATGCGCCCATCCGTTATCCGTACCTATTTCGATCATCTTTGACCAATCGTTAACGGAAGGTACTTTTCCCACCGCATGGAAAATCGCATCGATCACTCCAATCCTCAAATCCGGCGACTTGCATCGAGTGGAAAACTACCGAGGGATTTCAGTTCTAAGCTGTTTGCCTAAGTTATTCGAGAGCCTTATTTATGACGTACTTTATCAATCGGTACATCACTGTATTTCTGAAGATCAACATGGATTCATGAAACGTAGATCTACGATCACCTTATGACGTACGTTTCGAAATTGGTTACTAGGCTGGATAAACGTCAACAAGTCGATGCAGCTTATGTAGACTTGAGCAAGGCTTTTGATAGAGTACCGCACAAATTTGTCATCGAAAAAATGCGTCGGATAAGACTACCTGATTGGCTTTGCAAATGGATCAACTCTTATCTCGTAGACCGCACTGCTTACGTACGACGTAACAACGTAAACTCGACGTCTCTTCGAATCACCTCTGGAGTTCCACAAGGAAGTCATCTTTGTTCTTTTTATCAACGATCTATGCGCTATCATTGAATCGGATAAGTTGTTGTACGCCGACGATCTAAAAAAAAATTTGGTACCATAGCTTCACTAGTTGATTGCTGTGCTCTCCAAAAAGACATCGATTCAATTCTAACGTGGTTTCATCAGAATGGTAGGGCTCCTAATATTTCCAAATGTAGTGCCATATGTTTTACTCGTAAACGTCAACTTTTGAACTTCGAGTACAAAATGTCATCGACTACTTTTAGCCGCAATTCCATCGTCAAGGACCTTGGCATAATTTTGGACACTAAGCTCACTTTCTCGCAGCATATCTCGACTGCAACAGCTAAGGGCTTTGCGGTTCTTGGCTTCATACGACGGAACACGCAATTCTTCAACGACTACTACAGCCTAAAAGCACTTTATTGTGCTCTTGTACGCAGCATTGTCGAATACGGAGTGCAAATCTGGGCTCCATACCAGGTTGTACAGGCAAACCGGATCGAAAGAGTACAACGATGCTTCCTCAGATACGCTCTGCGCCAGCGGCCAGATACCGTGGAACGACGCCTCGAACCTCCCGCCCTACGAATAGCGCTGCTTGTTGCTGAATCTACCGACGGCATCAAGGCGCATTCTTCTACAACGGCTCTTTATCTTTGATATTATACATAATAATGTGGACTGTCCAGAATTGTTGTCGTTACTTCCGTTTAACGCTCCTGTAAGATCCACTTGGACTCAGGAATTCCTCAGGCGCTTCTCGAGGCACTCAGATTTGTAGATCTCGCCATTTGCTGTTCCCTTCGTCACGTGCGACAGGTCAGGAAATTCCAGGTGTTTGGAAAGAATTTGTTTTCTCGACGTGATTGTAGAAAAGCTTTAGACAATAATCTTCCTATCCGCGGTAATTACCTTTCAAGGAAACCTGGAATTATTGCTTTCTTCTGGGAATGACCACAGATAATGAGTGACCATTTGCAACCCACCTGGACATTTCTGGCTACAACCTGAGGCGCCACTGGACTTTCGGGAATGCAAATAAAACATCCATCGCTTTCAACTATTTAGGCTGCCTCTGTAATGACAAAAATCACTAATCACACGGGGAAAAGTCCCAATTCGAGAAGAAAACGACTTGCCTCTCCTCTTGTCCTTAAAAGATCTCTTTCACTCCGTCTCTTGACCTAATACGAGGCGAGAACAAATCACCTCTCCTCGTGTCTGGAGATCCACATCTTTTCTACTAAACGTGTTTTCCGTCTCAACTTTTTGAGACTCAATCTGTGGCCCGACCTCTCCTTATAAGACTTGAGGTTTGAGCACCACACAAGGCCCTCTTCTCTACCCGTCGTGTAGAGAAGAGGGCCGGTAATCGGGGCCAGGAACCGCTCACGACAGCAGATCGATCAACACCTGCGCGAACACTTTTGGTTGCCCCGCATATCGGATTCGCGACTTCCCGATACACATGACGACCCCTTCCTCTGCTTGCAACTGAGCACTGGTACCAAGGCACCCATTCGCATCACGTTTGTGCCACACCCGGTACGCAGGCTGTCAGCAAGCTGACTGTATCAAGGGTGACATGTAGTTCTCTTGGCCGTACATTTGCAGGTGACAAGTCTGCAGGCACGTTTCCACTCTGGACCACGGAGAGGTGGAACTACGGCCCAGAGCAATGCCTGCTTGCATACTCACGCACAGTTGCTTACAATCGGGCAGCTTGGCCGTGGTTGTTTGAAGTGGTTTGAAACAAAGAAATGTTTTAACATACTCTCGCACAACATTGACCGAGCGGATCAATTCATTAGTGTCTGGCTGCCAGGCTCCTTTATCTTGTGATGGAATTGGGACATGAAAACGTTTTTATTTTGTTTCCCTCAAGTCATACGCAATGCGGTTGCGCTGGGAGTTTAATGCCGGTAGTCTCAAATCGAATTAGCGCCGCTGGCATTTACATCTTATGCCAATGGCGTTGACATAATGAGAACTCATGATTGGAGCAAAGACTGAATTTTGGGCCTATGGCCTCAAAACACTTTTATCACATTAATTTTACTAGATATAACGTAACTTTATAAAATATATACTTTTTAAGTACTGTCTTTGCTTTTTCCAGACCGAAAGCTATCGAATGCGTACGAAAACATTTAACGAGCTATATCCACGGTAAGTGTGAGCACTTGAATTTCGTCGAAAGTTTTTTAAACTCCTTTTACCATTTTTTCAGGTTCGAGGAAATCGAAAACGGGGACTACCCGACGTTAAACGAAATAGGGAAAATGCAGTCCAATAATTTCGATTTCAATCATTACTATACGCAATGCATGCGTAGGGATAGCGTTTACTATAATATTGTAATGTCCAGAATCTATACAGTTCATCCAAAGTACGTTTTGGATTTAAACGAATCGCTGCCGGAAAGCGAATCGTACCTAGAAGAATACATGTTGGAGCAACCGGCAGAGGAGCTTGATTACGTGGACCAGAAGATGTATCAGATTCTGTCGTCCGAAGAGTCACTAAGCAATGGCAATGCACAGAATAACCGAACAGATATGACCAAAATGGACGAATCAGTGGTCACCCTGGTGAAGAAACAAGTTCGGTTTCGCGATTGCGATTGATGAATACCCTTGGTATGCTGATGTTCTATAATATTCGATGAAAGTTTGTTATAATTTGACGGAAATGTTGCTTCCGAAAAGTGTTTGGAAGGAATTTTTTTCTAATGATTTTTATGTTTTTCTACAAAAAGTCACAATGATTATTTGAATTAGTTAGATTAGTTATGTCTTTGTTTTTTTTTCTGAGCCAATGATAAAATCTGAATGTTTAAGTATTTTTAATCCACGTTTTTTTGTTACGAATTTAGTTTCCAATGATCTTTAATTTTCATGGTATGCTCAAACTTTCTGCTTCATGAGAGAAAGTGGAATATTACAAATTATGTAAAGACCCCAAGTGATATTGAGGTAAAATAATAAAAATCCACTAGGATAGCAACGAAAAAAGAAAGAATTGTGAGTCGAAATCTAGCTTCCACTTCGTTTTGCAACCCCTACGTCGCGTTTCCCCCCTATTTTAAGATTTCGTTTTATTTAATTTGTAGAGTACTGTCGTTCTTAGCAAAATTGTCCCATGTGAAAAAACGTGCTTACTTAACTTACTTAATGTCCCACGCTGATTCTCCACCGATCCGACACCGGCGATGTAGTTCCTCATTTGAGATCCAGTTGCTAGGCAACCTAGCGCGGATGATATTCCGCGGTATTCCAGCGGTTTACAAATACTTGCATTTTTCGCGTTGTTTCCGCATATGTTCATCTTGTTATGTTTGCCAAGTTTCGCATCCGAACAGCAATGCGGATTTGACGTTTGAGTTGAAGATTTGTAATGATTTAGTTTACGCCCTGTCGATTAGTAGTGAGCCACTGCATTTCAGTTGCCATAAAAAAGCTAAAGCTCAAAACCGTGCTTAGAAATAGAAAGCTAAATTATCCGCTCGACGCGCCATCTTCTGGTCGGTATTCACAACAGTTAGGCTTCTTACGATTTTGCATCGTGATGAGATCCACACTTGAACTCATTTAATTTTTGCAATAAGCTGATCGGGGTTGCAAAAAGAGGCGTATAAAAAAATGTTACCTTGTCCTTGAAATTTTGCACAAAAGCCCACCAGCTAGGGTGTATGAGATGGGGTGCAACACACACAACTGCCGGTGGCTAAGCCATCATTTGGCGCGGGTTAGATTGGGGGGATCGTAGCTAGTCTAGTCGGCTATCGTAAGTCACTTTGGTGAAATCCGTTCAGCGAATAACATCGAGCTCGACCGCACTTGAAGGCTCGTAAGTGTAAAAACGTGCCAAGCTATAGTTAGAAGCCTACCTAATCTAATTTGCTAATTTCTTTTTGTTAATTCAGAATCAGCAATAGAGCTATAAGGCTACTCTAGTGCACAGTTAGTGTGGCTTCGAAAATTGCACTAGTAAGTAAAAGTTGTAAAAGTGTTAGCGTGATCTAATAAATTGTTTTAATGTGAACAAATCTAGGCAAACTTGCATTGACCCTAAGTCGAGTGAGGTTTTTTATTCGCTGTGAGCAATTTAAGCTAACTCAGCAGGTAAGATCGGTAACACCAAATCTGACAATATGTGGTTCTAAACAATCTCGTTGAACATAGGCAACCCACTGTTCAACGTGGGTGTTTGTTGGGGCTTATTTCGCTGCCAATCTCGGGGCCAAGAAGACGGTATCCACAACGGTGGTTTGGAGTGGAACACGTGCTACAACCGTAGTATTGTTGCCAATATTAGGAGAGCTCGAACACGGTGTACGATCAACACACCGGTCTCCATACGGTTCCGCCGAGCCCGTCGATTGAAGGCTTCACCACCGCTAAGCCATCCGAGAATCAACCACTGCCACGTGTTGGAAAAGCCATCGTACTAGTTAAGTACGAGTCGTGTTTTGGCGCGTTAGCTGAGACACCAACCACATGGTCGCCTCTGGTTATTAGTTGGAGGTTGGAATCTACCGATGCGTAATTTGGTTTGCTGAATCGAAAAGGTCAGATTAGATTAAGACACTTGTGAATAATCTTAAGAGCTATTATGATTAGTGACGTCACTCAGGGCTACAGGAACACAATGAACGCTACAATTAAACATATTGTGTTAGCTCAATTGAAAGTCGTGTGTTGAAATTGGTGGGAAGCGTTGACGGTTTCATTGATTTGGTTTGCGTGGGAGTAAGATTTTGATTTGTCCGCATAGTTGTGGGTTGTGCAATTCATCTCATACTTGTTTAGAAAAGTTAGGGCCGCAACTCGATTGGTAAGTTGGGAAGATTAAGTGGGACTGAGTGTTAAAACTGTTAGCCCGCCTTGAATCAGAGTCTCTAGCCGGGACACAAATCGCGCACCAACAGCCTCTCGGTTTCCGGGAGTGGCGCTATAAGCTGTTGGCTGTTTCGGGAACTAAAACATTCGTTACAAATCTGGCGCCCAACGTGTGGGGCTCGTAAAACAGTTGAGTTAAATACAGTTAACCTAAAAATATTGATTTCATAACCACAAAACTTGGACACATTAGAACCAAATTCGCTTACGTTGATCAGACCATCGCAATCGTAAGAATCATAAATTCGTTTGTAAAGTTATTCGTATGATATATTATTGAATTCGTTAATTAATTGGTTTGGATTATTTGGTAATAGTATTAGACAAAGTTTATTATTGCATTTTTTTTTAATTTTGGATTGGATTGGATTAGTTTGTTATTTTTTGTCACATATATTTGAATTATTTAATTATATCTTTAGTTTCCAATTACGTGCAAAATGGAGCATTACCACATTAACGCAGATCACCTCGAGGAAGAGGAATTGAATTATGAGCTTGCTTTAAGAGGAGCCAATGTTAATGAGCCTGTACAATCAAAAAGAAGAACTTTGCGAATTTTGTTGCGTGATCAAGAAGATCCTGCGACGATTGTTTACACAACGCCTCAAGCATTGACAGACGACTTTGTTCGTATAACAAGTAAATTGAAAGAAATTGAGCAAACTTTGAGCATTGGACGACCTCATGGTAGCTTGTACTCTCGATTAGTACATTACCACAGACGGTTAGGGAGATACACACCGAAAAACGAATTGGAGCAACAAAACCAAATAGTTTTGAAAAACCTTGTAAGCGGTTTGGCAGAGAGATTTTTCAAGATAGATCTAAATTTATTAGCCAAAAGTTTTTCAAAGATCCAAATAACCTGTAGGGATACAACGAAAACAACGGAAACTCCTGTTGCTGGTCCGGACCAGAATACTTCCGATACGATTATGACCACTCCTCGGGTATCGGAGTCGATGCTCGATATTCCGACTGCATCAGTTAGGGATATGTCCGGGTCGCAAGCAAACGTTTCAGGTGTAATAGAGAATCCTTCCGGTGCGCAAAATGTCATGTCTGATAATCAAACTAACTTCGTCGAACCTCAAATCTCTATTTCCGGTACGCAACCAAATATCGTCGGTTCGCAAACATATTTCTCCGTTCCGCCAGGATATATTCCAGGCTCGCGAGTACAAGTTTCGGGTACGCGAGTCAACACTTCGGCTACGGAGGCACAGATTTTCGGCACACAGGCAAACGAATCGGGTGCGAGATTAAACGCGTCGGAAATGCAAATGAACATGCCTAGTACGTCACGCGGTCACGCGGTTTCGCAGCGAAATTCGTTGGATGATCAATCTCCGTTTTTGGGATATGATCTCATGTCGTTGCGTGCACAAGAAAATATCGCGATGCGTAACAGAACCCAATTGAATCGATTACCGTTTTCGAGTCTGGATCGTGAAATAAATGGTCAGCCGGTGGCCTCGGCGGGTAATAGACTTAATGTCTCTCAATTGACGAATGATGGGGAACCGTTTCTCCCAGATTACGCGCTCAACCACTCGACGGCTAACAACGTGTCCAATTTGGGACTTGCAAGAAATCCGGATTTTCCTAGATCAGGCGATTACGAATATCTTCACGTATCAGAAGTCGAAAACTACATTCGGGTGTATGTTAACAGCCTTGTTGATCAAGGACCGGTACGGTTTGATCGAGCGGTAGATCGGAGGACTATCGATCAATTAGTCGAGAATATCGCGAATGTAACTTTACAAAATCCGAGAAATTATCAAACTCCGCAAGCTAAGATTTCGAGCTTGTCTCAACGCGTAGATCCAGGTAATTTGAACCCTTTGAATGCCTCGAGTCTTTCGAATCCAATGGTACCTCCGTGTACAGTACCATTTACGCGTGAATATATGAATCCTGTTGCTTCTGGTGATAGACTCGATTCGCTTAATCCTCCACAATTATCTTTTCCTCAAAATTCACAATCAGCGCCTCCATCACCATACCATGGTGCAAGGTTTATTCAGGCTCCTCAGCGGAGATCAGGGGAAGCTTTATCAGGACCATACGGTGCTGTAGGGAATATAGTTCAGCCAAGACGACTCCCGTATCAACAATGTAACATTATCGAAAAATGGCCCAAATTTAGTGGAGATTCAAACCCTGTACCTGTTGTAGATTTCCTGAGGCAAATTGACCTCCTGTGTCGTTCATATGGCATCGACCAAGACGATTTACGAATTCATGCCCACCTTCTGTTTCGCGATGAGGCTTTCATTTGGTACACTACCTATGAAGAACGTTTTACTTCTTGGGGTAAGTTAGTCGAAAATTTAATGATGAGGTACGATGATCCCAATCGTGATCGATCGTTTCGTGAAGAAATGCGGGCTAGGAAACAAAAACCAAATGAAAAATTTAGTGCGTTCCTTACAGAAATTGAGACCCTTGCGAGAAGAATGACGAAGAAAATGACGGAACAAGAAAAATTCGATATCATATTTGAGAACATGAAACTAGGGTATAAACGTAGGCTTGCCCTGGAGCCGATCTACTCAATCGAGCACTTGGCTCAACTTTGCTACAAATTTGATGCTCTTGAGACAAACTTGTTCGGTTTAAAACCATTAAATCGAAACGCGTTACTAAATTATCTAGACGAGGAAGAGGTAGACGAAAACGAAGATTCTGGTAGCCGTTTAGAGAATGAAGAAGTTCTTGTCATGAAGACCCAAGCCGAAAGAAAAGTTAATAATGATCGTTTGAAGAAAAATGAAGCAGAAAACCAGGCCAGAGATGGTATCGTATGCTGGAACTGTAGAAAAGTAGGGCACATGTGGCGGGAATGTGACAAGACGAAAAAAATATTTTGCCATATGTGTGGGCAGGCTGATACTACTGCGTTTCAGTGTCCAAATCGACATAATCTGCGCTATACAGGAAATAGCGACTCAAAAAACGAATAAGGACGGGAGGTATTGGGAACCTAACTCCTGACCATAATTTCGCTCAGGTTCCTAACCAGAATTTTCACTACTTCGAACGTACCTTTCATATCAATACTATGTCTCATAAATGTCCCCATATTACCTTGAAAATCATGACCGAAAAGGTTGTAGGACTCGCTGACACCGGAGCCAGTGTTTCGGTGATCAGTTCGTTGCCTTTAATTGACAAGCTCGGCTTGAAAATCAATCCCTTGAATCTTAAAGTATCGACAGCTGATGGGACCGCCTATCGTTGTCTTGGTTTTGTGAATCTTCCATTCACTTATCAGAACACTACACACGTGATTCCAACGGTCGTAGTACCAGAGGTTACAAAACAGTTGATCCTTGGGATGGATTTCCTTCGAAAATTTGGATTTGAATTAACGCGTTCCGATAAGTCGTTCGTGGATTTAGGGCCGTCTAAAACTGAGGAACCTAACTCAGTAAACCAGCTAACGTTGATTGAAGATTACTTCAGTGATAAACCAGAAAAGTTCTGTTTCCAACTTTCTCCGGAACAGAAATCCGAAATCCCTTCTCAAGACCCCGTTCAAGTAGAGGATGACAGTTTAGATATGCCTACGATTGAGATTCCAGATAGAGTAATTGAAAAACCCGAAGATATAATAACTGAACATGACCTTACAGTCCAACAGCGATCGTGTCTTTTCGAAGCAATTTCAGAATTACCCGTCACGGTTCATGGACGTTTGGGACGAACTCATGTCTTAAAGCATTCGATTGAACTGCTTCCCGGTGCAAAATCGATTAAATTTGCCACCTACAGATGGTCACCTAAAATAGAATCCGTGTTAGACGTCGAGATCGAGAGAATGCTGAAACTTGGTGTGATTGAGGAATGCGATGGCCCCGTTGATTTTTTGAATCCTTTATTACCGGTTAAAAAGGCCAATGGCAAGTGGCGTATCTGCCTAGATTCGCGACGCCTGAATGCAGCCACGCGTAAAGACGATTTTCCATTTCCGAGTATGTTAGGAATACTGCAACGTATTCAGAAATCCCGTTTCTTCTCGGTTATAGACCTCTCGGAGGCCTATTACCAGGTAGGCTTAGAGCCGTCCGCTAAAGACAAAACTGCATTCCGAACTACAAAATCTATGTTTCGTTTCACCGTTATGCCTTACGGATTAGCAAATAGTCCGGCCACCATGGTGCGCCTCATGTCCAAAGTGATTGGTCACGACCTCGAACCACGAGTGTACGTTTATTTGGATGATATTATCATCACGTCGCTATCGTTGGAAGAACACTTCCGTCTGATCAAGGAAGTCGCTGTTCGTCTAAAACGAGCAGGGCTTACCATTAATATCACCAAATCTCGTTTCTGCCAAAAACAGGTCCGTTACTTAGGATATGTGCTTTCCGAAGATGGTTTATCCATGGATGTCGCGAAAATTCAACCCGTTCTCGATTATTGTACTCCAAAATCCGTTAAGGATGTTCGAAGACTTTTGGGACTCGCGGGCTTCTACCAAAAGTTCATCAGGAATTATTCCGAGATCACAACTCCAATTAGCAATTTGCTGAAGAAAGGTCGTAAAACGTTTACTTGGACCGAAGAAGCCGATGAGGCCTTAGGGAAGTTAAAATCTGCTTTAGTATCTGCCCCAATTTTGTCCAACCCCGACTTCTCCATCCCATTCATCATCGAGACAGATAGTTCTGACCTCGCGATAGGATCAGTCCTTACACAAATCCAGGATGGCGAGCGTCGATGTATAGCATACTACTCGAAGAAATTATCAAGTACTCAACGAAAATATAGCGCCACCGAGCGTGAATGTCTCGCAGTTTTGCTCAGCATCGAGCATTTTCGACATTTTATCGAAGGTAGCCAATTTGTGATACAAACGGACGCGATCTCGCTCACCTTTCTAAAAACGATGTCCATTGAGTCGAAGTCCCCAAGGATCGCTCGATGGGCACTTAAATTATCCAAGTACGACATGGTATTGGAATACAAAAAAGGATCCGAAAATATATCTGCCGATGCACTATCCCGTAGCTTATGCGTTATCGATACCCCTTTGCCGGATTTGTACATAACTCAATTAAAAAGACAGGCAGAACAATTTCCTGACAGGTACAAAGATTTTAAAATCGTTGATGACAAGCTTTTCAAGTTTGTCACCAACACTTCGTTAGTTGAAGATCCCGGTATGAAGTGGAAGTACGTTGTTCCGTTAGCAGAGCGAAAACCGATTATTCAAGCAATTCATGAGAAGGCCCACTTGGGTTTCTTAAAAACCCTGGCCAAGATCCGCGAAAAGTTCTACTGGCCACGGATGTCTTCCGAGATAAAACGATTTTGTTTCTCCTGTATGGTTTGCAAAGAGTCAAAAATTCCAAACGTGAATGTAACTCCTACTTGTGGGAGTCCGAAAATGTGTTCTCGTCCGTGGGAACTAATTTCTATGGATTTTTTGGGACCATACCCACGTTCCAAAAAGGGAAACGTGTGGCTCTTAGTCGTTACAGACTTCTTCACCAAGTTTATAATGGTCCAATGTATGAGATCGGCGACTGCAATCGGTGTTTGCACATTCGTCGAGAATCAAGTTTTCACTCTATTTGGTGCTCCTTCAATTTGTATCACGGATAATGCAAAAGTCTTCTTATCCGAACCGTTTGAAAAATTACTACTCAAATACGGGGTGACGCACTGGAACCTTTCGGTTTACCACCCCAGTCCGAACCCGACAGAGCGTGTGAATCGCGTTATTGTCACCGCTATACGTTGTGCTTTAAACCGCTGTTCGAACCATAAGACATGGGACGAATCGATTCCGCAAATCGCAATGGCCATCAGAACCAACGTGCATGACAGCACTGGCTTTACGCCGTACTTTTTGAATTTTGGTCGCAACATGGTTAGTTCTGGCAAAGAATATGAACACCTACGAGATTTAGTTCTAGATCCTGACAAACAGGAATCGTGTTTTAGTCCTGATCAAAAACGATTATGGGAGACAGTTCGCGAAAATCTATTGAAAGCCTATAAGCGCTATTCTATGCCCTATAATCTTCGTGCAAACCAAAAACACACCTTTGCGTGTGGTGAGATCGTGTACAAGAAAAATGTTCACTTATCGGACAAAGCGAAAAATTTTGTAGGAAAACTAGCTCCCAAATTCACAAAAGTTCGAATACGTCAAAAATTAGGTACTAGCACTTACGTCTTAGAAGACTTGGATGGTCGAAGAATTCCGGGAACCTATCATGGTTCATTTTTAAAAAGGCAGTGATCTGTTGCATCAATTATATTTGCATCATTTCTTTCTCAGCTATGTTAGTTTGCCATATGCAGCTAAACAAAAAAACAATTTGTTGGAAACACTCTATTGAGGAATCCTAGAAGCGTAGGCGTCAAGATGTCATTTTTTGTTTCCTTCGTCGACCTTTGTTGCGTAATGTACGGTAAGACGATCTTCTTCTTGCCAGATTACGTCTTTGTTCAAACGCTCCAATATCATTCAACATTGCTCCGCACGTCTAAAATAGTCACAGTAAAATAATTAGTTACAGAAATTCAATCAATATTATTGCTACTTACAGTTTTTCAGATTTCCTTTTTGTTTCACCAATTCGTCAATCCAATAGTCCGGTTTTGTTTTCTTTGCAATTCTTTTCAGTAATCAGCATCCAAATCCTTTTTTTTTTTGCAGTAATTTGTTCCAAAATCCAAAACTCAATGTAGAAATGTTCTCAGTTTTCAGAAAGTTGTTGTTTACAAATGAAATGAGCTTTTATGGCTCCTTTGACGTTTAATTTGGAATCCATACACTAGGATAAATATAGGTTTTAGTATTATATATTTCGCGGTGTTATTGTGAATTCAGATCTATACTGTTTTTCAAGTAATTATTGGAGTTAATCGGATCATGTAGGATAAAATTAGTTTCCAGTATTCTGGAGTTTATAGGTTTGGAAATGGGTAAATTTTCGAAATTTTCGGAGTAACTTGGTACCATGACCCGTGGTAATAATGATAATTGGTTAAATTTTCGAGTACATTCGAAGTGAATTGGTTCTAATGCGACTGTAAATTGGTTAAAACGACACCGCGATAGTCAAATACAGTAGTTTTATCTTATGTAATGCTAGATGAAGTAATCTATAAATTAGTTTGTTCATTGTTATAAAAATTTTGAAATTTTATTTCAAAATTTTTATTTTGTTTGCATCGGCGAATATGTAATGATTTAGTTTACGCCCTGTCGATTAGTAGTGAGCCACTGCATTTCAGTTGCCATAAAAAAGCTAAAGCTCAAAACCGTGCTTAGAAATAGAAAGCTAAATTATCCGCTCGACGCGCCATCTTCTGGTCGGTATTCACAACAGTTAGGCTTCTTACGATTTTGCATCGTGATGAGATCCACACTTGAACTCATTTAATTTTTGCAATAAGCTGATCGGGGTTGCAAAAAGAGGCGTATAAAAAAATGTTACCTTGTCCTTGAAATTTTGCACAAAAGCCCACCAGCTAGGGTGTATGAGATGGGGTGCAACACACACAACTGCCGGTGGCTAAGCCATCATTTGGCGCGGGTTAGATTGGGGGGATCGTAGCTAGTCTAGTCGGCTATCGTAAGTCACTTTGGTGAAATCCGTTCAGCGAATAACATCGAGCTCGACCGCACTTGAAGGCTCGTAAGTGTAAAAACGTGCCAAGCTATAGTTAGAAGCCTACCTAATCTAATTTGCTAATTTCTTTTTGTTAATTCAGAATCAGCAATAGAGCTATAAGGCTACTCTAGTGCACAGTTAGTGTGGCTTCGAAAATTGCACTAGTAAGTAAAAGTTGTAAAAGTGTTAGCGTGATCTAATAAATTGTTTTAATGTGAACAAATCTAGGCAAACTTGCATTGACCCTAAGTCGAGTGAGGTTTTTTATTCGCTGTGAGCAATTTAAGCTAACTCAGCAGGTAAGATCGGTAACACCAAATCTGACAATATGTGGTTCTAAACAATCTCGTTGAACATAGGCAACCCACTGTTCAACGTGGGTGTTTGTTGGGGCTTATTTCGCTGCCAATCTCGGGGCCAAGAAGACGGTATCCACAACGGTGGTTTGGAGTGGAACACGTGCTACAACCGTAGTATTGTTGCCAATATTAGGAGAGCTCGAACACGGTGTACGATCAACACACCGGTCTCCATACGGTTCCGCCGAGCCCGTCGATTGAAGGCTTCACCACCGCTAAGCCATCCGAGAATCAACCACTGCCACGTGTTGGAAAAGCCATCGTACTAGTTAAGTACGAGTCGTGTTTTGGCGCGTTAGCTGAGACACCAACCACATGGTCGCCTCTGGTTATTAGTTGGAGGTTGGAATCTACCGATGCGTAATTTGGTTTGCTGAATCGAAAAGGTCAGATTAGATTAAGACACTTGTGAATAATCTTAAGAGCTATTATGATTAGTGACGTCACTCAGGGCTACAGGAACACAATGAACGCTACAATTAAACATATTGTGTTAGCTCAATTGAAAGTCGTGTGTTGAAATTGGTGGGAAGCGTTGACGGTTTCATTGATTTGGTTTGCGTGGGAGTAAGATTTTGATTTGTCCGCATAGTTGTGGGTTGTGCAATTCATCTCATACTTGTTTAGAAAAGTTAGGGCCGCAACTCGATTGGTAAGTTGGGAAGATTAAGTGGGACTGAGTGTTAAAACTGTTAGCCCGCCTTGAATCAGAGTCTCTAGCCGGGACACAAATCGCGCACCAACAGCCTCTCGGTTTCCGGGAGTGGCGCTATAAGCTGTTGGCTGTTTCGGGAACTAAAACATTCGTTACAGATTCGAATTTTCGTTTGTAGAGATATTTGACGTGAGCGCCAGATGTTGCGGAGACTCGCAAATGCAAATCAGACTTCTCTGATCCGGGTTTCGATGTCTTCCCTGGTACCACCAGCAGGCGTTGTGTGGCTACCAAGATACTGGGAGCACTTCACTTTCTCAACCTGTTGCCCAGCTACCATGAAATGAAACTGAAGGATTTTCCTGTGTTGATCTCCATCGACTTGGTCTTTCCAACATTGACTTTGAGAACTACAGCCTTGGAGCTTTCGGTGAGGTCGTCGAGTTTGCTGTGCATATTTTGTTGTTTTTGGGCGAGCAAAACAATATCGTCTGCCAGGTTAAGGTCGTTTAGCTGCTCCATTGTCGAAAGATTCCACGGTAATCATCGGTTTGGTCTACAGTCAATTGATCCAGTCAAAATCTCATCCATTATAATGGGAAAGAGCACGCTCCTTGTTTTAAACTCAAAATTAAGTAGTTTTGGTTCAAAACAGCACTTCAGTTGCAGCCCTCAACTTTGAGTAAGACTGGGTAAACGCAAAAACTAAGTTCTGACTGGCATACTCAAACCTAAGTTTGAAAGCGAGTTCCATTTTTTGAACTTTCTTTATGCCTTTATTCGTAGCTACCCAAAATGCAGTTCTCGCAGCCGAACTCGCTAAGTGCTTTCAGTTCAACATACGCGAGGAGGGTTCAATTTTTAGTTCATTAGATCGATCTCAGTTTTGCTCCTTCGACGAAGGAAAAATGGGATTAGTTTGAGTTCGCAGTTCGAACTCCGTTTTGAACCATCGCAAGGAGGAAAAAGGGAACTCAACTTTAGTTCATACAATCGAAATATGATTTGACCACGGTCAAACAGCACTTCAGTGGCAGCCCTCAGCTTTCAGTTTGACTGGGCAATAGCAAAACTAAGTTCTGACAAGCATACTCAAAACTAAGTTCACAAGCGAGTACCATTTTTTGAACTGTTTTTTATGCCCTTGTTCGTAGCTACTTGAAATGCGGCTCGGCAAAAATGCCACGAATGGGATTAGTTTTGAGTTCGCAGTTCGAACTCCATTTTGAACAATCGCGAGGAGGAAAAAGGGTACTTAACTTTAAGTTCATAGAATCGAACTATGTTTTGATCCTCGGTCATACTTAATTTTGAGTTTAAAAAAAGGAGTGTGAGTATCGGTGATAAATACATCCTTGTCTCACTCCAGCAGTTACTGGGATTGGTTCGGACAAGACACCGTCGTGCAAGACTTTGCACGAAAATGCCTCGTACTGTGCTTCGATGAGATGGACTAGTTTCTCTGGTATCAGAATGGGGGTAGGCTTAATAGCGGCACGTTATCCAAACATACGGGAAAATTGTGCCTAGCCTTTTTTTTTTTAATCCAAGATTTCATCATTTACCTGAGAAACCTGTAAAACCTATAAAAGGAAGAAATTAATTCAATCTATTTAAGATGGCATAAAGCCTTTCCACTAGGGATTATTAGCATTAAAGCTCTTTTCTACATTTGGTAAGGAATGATAGAATGTTTTTTAAGTTGAATTTCTTAAACTCAGATTCGCTTAAAGCGTAAGATCCCAGAGTACGAAAACGTAGTCTGGCAAATGAGGGACAGTTACATATAAGATGGAAGGGATCTTCCACATCTGATTAACAACTACCACATACTGGAGATTCAACACGCTGAATGTTGTGCATGTGATAGTTGAGTTTACAATGACCGGAGAGTGCTCTGATCAAGATGCTGCAATGAGATTTATTTAATGTTAATAAGTAACTCGATATGATTGGAGATGGTTTTTCTAAAAATAATTTAGTTTGACGACAAGTGTCCAACTCTTCCCAGTATCGTTCATACTGGTTAGAGGACCAAGCTTGAATTTGGTTTCTGAACCAACATGGTGATATTGGGACAGCCGGCTTAGGTCCGCAAAATTCCTTTTCCGATCCAGCTCTAGCGAGTTCGTCGGCGCATTCGTTTCCAAAAATTCCCTTATGTCCGGATACCCATAGAGGGTTCAATCCATTGCCTTCAGCAAGTTCTTCGATTGCTTTCCGGCATGCGATTACCAGTTTTGATCTAGAACTGGAAGCACTGAGTGATTTGATAGCTGTTTGGCTATCTGAACAGAAATAAATTGTTCTGAACATAATCTTCTTTTGAAGTGCAATTTGCACTACATACATAATAGCATATAGCTCAGCCTGAAAGATTGTACAATATTTTCCTAGAGGTTGAGCATATTCTATGTTCAACTCGTGACAGTAAATTCCTGCACCTGCACGGCCGTTTGATAATGAACCGTCAGTATAGAATACAATATGAGAGGACATTTGGTCCTCTACGAAACCTGATAACCATTCTTGAGGAGAAGGAAATTTGACTTTAAACCCCATGTAGGGAAAACTACTCGAGAGTGTTAAATCGTTTGGCACTAGATTAAACTTGTTTAATCTAACTTATTCAGGCTACACATTTGTATGACTCGATGATCTTTCGATATTTCCTGACAGCCAGAGACCAACTGGCTGTAGACGAAAAGCACATGAGAAGGCTTCCTGTTTTAGGAACAAGTGTAGAGGTTTGATAGAAAACAGAGCCTCTAGTGCTGCAGTAGTAGTTGTAGTGAACGATCCGGACATCCCCAAAAGACACATTCTTTGAAGGTGATTTAGTTTAGTCCGAACTGTTGCAACTTCTCCTTTCTTATTATCGATTTTGGTTGATATTTTTCGGTGAAAATTAAGTCAAATCCAAACAACTTCTTTACGTTTCGGCTTACTGTTTTGTTTCGGCCATCTTCAGAAAAACTGTATTTCAAAAATATAATATAATACAAAAAATGTTTTGTTAGAATAATCACACAATTTTCCGTCACTTTTAACTACACTAGAAGCACTTACAATTGTTTCGCCGTGTGCTTTCCTAACGGCTGTCTAACTTACTTTGAGTCAGATTTTGAATCGCTTCTAGTAGCTTGCGTTTTGCGTTCTTGGTGACGTCGTGCAGTCGGTTGTTGTCGTCGTGTTTGGGGTCGTCGTTTTCGAATTCTTTCTTGAGAACTGTGGCGTCGCTCTTAGTTTTTTTTTTTTTTTTTACAACTATTTGGCTTAACCTCTGATACATAGCTGGCCAAGTGGGTATCGAAAATGCTATTAATCTATCTATTAATCTATGATACTACTGATTACAAATCGATTTCACAATCTATAAAAAACTGAGCTATTGTTTTATAAATTTGGATGTCACATTTTTTCAACAGGATTTGGATGTCAGGAACCACGCGTTTGTCCAAAAGTATCCTCCAGATGATGCTCCGTTTTGCATCGAAGTTAGGGCATAGGAAAAGGAAATGATCAGGATCTGCATGTGTTGCTCCACAGTTGCACATAGCGTTTGGTATAATCCTATTTCTATGCAAGTGCGCAGGTAAACGGGAGTGATTACTGATCAGTTTTGATAAAATTATTATTTCTCTTCTGTCGAGTTGCAGCTGATGAAACCATGGGAATGTGTTAACTTTAGTCAAAATACTATGACAAAATCGACCTTTGAGTCCAGCGTTCCACGCACTTTGCCATCGATGCTTGGCGTTTTGTAAAATCGGAAAAGAGAGATCATGACTTGTGATCGTGTATTCCTCTGGTATGCCATCTCTACACGCCAGTTTTGCTTCTTGATCAGCCCATTCATTTATCTGGATGCCTCGATGTGAGGGAACCCATACAAAATTAATTTCAGTACCCTGACGTTGAGCTGAAGAGGTCATCTTTTTGATATCATACCATGCCATGGAGTTCGACGATCGAAATTTGTTGCTTTGAAGGCTACGAAGACTGCTCATGCTATCAGTGATGATAACATATTTACCTGTTGGAAGTTCGGAAATAATAGAAACCGCTTTCCGAATGGCAAGTAATTCCGCTGAGTAGACATTCATTGAAGGATGGAGTTTGATGCTACATATTGCAGCATTAAAATTATTGACTACTGCGTAACCAACACCCAGTAAATCCTTTGATCCGTCTGTGGCCAAAACGTAGTGTCCCGCATATTTCTGTTCCAGTAAATTGTCGACTAATGTAACAGTTGGAGTTTCCTGTTGTTGTAGATTGGCAACAGACAAATCAATCGAAAGTGCCGTTTTTCTTACACCCGAGTTGTACAGGAAACATGGAAGATTATCCAGAGTATTTTGCAAGGGAAAAAAGTCGTTCAGGTGCTGTAGAGCCCGTCGAATGCCAGTGGCGAAGGATCTCGTTTCCAGAGTTGGTTCTACAAACTGCTGATGCCATGATTTCAAAAATGCTCTTCTGTTGACGAAGCGTATTGCCGATGAGTCTCTTCTTATACTTAGTGGACAGAGGCCAGCCAGGACATCAAGCGATCCTGTATGTGTAGTTTTTGTAGACCCTAAACATACTCGGATGCATGCCCACTGGATTCTGTCTAGTGTTAGGCTATCCTTAGAAGTCAAGTTTGTCATCAGCACGGAACCATACTCAATGATCGACCGAATGCACGTTTTGTAGATGTGAATCATTGCTGATGGGTGCGCTCCCCAGTACTGTCCAGCGATACTTCGAAGAAAATTAATATAGAGGGTTGTGCGTTTTTTGATTAGCTGAATATGGCCTGTCCAAGAAAGATTTCTAGTCAAGTGCATGCCTAGAAGTTTCATCGAACTAACAAATTGCAACGGTTCATTATGCATCACGATATTAGGCACTGTACGAGGTTGCCGATTTGTGATTAGAAGGCATTTACTTTTTGTTCTGGAGATTTCCAATCCAAGGAGCGTAAGACCATGAATCAGAATATCTATCCCCGACTGAAGTGCTCTGCAACTGTTGTCCAAATTGTTTCCCCTGACAGCAAGTGTGGTATCGTCAGCATAGTTAACCTTGATCACTCCTGACGGTAAATTACGCAACAGTCTTGTCATTATGACGTTGAAACAAATCGGGCTGAGGGGTGATCCTTGAGGGAGGCCTTTCCAGGTTGTTCTTTTTATCATACTAAGATCATTTCGACTTGTTGATAAAATCCTTTCCCTAAAAAGTACATAGATACTGCGAGTGAGACATTCTGGTACTTCTAGTGCTCTTAGTTCTTCAACGAGTAATCCAATTTCAACATCATCGTAAGCGCTTTTGATGTCCACGCTGCAAACAACAACATGTTCTTGGTTTTCTAAGGCATCTGTAGCTTCCTCCAAAAGAGGAAAAAGGGCGTCCATGGTTCCTTTATTTTTCCTGAATCCGCAAATTTCACTAGGAAATATGTTGTTGCTTTCTAATTTTTCTTTGATTAGCATTTCGTAAATTTTGCGAAAGCACGAGGCTAATGCTATTGGACGAATACCGGAAGCTACGAGGGTATCTTGGTTTGGTTTAGGGATTGCCACAATTTTGAAAATTTTCCAAGCGCATGGTACCACTCCATTGGAAAAAACGTCGTTGTAAATTTTAGCTAAGCAGCGTAAGGCAACAGGTGGAAGATTTTTGATGACTGAGTATGGGATCAGATCTACTCCTGGAGCTGAATCTTTCCCAGTTTTCATAACTGATTCGATATCCCGAACCGTGAAAGAAGAATTTTCCAAATGTTCATCACATTGGCAAGTTGAAAAAACCAATTCAGGACCTATCGAAGATTGCGGTGCTATTTTGTCCAACAAGCTGTTCAAAGTGTCCTCTCCAATTGCTTGAGCCGAAGATGTCGCACCATTTCTAAAATTCCTAGCTAATCTCCACAGAGAATGCAGTGTTGTCGTTGAATCGAAATCGTTGCAGAAAGAATGCCATGACTCAGTTTTCTTCCGTCTTACCAGACTTCTAAATATTCTTTCTTTAATCGCATACCGTTCATAAGACTCAAGAGAAAGACTTCTTTTCCAACTTCGAAAAGCTAAGCGGGTTGCTTTTTTAGCTGCAGTCAACTCTTGATCCCAATATGGCTGTGGACACTTGTTGAGATTTGAACCTCGTCTTGAAGTTGGAGTTGCGTACTCCAAAGCTTCCCAGATTTTTTGAAAGAAGTCTTCGAATGTTGAGATGTTGAGGCCAGATATATCATCTTCCAATTTGTCAGAGAACATCTGCCAATCAGTTCTCCTAACATTTAATCTCGAATTCATGCGGTGGATTACTATGCTATTAGATCCAAAAGTAATGGGGAAATGGTCACTACCATTTGGCGAATCCATAACGTTCCAATCAAAGTCCAGACTTAGATCAGATGAAACCAGAGTGACGTCAATAGCACTCCACGTCCGGTTTACATCATATCTAGTTGGACTGCCAGTGTTCAGCACAACAAGATTACTGCATTCCAAAGTCTCAGCTAAGTTTAAGCCACGAGTGTTATCCGTTTCATTGCCCCATAGCATGTGTTTGGCATTAAAATCTCCTCCGATGATACACGGTGTAGGGATCGCAGCAAAAAATTCCTCAAATTTTGTTTTGGCCACTACCGCTTGATGATGAATATATAATGAAACCACCGTTACAATTCCAAAACTGCTTTTGATTTGACATGCGGTGTGCTGGATATCGAAGATACCAGGGACAGTAAATGCTACCGCCCTCAGTTCTTTTCTAATGGCAAGTGCCACTCCCATAGAATTGCTCCTATAATCGGTTCTAAATACATCAAACTGAGGAATAATAAATTTCTTGGAGCGGTCCAAATGCGTTTCATTCAACAAAATTACGTTAGATTCCATTGAATTAATCATGTTAATAAGCGACGGTTTTTTGGTTAAAATTCCTCTACAGTTCCATTGAATGCAACGTAGTGGAATAGCAGAACTTTCTTCAATCGATGTGAGCGTCTATCATAAACGCAATGAACCTAGATATCCTCTCACATTCTGCATCAAAACGGTAGTTATTTTCTCCATGAATTTGTCCCTCAGCTCTTCATCCTCTATTTCGCCTAAAATCCTCATCACCTCATCGGATCCGATGCCTGCCTGAATAGAGTCACAAACCCCTTCTGAAATATTTACTTCAAGTTGGGGAAGTTCTTCTATTAGGTCATCATCATCACCACATCGTCGTTTTGCACTTACTCGAATACATGATGTTGATACTGGAGAGATGGATAAATTTTGTTGCTTTTGTTGTTGATTTTCTTGGATGCGATTTGTATTTGTTGTTCCTGGGTCACAAAACCAATCCGTTTGGCCTTGTGAAAAAGTATCGTTACGTTCTTGGTCCTTCTGTTTTTTCAAAATCAGCTTTGGGCATTGTTTGTGATTATTTGCTCTGTGCGGCCCTCCACAGTTCACGCACTGAGGCTCGTCAGCAGAGCAAACGTGTTCAGCATCACCAGTTCCATTGAGGCAGTTGTTGCACCGCACCTGGCTTTTGCATTGGATTTTAGAGTGACCAATACGCCAACATTGTCCACATTGACGTACAGGAAAAACGTATTTTTTCACGGGGTAAAGCACCTTACTCAACTCAACGTGTGTCGGTAATTCAGTTCCCGAAAAGGTAAAGATCACTGTGTAGAGCGGTGTTTTGGTGCTTTCATCATTCTTATTCCTAATAATCCGACGAAATTCAAGAATCTCAGCATTTTCATTTTGCATTAACTTGCGTTTATCATATGAAACAGCCGTAGCTAATTCATCATCCTCAACACTCGTTTCAATATATGCCACTCCAAGACACTCGACTAAGCGCTGTGGTATCATAAAGCGAAGGTCATCACCCTTTTTCTCAGCAAGACTGTTTGCAGCTTCCTTTGTTCGCATCAATATTTTCATCTTCTTCTTAGACATCGGTGTTGCACGAATGTATGCATTGCCATACTTTTTAATCAACGATTTGGCAAGTTTTGCACAAGCCAAATGATTTTCATTTGATTCGGCGATCACTAAGTATGGTCCTGGGTGCTTTTCAGGATACTTCCTTATCCGTTGAACCTTAACTTGGTTCTCCGGATTATCCTCTTGGGCCATTCTCCGAGATAGAAGTATGAAAATCGAACGAAAAAAAAGGAGGTAAGTATTTTGATAACAGCCAATGAAAAAAATGATGCGATACGTACCGTAGCACAGGCGAGACTGGTCGCTCTTAGTTTTTTGATTATGTTTTTAAGAATTCTCCTGAATAGTTTTCTACGATCCTTCCGTACTTTCTCGTCCCCATCAAATCATTTGATCAAGAAAAGAACATCCGTTTAAAATGTTCATAATCAACGAGATTGCAAGAAAGTACGGAAGGATCGTAGAAAACTATTGGATTCATAAGGACGTCATCCGCAGCCGAAAGTTTCTCCGAGAACACAACGAACTGATCATCACGAAAGCAGACAAAGGGAATAAAACCGTCGTGATGCTAGCGACTGAGTACAGCGAAAAAATGACAGCAATGGTAAGTGATACAACAACGTACACACCACTAACCGCAGATCCAACGGAAAAAATACTTAAACGTATTAACACGATGTTGGATTTGTGGCACGAAAACAAGTACATTACCACTTACACAAAAAATAAATTAAAACTATTCAACTGCCCACCGCCGAGGATTTACGGTCTCCCCAAAATCCATAAAGAAGATCGTCCACTTCGACCTGTGGTGTCAACAGTCGGGTCAGCTACGTACCGCATGGCTCAGTTTTTAGCCAACGTACTGCAAAACGTCGTCGGCAAAACTGAACACCACGTGCGCAGTAGTTTCGACTTCGCGTCGGAAATTACCAACATTCGGGTCCCCGAAGGTTATATCATTTACTCATTGGACGTCGTGTCGCTCTACACGAACGTGCCAGTCCAAAATGTGTATGAAATAATAGAGCAAAAGTGGCGGGAAATTAGCGAATACACGCCGATACCATGGACTGAATTCAAACGCGCCCTTCAAACAATTCTAGGAGCGTCGTTTTTTCAGTACAATGGTAAAATATTTGAACAAACGTTTGGTACACCGATGGGCTCTCCTCTATCTCCTGTAGTAGCGTCTCTCCTAATGGAACAACTCGAGGAAAGAGCCATCCAAAATCTACGAGATAAAGACGTCAATCTCGTGATGTACAAACGTTATGTTGATGACTGCTTGATCATTGGCAAGGAGAGTGACATAGATCACGTGCTAGCTGAATTCAACAACCAATGCAGCAGCATAAAATTCACTCTTGAAAAAGAAATAGATAATACATTGCGATTCTTAGATCTCAAACTCTTCAGAAATCAAGGAAAAGTTGAGAAAAATTGGTACACAAAACAAGAAAATGGGAGATACTTAGATTTTTACTCAGAAAGTCCATACGTACATAAAAAGAACACCGCAATTGCGCTAATTGATCGAGCGCTTAAACTTAGTGACATAGACAAACGGCAAATGAGCATCAAAAAAGTTAAAAGAATATTGCACCAAAATAATTACCCGGATGAATTCATCAACTACGTTCTAAAAAAGAGGGTAGATGTCATTTACAATTCGCTAAGTAACAAACCCACTGAAAATAACGGCAAATATGTCTCACTAACATATATCCCAGGGCTCAGCGAAAAAGTCAGTAAACTATTGAGAAAACATGATATCATTGCATCTTCAAAACCAATAAATAAAATAAAAAACTGTTTGTTCACCAAAACGAAAGACCAGATCCCAAAACTTAAACAAACAAATGTAGTTTACTCGATTCCCTGTGAATGTGGAAAGGAATACTGTGGTCAAACATCGCAAACACTGGAAAAACGTATAAAAAACCATAAAACAAGTCTTAAACAAAACTCCAGGGCCACAGGATTGACACAACATGCTCTTGAGCAAAACCACAAATTTGATTTTGAAAAGGCTTATATTTTAGATAGAGTGAACCAAGAAGGAAAAAGAAAGACTGCTGAAACATTACATATAAAACTGAAAAAAGGAAATACAGTAAACATAAAACAAGACGCTATCGAGATCTCTAAAATATACAGCTCAATAATCAAAAAACTAAGAGCGACGCCACAGTTCTCAAGAAAGAATTCGAAAACGACGACCCCAAACACGACGACAACAACCGACTGCACGACGTCACCAAGAACGCAAAACGCAAGCTACTAGAAGCGATTCAAAATCTGACTCAAAGTAAGTTAGACAGCCGTTAGGAAAGCACACGGCGAAACAATTGTAAGTGCTTCTAGTGTAGTTAAAAGTGACGGAAAATTGTGTGATTATTCTAACAAAACATTTTTTGTATTATATTATATTTTTGAAATACAGTTTTTCTGAAGATGGCCGAAACAAAACAGTAAGCCGAAACGTAAAGAAGTTGTTTGGATTTGACTTAATTTTCAAAAAAATATCAACCAAAATCGATAATAACAATTAGCGGTGATCGAAAATCGTCCCCAACTTCTCCTTTCTGCCACCACACTAGACACCCATAGGCCAGAATTGGTCTTACTATTGTGGAGTAAATCCAGTGAATATGTTTGGGTTTGAGTCCCCAGTTTTTCCGATTGCACGTCGGCATTGTCCGAAGGCCATGCATGCTTTTTTGATTCTGAATTCGATGTGATCAGACCAGTTTAATTTGGAGTCAAGAATGACACCCAAATATTTAACTTGATTAAACACGGTGATTTCGGAACCATAAAACAGCAGAGGGCGCACCCCGCGGGTGATACGTTTTTCAGTAAATAAAACAATATTAGTTTTTAGAGGATTAACTGAATTTTTACATGAGAACACCATCGTTCAACAGAGCGCAGAGCTTGTTGCATTATATCAAATAATGTGCTTATGCACATACCTCTTACCAGCAGAAGATAATCATCTGCGAATCCATAGGTTGGTATTCCACGGTCATTGAGTTTTCTCAACAAGCCGTCTGCAACTAGGTTCCACAAAAGAGGTGATAGTACACCTCCCTGTGGGCAACCACGTGTGCTAACTTTTGTTATTGAAGCCTGTCTTAAAGACGAATGAAGATTCCTGTTACTTAGCATTGCGCTAATCCAGTTAGTTATAACACTAGGCACTCCATGAAGTAGTGCCGCATCCATTATTGATGTAAACGAGACATTATCAAATGCTCCTTCTATGTCTAGAAATGCTCCTAGACATGATTCTTTCTGTGAAAAACTATTTTCAATATTATGTACTACGTTGTGCAGAAGAGTTAATGTTGATTTTCCAATCGATCCAGTCAAGATCTCATCCATTACGATGAGAAAAAGCAGCGGTGACAAAATACATCCCTGTCTCACTCCAGCAGTTACCGGGATTGGTTCGGACAAGACACCGTCGTGCAAGACTTTGCACGAAAATGCCTCGTACTGTGGTTCGATTAGATGGACTAGTTTCTCTGGGACTCCTCGTCGTCTAAGAGCAGCACAGATGTTTTCGTAGTTAAGTCGGTCAAATGCTTTTCGAAATCAACGAACACCAGCAGAAGAGAGTCCTGGAATTCGTTAATTTGTTCCAGTATTATTCGTAGCGTTGTGATGTGGTCCACATGATCGTCCGGATCGGAGTCCAGCTCATTGCCTTCGGAGTGTAGCGTCAATTTTCTCCTGGATCCTGTTCAGGATCACTTTACAGAGTACCTTGATGGACCTTGAGGGTTGTACAGATCAAAGTTATGCGGTGCTGACAAGGGAGGGTCGGCTTTGAGCATTTCAGCAGGAATGCAATCGATTCCGGGCGCTTTGTTGGATTTCATGTCCTTTTTTTTTGTCTTTATTTTAAGAGACTTTCAGCCTTCGGCTGGTTTGTCTCTGTAAGAAGTTTATTCTAGTTTACATATCATCAAACAAATAAGATTCTTTAAGGAAACAAATTAGCTTTTCCTCTTCTACTTCGTCGTTTGAAAGGATATTGCTTATGGACACGCCAATCTGGTACGCCTCTCTGGGTCCTTGGAGTTCAGGACATTCGATGAGTATGTGTTCCACTGTTTGCCTTTCGTTGCATAAGTCACATATCCTTGCTGGTTCCCCGGAGACATAATGCCGATGAGTATACCTCGTGTGCCCAACCCGAAGCCTCGATAACAATACTTGTTCTTTCCTACTAGCTCGATCTTTCCATTTCCTTGGATCCCCTTTGATTTTCGCTAAGTTCAGGCACCTATGCGTTCTCCATTCCGATATCCATGCGTCCCAAATTTTGGACTTAACCCAGTAAGAAAGATCTGTCTTCGGAATTCCAACGTCGTATTGCTCTTCGTTGCGTCCTATGGCTGCTAATTTGTCCGCTTCAGTATTTCCATGGATTCCGGAGTGTCCGGGAATCCAACAAAATATGAAATTGTCGGATGCTGTCTGTTGAATATGTTGTATCCAGGGGTGACGATTTCGAAGATTTTGTATGGCAAGTAACACACTTGCTGAGTCTGAAAAAATCACGAAGCTCCCTGTAGAACTACTGTGGTGTAAAGCCAACGCTATCGCTGCAGCTTCTGCTGAAAAAACTGATATTTGTTGTGGGAGACTCCGCGCAATTTCTAGTGAGCCACCAAAGAGACCAGCACCAACTTTGTCCGCTAGTTTAGACCCATCTGTATAAAGTTTTTCATGATTTCGAAATTTTGTGGCCACAATCGCATTGAAACATGCTAATATTTTCATTTGGTTGTCTCCAGCACGAACGTTTTTCTTTATTTCCCAGTTCACTTTCGGTATATAACTGTTCCATCTCCGGTCCCCTAATCTAATTACCTGCTCAGTGTTGGGTAAGTGAAGTTTAGTGTATTTTCTAAATATATTTCTTGCCATACTGTAGAGCGATACATTTTTGTTCGTCTTTTCAGCTATGTTTATAGCTTTTTTAACAGTAGAAAGAGCAGCTATTAAATGGAATGGAAGGACTCCAGCTTCTGCGCAACTAGCTAAAGCGGGGGAACTTGGAAGCAGCCCGCTAGCATGTCGTATGATTTTGTTATAGGTCGGGCCTAATATAGATATAACTTTTTCGAAGGAATGGCAAGTTATTTCTAGTCCGTAAAGAAGTTTGCTGGTGACAATGCTATTTCCAACATTTAAAATAGTGTTGCGGTTGGATACAGTACGCTTTTTACTAATCATTTCAATGAGACGTACACGGGTTTTTATGTCCTGTTTAACCTTTCTGCAATGTGAGTCAAAGTTGAAACGTCTGTCAAAGGTTATGCCTAGGATTTTAGGTTCTTTTTTATATGGAACTAGCTGACCCGGTGTGCTTTGCTACACCTTTTAAAAACAAATGAAATTATTCAAAATTTTATTGTTTTATTGGTGTTATTTTGAATCAAATTATAACATAATTCAAAAGCAACCGCTATGAAATGAGAGCTGCAGCTGGAGTTTCGAATTGCAATACAAAGATGACTTAAACTAATTTTCTAATTAGTTCTGATAATTTTAATCTGTTTCTTTTAGCATTGCCCTGAAAAAGGAGGGTCTCCAATTAGTCTTACGCTAAAATATGGTTGTTTTTGCTTGATATGTTCTGGATTTATGCTAAAAACTGATAAGAGAGCCCCTCCCCCCTGTCCTTCTCATCATCCACTGCTGAATGAAGGTCGTGGTCTTTAATAATCATACCCATTTTTCCAAACACCTCCCCTTCTCTCTCTACTTTAAAGCGTAAGGGTCTATAACAATCGTAGAAACATATCTCATAACCAAGTACCTTTCCATGCCATATTTGTTTCCATTTATTGGCTTTGTGAGCATAAATTAAGAACTGATGCTAACAAAATTGTGTTGGGCTAACCTCCCTCATCCTATGTACCTACTCACTTAAAGGAGGATGGTGTGTCAGATAATCATAGAATCATACCAAAATGATTTTCCATGTTAAGTTTTGTTCATTTCTTGGATTTTGTAAAAAAAAAAGTTAAATGCAAGCTTTCCTCTTCCCTTCCCTCGTTTCACATAGAAAAATTTCTCGTATTAAAATACCATCCCATGCCATATTTGGATTTATTTGCCTAGTAAATTCTTGAGTTATGCATAAACTTGAAATTAAGTACCATCCCCCTTCCGTTCTCCCCATTGACTGGATGGAGGAGAACTTTATATTCATAATAGTATTTTTCGTACTCAAATACTTAATGAAACCAAATTTGGTTTGATTTGCTCGATTAATTCTAGAGTTATGCTAAAAAATTGTATGGAATCCCCCCTTTCCTCTTTTATATCTTTCCGCTGACAAAAGGTGGGGCTTTCATTTATAATAGAAACATTTCTCGTATCCAAATAACCTCACATGCCAAATATGTTTCCAATTGTTCGATCAGTTCTCCAGTTATACTGAAAATTGTAAAGGAGACCTTTCCTCCCCGTTTTCATTCTCCTCTTTGAAGGAGTCAGGGATACCGGATTTTCATAGAAGCATTTCTCGTACCAAAATATCGTTCCATGCCAAATTTGGTTACAGTTGCTGTTGTAGTTGTCGAGTTATGCAGTTAAAATTGTATGAAACTCCCCTCCCCCTTTCCTTTCTCCCCGCTGGAAGAAGGAAGGGATCTCAAATAATCATTAGAACATGTAACATTCCCAAATACCCGCCCATGCCTAATTTGGTTTCATTGGCTTAATTAGGTTTTGAGTTATGTAAAAAATTATAAAAGAGGCCCCCCTCCTTATTATCTCCTCACTGGAAAGAGGGAGGGGTCTCAAACAATCATAGAAATATTGTTCGTATTCAAATACCCTCCCATGCCAAATTTGGTTCCATTTGCTTTATTAGTTTTTGATTTATGTAAAAAAAATTAAAAGAAGCCCCTCCCTCTTTCTACTGGAAAGAGAGAGAGACCTCAAATAATCATAGAAATACTTTTCGTATCCAAATGCCTTCATATGCCAAATTTGGTTCCAATATCTTGATTAGATTTCGAGTTATATGAAAAATTGTAGGGTAGCCCCCTTCGTATCACCACACTGAAAGGAGGAAGGGGTACCTTATATTCTTAGAAATATTCCTCGCTCCCAAATACCACCCCATGCCAAATTTCATACCATTTACTTGATTGGTTCTCGAGTTATGCGAAAAATTGTCTTTTGTTTGGGAGGCCCCTCCCCCCTTTCATGAGAGAGCGAGGGGTCTCAAACCATAATAGGAACCTTCCCCGGCCTCCACTACCCCCACCTGCCAAGTTTCACGCAAGTCGGTTCAGTAGTTTCCGAGTCTATAGGGAACAGACAGACAGACAGACAGACAGACAGAAATTCATTTTTATATATATAGATTGGTACTCCATCCAGCTCGATTTTAAGCTTCCAGGGAATATGATTTTCAAGGCAAAAGTGGCTCCTGAGACATTTCTCTGGAGCCATCGTAAAACCCATAGATTTGGCCCATTTTGATATCTTGCTTACAGCTGTTTGTAGCTTCCTTCTATTAATTTTGATACTACGACCCGTTACGACAATCAAGATGTCATCAGCATATACTAAGATGTTGATTCCTTTGTTAAGGTTTTTGAAAATAGTGTTCATTGCTATCAAGAATAATGTCACAGCGAGTACCGACCCCTGAGGAACTCCATTTTCTTCTTTTTTAATTGAAGAGTATGATGTTCCTATGACGACTCGAAATGTGCGATCAGATAAAAAATTTTGTACAAATTTACCTAGTTTTCCGCCAATCCCCATAAGATCAAATTTTTTCAAGATCCCTTCTTTCCATGTACGGTTGTATGCTTTTGATAGGTCGAGCGATGCGATATCGACGTGGTGATTGTTAGAAAATGCATCGTTAATTATTTCTCCAAGATCTGCAAGGTATGTACTTGTCCCATATCCTCGGCGAAATGCATGCTGTCGTTTGTCCAACAGATCATTCTCTTCCAAAATAGTTACAAGTCTGCGATTCACCATTTCATGTCCTTGATTGCCGCTTCTATTTCAGCCAGCGAGGGCGCTTCCGAGTTTACGCCATTAATGCGACTTACTGTTGGCGCCTCGAGCTGCAGGTTCTGTTGGCCAATGCTATTTGTAACTCGGAAGAGTTGTTCAAAATGCTCAGTCCAACGCTTGAGCTGATCTGTTCGATCTGTCAGCAGCTGACCTGCTCGGTCTTTCAGCGGCATTCTTGCATTAGTCCTTGCACCATTAAGGCGGCGAGATATATCATATAATAATAGGATATCTCCAATGGCGGCGGCTCTTTTTCCCTCTTCGGCTAGGGAGTTTGTCCAGGCTCTCTTGTCTCGTCTACAAGCTCGTTTAACTGCCTTTTCCAGCTCCGCATAACGCAAGCGCGCGGCTGCTTTGGCTGACCCGGTACATGCCTGCTCAATTCCGACTTTCGCCTTTCTCCGATCATCGATCATCCTCCAGGTTTCATCCGACATCCATTCACTTCGTCTTCCACAAACTTTACCGAGAGTACCATGGCTCATCGTGATAAAGGCATTCTTGATTCCACACCACTGTTCTTCGACTGTTCCGTCTGTCGGCAACTCCGAGGCTCGGGATTTAAGCTGTTCAACGTATGCCCTTTTCACCTCTGGATTCTCCAACCGGCGGACGTCGTATCGACACCCGACTTTCTCCTCGCGCCGTTGGACACGCGCAACTCTCAGTCGTATCTCGCCAAGGACGAGGTAATGGTCAGATGCAATGTCTGCGCTTCGTTTGTTGCGGACATGAAGAAGGCTCCTTCTCCATTTTCGGCTGATGCAGATGTGGTCAATTTGATTTTCTGTTCGGCCATCTCGGGATACCCAAGTGACCTTATGTACTGGTCGATGGGGGAAGAGCGATCCTCCGATCACCATGTTGTTGTTGCCACAAAATTCTACAAACAGCTCTCCGGTTTCGCTCATCTGTCCTAGGCCATGGCGCCCCATGATGCGCTCAAACTCCTGATTATCGGAGCCAATCTTTGCGTTGAAGTCGCCTAAGTGGATTTGAATGTCACCTTTCGGAATTCTCTCAACCACGCTGTTCAATTGACTGTAAAACTGCTCTTTCTCCTGCAAATCGGCAACGTCAGTTGGCGCATAACACTGGACCATTGTAAGGTTCTAAAAGAATTTTCGGCTATCAACTCTTTTCAACAGTTACAGAGACAACTACAAAAAAAAATCAATGAAAAGCATTGAACTTACCTTCAATCTTTCTTAGTCTCTTTGAATGTAGCTTCCGAAAATGCAACGCCGATCAGGGCCGAGCAAGGTGGACTCTACAAACAACGCCGTTTTAGTACAAGCAACAAGTGGGGAATCGTTCCGAACCGAAGATTGTTGATTCAACCCGAGACTGACCCAATCAATTTAATTTTCAAGATTTTTTTTACCAAGTTGTACATGAAGTTTGCACCGATAAGTTTGGCTATTAAGAGCTTAAAGATTTTAAATCATACATTCATCACCTTGATAAGAACTCAAATTGAAGGGTCAGAATGCTTCTGAGAATTTTATTCAAAACAATTCAACAGCTCAAATTTCTAATATTGATCTTATTTTTCGAAAAATAAGATAATTTTGACATGAAACTCTATCCTTTGTTGAAGAATAGTTAAAGATGAAATTATTTAAAAAAAATTATTATAACATTTCAAAACTCAATGAATGAAATCGAAATGTCAGTTAGCAAACTCCGTCAATCGGCATTAAATCATCGATTTGACGGTGTTGTCAAATGGATTTAAAGATTTGCTTAAACTTTGCAATGAGATACAATACGTTCAAAGTTCAAAAGTTCCGCAAAATCGGTTAACTGTTTGACGTTGATAATTTGTTGCAGGTTTCAATGTAGAAAATTGAAATAACATATCAATTTTTCATCGTAACGCCACGAGTTTAAGCTACTACTTAAATTCAAAATCTGTCAGTTGTTTTAACCGAAATGCACATCATACAAGCTAAATAGTCAAGAAATCATTTCCGCCTTCCTCCTGTACAAAAGCAAAAGGTTGTTCTTAAAACAATAAAGTTGCAGCTAAAATTATACAAACGAATAAAACAAACTTGAAAACTTTTGTCGTTTCTGGGTGGTATCATATTTTCATCCAGTTTCCATTTTTTTTTCTAACTTAGTTTTCTTTGTTTGCATTGGTGTTAATTTCTATTTTTTTGGATTTGCTTGTGAAACAATTTTTGTTGTTTTTTTTTGTTCTTTTGGGAGTTTTCCTTGTCTGGCAAATTAAGTTGTAGTTATTTTTTCGTTTTTTCAAAGGCTTCAGTATATTTTTTGCAGATCTTGTTCACAAAAAATTATAAGATGTTGATTTTATATTTATGCGAATTTGTTGGTTTTCTGTATAAAAAGATGTTGTTACTACGAATAATCTTTTTTTTTTTAATAAGACAAATTATTTATTATTTCTTTGTTTTCGCACCACTACTTTCGCGCGTCCTGACGATGTTGGCTGGACACGATCGGAAAGTTTTTTTTCTTTTAGGGATAAAACATTATACACACGGCTTTAGATGGGTGGAGTGTTCTAAAGTGTATACTATCTTGTTCCTAAAGTAAAGAGTATAATAAATAATTCATGTTATTTGACCGTGGTTCTAAGTTATTATTAATTATTCTGACATGTTTTTTTCCATACAACTAAGCAAAGTTTTTCTTTACATTGATTTAAGGGATAAAAATGTTTAAGTTAGAGTGAAGAAAAAAACAGTGATTATTTAAGCAAAAATAAACTAAAAAATCTTTTAAAAATGAGTTCTCTACAAAGCTTAAAAGATTTCAGCTTCACCTTTTCATTAAGTAGTTGTAGTTGTTGTTTGTTGTTTTTGTTGTTTTTCGTTTTCTCTTTAGGGATCACTACGACACACGCAATTAAAGGATAACTACTAATGGGACAAACTACCTCGCAACTATATAAATATATGTGTATGTTTTGTTCAAAAGATGGATGTTAAATTGGTCAAACTAATTCTCTCTAGTTAGTTGTCATTTTGTCTAGAACAAAGTTCCGGATGTTGGTTGACTTTGAACGAAGATGTTGTCGAAACGATTTGTCAGGAAATAATCACTGCTTTTTGCTGCAATAAGCTTGTAGTAAGTACATTTTGATAACATTACAATAGAGTAAGTAAGAACATACAAATAATAGCAGTTGTGCTGTGTTCAAATGTCTGTGTTTTTTTTTTCAAGATAGATTCCTACACTGAGTAACATTAAAAAAATCTAACTTAGCTAGTTTTTAAAAACATTTTTTCTGTCTTTTCATTCACTTAACGGGTAGATTGACTAGTAATTAAACGTAACTAAAAACTAACAAACCTTCTTTTGCTTTATTAAGTTATTTGCTTGATGTTAAACTCTTGATCTTGATGGTATTATTACAAACGAACATTATGACATAACCTCAATTACCGCACGATGGTAGTGTGCGTTTTGCTGTTGATGTTGTTACAGATTTTCAAACTTTCAAAGAAGGAGGCGAGAAATATTTCTTACACTTTAAAGGCTAACATTTAAAAAACACCGTAATAGTTAACATATATGTATGAACAATAATAATTAGAGTAATATAGTAGTTTCACTAGAAAAAAAAAATCGTTAACACTAAATGTTGTTTCATTATCGCTATTAGTTAGTATGATCGAATAACAAATCATTCACAAAGTAAACTTTTAGTGTTAAGAAAGTTTAACAAAGTTGATATTGATTCTCACTTGGTTTTTTATTTCATATTTACAAATCGAAGCAAATAACAAAAAAATCAAAAGTCAAATGGTAAAAGTAAAGAAAAAATGTGCCCAGCCATTGCGGAGACCGTTTGATCGCTCGAAACGTCATTCTGGTCGCCGGCCGTAGAAATAAAAAACCAAAATTTGCAAATAAAAATGTTCAAAACTTTGAAAAATTAGGAGAATAAAATCGAAACGAAAAAGAACTTCGTAAATGCCAACGTGTCACGGAAGAGTTCGGGACCCATTCCGGACAACGTCGGACTCACGCGTTTATGGTTTTGGATTGGTTGGGTCCCCCCAGTTGTTGTTGTTGTTGTTAGCTTTTGGGATGGACCCAAACTCCATTCGAGCTCGATCGTGTCTAAAGTCGGCTGGGAATCGGTGATCATACTAGCACTGGTATGACTACACTATTACCCCTTTCAGGGAGGGTCACGCGTCTGGTGGAATGGTGGGTTGAGCTCGAAATTCTCTATGACGGTTTGGTTCTAGTGCAAATAGAACCGAACCGATGATCACCGATTCAACTACCTTTTTTTTTGGTTTAGTTTGCTTGTATTTTTTTTTTCAATTGAAAAAGAGGTACGATTCGGGATGTTGTTTGAATTGTTCATTATATGATTGCTAGAGTTGCTGTTTTTGGTAGTTTTTGGTCTTTTTTATTAAATTTTCCATACAATAAACAAAGACTTTTGTTACGTTTGGATGTATGTGGTTGTTTAGTCAGTTTGGGATGTTTTAGTATTCGAATCAGGATGTTCTCTGATTAAGAAGTTGATTTAGATCTTTTCCTCTTTCACACTTTTAGCATCATATCTTCTTCTTCAATGTGTTGGTCAGCTTTTGCCCCTGGATTGAAACCACAACTGATGGCAGCGTTTGGGTTTGCTTGGCCCGGGCAAAAGCGCCAATATGGTGTTTGATGGTTGTTGGTGATGTTATTTTTTTTTGTTGTTTTTTGATCATTTTAGATTTTGTTGTCTAACATTAGATTGGTTGGTGAATCTTCGAATGTTGGTATATACAGCTTATTCTGGGATTGGGCCGTACAGGAAGATGGCGGAGCACTTGTCGCTCTCGTTACCCATGAACTGAGCGTACAGTTCCTGGTACCGCTGCAGGGTGATTCCACCGCGCTTGTTGTCTTCATCCTGTTTTGGCGTTCGAGTGAACAAAGAGAAAAGGTACACATTAGATGTGATGCAAAGCTTGAAGGTTAAAATCAGCCGTTCTTCACTTTTTTTAGAATCATAAAACGTTTTAAAAGTTGGATTTTGAATAAAAAAACGTGCGACTCGAAAGCGCCTGAATGTATACTATTGATTTCAAACATTAAAAGGAGTGAAATTGACACCAGTGTGTAGGCAGCGTATTAAAATTGGATGAGAATTTTGCAACTTCTGAGAAACTAAGCATGAAATCGACATTCTTTTAAATCAAAGTTAATTTTGAGAGAGTATCTGTGCATCTTTCTGAAGGTAAATAGGGACTAAACTTTCCAAGTGGTGATCGATGTTTCAGAAACAGGAGACGATACTTACACTGACGAGCTGGTTGTAGGATTCATCGATGGTCTTGATGTCATCAACGGCGATTCTGGTGATGCAGTTGTAACGGTACTCTTCTATGCTGACCAGACCGTCGTTGTTGATGTCCATCATCTGGTAGTGAGCATCGATGAAAGCCTTCATGGCCTGCAAGTGGGGGTTTGAGAAGAGGAGAAAGAAAACAATCGTTAGAAATTATACTTAAAAATAGTCAGCAGGAAAAACAAGTATTTTCGATTGGATGTTCGGCTTCAGATACTTTAAACAACCAAACTGGTGAAAATCTCAATTTACAAATCTGAAAGCATTTGATTGCGCGTGTCCTAAAATAGATGGTTTTTCCGTTATCAATCTGTCCGATCATATCCGCTATCGATGGTAAACGTCAAAGCGCACAGAAATGCAATCATTTTAGCACCATTTAATATACAATACCAGTCAGTGCACCGGTGAAAGCAAACCTTTCACTCAACTCATTTTCCTTTGTCGGGACGTATCAAATTGTTATCAGATGGCAACAATAAACAGATGACAGGGTAACAGAGCTTAGCGATTTGGTGGCTCCAGAGATAAGTTGTTTTGTCGTTTTGGGAGTCTTTAAATTTGGCGTCACTGTTTGAAGGTTCCGCGCTGGTTTATCTATCTGGCTTTTTTTTGGGTAAAAATGTAATAATAGGTCAATCACAAGAACGTCACAACATGTTATGTACTGTGCCCGAGGACAAACATGTGATTCTGTTCCCATAGGTGTCCCTTGTACAATATTCATATATAGCGACATTCATGCTCGATTGTTGCTTTGTCGTTAGTCATCGGAAGTTTAGATTTTTTTATATATTCTAGCCATCCGTGAACAGATATTCAAAATTTATTGTACCTTCAATTTTGAAGCTCGTTTCAGCGTATCCTCAAATATTGATCAATTAAAGGGCGTTGCATGAAATTAGCACTTTACACCGTCAACCGTCAAAAGCTCTTGAAGATTCGGTCCCATTCGCCTGGAGTGTGGGCGATCCTAGAAATCAACCAACCCGCACAGCAGATTTCAAAAAATGCCAACACAGACTTTTTCCACCCATTTTCGCTAAGCATTTTCACCATAATTTGCCGAGCGATGGCCACGCAATAATTTTCAGCACACCATGTGCAATTATTCCGACGTTGTTGTTGGTCCCACAAAATTTTACGTTCTGTTGACTTCTCATCAAGCAAAGAACCTAGCCGGGGCTCATCAAATCGCACACTCGCACACGTAGGTACATTTGGAAACATGCGAGTTACAACAGTCAGCATCCAGAGGCAAGTCGTTCAATTTGTAGATGAGCGATGTTTCCGAAAAGAAGGTAGCGGGATATGATTCTGAAGTAGGTAACTTCCAAGAAACAAGCAAGGAGGCATCCAGGGAGCCCACCGGCTCGGCTCAGTCAGTGGCTCGGGTAGCATAATGAAAATTTAATATGCAAACTCTTCGCGCGCACCACAGCATCTCTGCTGTCTGAAGTTGGTGATGCTGTTCTAGAGTAAGAATTTTCCTTCCCACACTTCGTTTCCGTGAATTCGACAGTGGTTTGGTTTGGCGATCGCACGCGCCTGGAGCATTGTCCACGTGGTGCGTTTCGTTTGAGAAAACGCAAAAGCAGTAGCAAGCAAACTTGCTTCTGCTTGATTTAGTGAAGCGGAAAAAGAAGCTTTTGCCTTTTTTCGCGCGCCCAGCGAGATATTAAATTTTATTTTGGTTTGTACTGGTAGAATTGCGGAAACTGATATCTTTAATGGCTTTCCTTTCCTCTTTGTGGCGTGTTCGATGTGCTCGCGACTTTTCTCGAGGGACCGGACCAGCGTGGGGCAATGTAAAGTCAGGAGGTTTCCCGAACGTTCTGGCAAATTGGGCCTGAAAATCCTACGCGTTTGTTGTTCATTATTCTTAATGACAGACAGAAGCATCAAAATACTGTTTGTTGTTGATTCTGAACAACTCTCGAATGAGACATTGGTTAAACTTTTCATTCTACTGAATTTTCATAAACTTATTTAAAAGTCAGTTTGACATTTCTACAATTATATTGATAGTGAAAATGTTTAGTCTACTTTACGGCGTTTTCAAGCCTGCTTTTTTGATTCTACCTATCAAATTTACAGTGAGAGTTTAAAAAAAAACAAAGCTGCAGGAATCATTTTCGAATACCATCGGAAACCAAACAGACCCGAATGACCCGGGTGGTTAAAAGGTCTCCAATAAATTATAATAATAATAATCGGATACCAAAAAATTTTTTAAAAAACAACCCAATTAACCCTTTGCTTTAGGATCCGTTTAAGGCATCTGTGTGATAATTTTGATAGGTACCTGTAGTATGTCGTTAAAAGACATCTTTCCACTGAAAATCGTCCAATCAAAAGTCCATCGAATCGAAAATGAGCTTATAATATTTCAGTATCAATTTGACAGTAGTTTTAACTGCCTTTTTAGCAGAAATATTCAAATATTAGTGACTGTTGTGCACAAACCGAGTTCAACAAAGCTATACCAAATCTCATATTTCCCGCGTTTTGCAGAAATTTTCCTCGCGGATTAACTTTTCTAGTCCTACTAACAGCAGAAACAAGTAGGACGTCATTGAAGAAATTTTCACCAACTTTTTGGGTTCAAATCAGGCTTTAGGATTTTCTCACATGGAATTTCGATAAACTGTCTGGTAAACAATTTTTCAGCAATTGTTTTTATTTTTTATTTTTTGTTTCGATTATAGTCGTTTTACCATCATTATGGCATTCGCGACTTTATCAACGTTACAGTTGGCGGATCGTTATTGAAAAACTTATCCGGTACAACTGTGTTCGATGTTACTCTTGGGCTCGAACTCGCGGACATCTGCTCAGCAGACAACAGACTTGCCAACTGAGCTATATCACAAGCCTTTGCAATTGTTTTTATGATATCAAATGAAGTACCACAAACTAAGTATATATTTTTTTAAATACTTTAAAATCAGCTTCAAACCTTAAATTAAACTTTTGGGACCATTCTCGAAAAATTGTCAGCAGGATTGACGTTGAATGAAATTTTTTTCGAATTCCGATTTCTGGAAAAATCTTCGGTATTTAAACGTTTTTTTTCCAACCTGGATTTCAATACGAAAATTTGGAAGTCAGGACTGCCGAAATAACTAATGGCGAAAGGCTCAAGTTCAGCAGCTTTCGGGGAATGTTTTTTTTTTTCTAAAAATATTCTTAACGGAAATTATTGAAAAATATCGCAATTCGGGTATTCTTCAAATCCGAGATATATTTGATCTCATCAATTGGGAAGATATCAACTTAACAGAAGTTCATAGTATGAAATTTTTGAGTTCGTGGTTTGAATATTGATTGAATGATTGTTTTTAGTGAGTTTCTTTATGATGAAAATCAGTTAACATAAGAAGATTTTTATCATGTATCTTTTAAACACTTAAGCAATGGATACATTTGAAGAACTGGCGTTGTATACAACAATCAGTAAATATATTTGAGAAAATATTATGGTTTGGTGGGACTTTAGTATCCTCGAATTGATATAACGAATCTTTATTTTGATCTGATCTTGAATGGTGGCTCCAGAGAGTGCCTTATTCGAAAAGGTTTTACAGATTTTCACATTTGGAACATCTGAAATACCTTCCTGTAGTTAGACAGCAGACAGACTTCAACAATTACAACCAGCTTTTCCCCTTTTCAAGTTCGTTGAGAAAAAAACTGACTTGAAAGGGACACCAGTTAAAGTAAAGGCAGGCAAGGTTCTTCAGAAAATTATAATGAAGATCATCCACCATCATCATCGCTTGATTACAGATCAAAACAGAAATGGGCTAATATCCCTTCAAAATATTCGCGTAAGTTCAGCTGGAGCGTAGCCAGAGGGGAACGGTTGGTCCTATCGAGGGATTGACCGGAGGCATCCTTCCTAACCCGTCCTTTTCCAGGTAGTGAAAAGGATTCCCGCGCTCCGCTCAAAGATGCATTAGAAAGGCTTGGAGAAAAAAAAACTGACTGGGAATGTTTGGCCCTTGTTGTTTTTTTTTGTTACCGTAGCTTTCGGTAGAATACTTTTTGCTACAAGAGTAGGTATAGGTATCAGAAATGCGCCGGAACACGGATAAAACGGGTGGAATTTTCCGGCTCCGTTTAACGTCAATCAGCCGTGAGTTTTACCGTGCCGTTGGGTCGTTGTGGTGGTGGTGGGAAAGTAAAGCTGCTGCTGCTGCCGTGAACTTTGTTCAGGCAAGATACAAAACTCGCCGGAAACTTTTGTGGATGAGAGCGTTTAGCGACTCATTAAAATTGAGCCCCGGTGCTGTTTTGTAACACGAGAAGAAGGAGGGGATGATATTGAGGATTATTGGTTTAAACGAGTTAACCGATTGTTGCGGCCGACCGGCGTGTTTAAATCGGGATGAAACTTTTTGACTTTCAACGGGGAATGATTGCTTTTCGAGTGCAATTATTCCGGTTAAAGATCCCGTCGATGGTAGAGAGTTTTGAACAATAAATTCATATTGGTTTCATGTTCTTATCTTGGAAGAGCACGCCGTAAGTCCTGTTAAGCGAACTGCGTACTTCCGGCAGATTTATGAACCGCGCCTATAACAATACCAATCATCTGGTTCAGTCCATTCAAACGGGACAATTCAAAGCCACCGAGCCACGGTTTAGCAATTAAACAACAACACTGAATGGCTTTGTTCTAGGTTATGTTTGGTGACGATAACTACCCACTCACCCACAAAGAGACTCTCAACAACAGTACGCCACGAGAATAGTGTCGCAATTGGAATCTGCGGTCAAGCCGAAGACCGCCCATTCTAAATAAACGTATCTGACCGGGACCATATGCGTCCGGTGTTGTTCCTGGCCTGAGTCGTTGTTGTTTAAGTTTGGCCTTCAAATTAAATTTAGATGAATGTTGGGGTGGTGAAGATGTTCTGCTGCGTACGTCCTGATTTATACCGTCCGATTAACATTGTTAACACGAGCCGAGCCAAAGCATCGTCGAAATTGAATCTCTCAATGTCCGGCCTCCGGATTTCTCTCTCGCACGCCGCCGGCCGCTGGCCACCCCGTCTTGTAATGAGATCCGACTAATTTGTGTCGAATTACTTTGAAGAATTTATAACTGGTCAAAAATCTGTTTTGCCGAGAACGACTTTCGGCGTTGGGCGTTTCAAAACGCGAAGGGAAAGTAAGAAAAAAAAAACAAAAGAATCACACGCACTATAGGCGTAAATAAATATGTTAATGGAAAAAAAATCGAATGGTCACGGTCCAGGGCAGTGCGATTTGTCTAGAGTAGATAAATCTTCGACGGTGGTTTGTATCTGTTGTTTAGGTTTTTTTTTACTGTTGCTCTTTCTTTGGTGGTTCGACCGACCGATGTTTGTTTCTAGGGAAGTGGTTAACCTGGTCATGGTTGTTCTAATCGAAGAAAATTTGAGTTTTTTTTTCTTACATTCGTTGATAAACAGAGAGGGGTCAGCTCGGTTAATTTTGTAGTTTTTTTTGTGGTTAATTTGCTGTGCTTGTCTCCATCATATTAATTTATTGATTTGGCTAAAACCGTCAAAAATTTCTTTTTGACCATCCAATCAAAAATTTTGTAATTTTTTGATCTTCTGCCGTTATTTGGCTTTCCCATTTTATAAAATATTCCTAGCAAGCCAGGCAAATTAAACGCCTTTGTGTATGCAACAACAATGGTGGAGCTCTTAAAAAAACTATGTACCTAGTAATATTTCACTTGGTTTTTGGTCAGACTTTTAACGATTTCAGTCTTAATCCAGCTCAATCAGTTGTGTTTCAGTTTAGAGTTCGTCAATCTTGAGTTTCTGAACCTGAGTAAAATCTTTAAACCAACGTTGAATTTTTGAGGAAGAGTTCGTGAAAAATTCTCCAATTATGTCAAAATGGTTTAAAAGTCATGTTCGGATTTCCAAACGTCACTTTCAAAACCGGACACAAACACAGGTTCTGTCAATCAGAGCTAAGTCAACCGGATTATCGTTTACAATGTGCGGGGGTTGCGGCAGCTTAAATCAACTCAACTAATAATTCAAACAAACCGAACTCTCTGATCCAGAAACGCTTATTGTCAATAAATAATGTGGTAACGGGCGTTGTGATCTGTATACTCCTTACCTATTTAGAGAATATCAACACAGAGAGGAGGGCATCCACTAATCCGTCCCATAATTCATATTTGGCCGCGTGCGCTCGCGCGCCAACTTTAACTTGTCCACTCGTTTGTTATTGGCAAGGAAAGCGAGAATGTGAGCTGAGCACAGGTCTGGGAGAAAAATAAACAGACCGTTCTGGACTCTGTGTGTGATTTCGAGTAACTTGTCAAAAAGTACGGGATCATACTTTTTGATTCGAACAACAACAGACTTGCTAATTTGTGTCTTCAACTTTTCTGAGGAGCTGAGAATCTTAATCAAGACACTGCTCGAAACGAATTTAATCAAGCCCGGTTGAGGTGGCAATTTACTGTCAGTTCCTCCTTGCGTATCAGAAGCAGAACGCTACGCACATTATTAGAGCGAAAGAATGTGGTTTTTCTGCGACCGCTAGCTGAGAGCTAATTAAAAGTGGCGCGTAAATGATATTAAAAATAGATTACACAACAACACGATTCAAATTACGACGACGGCGACGACCTGTATCCCATCTTTTTTGCCTACCAGCTCGCTATTTATGAAAAACGGCCAAAGGGAAACCCCGTCCCGACAATGTCCCCTTAAAGCTGTCGACGATGAACTTCAATTTGCGCACGCAATTTTCCGATTGTTCTTGGCGGATCATTAAAAACATTCCACGCGCGGGGCCATATCATTTCGGTGGCAACAACATACTATAAAATTTCCCCACTTAGCGCAGTCAGGTTATTTTTAATCGGCAAACCGGCTCAACCGGGGAACCGTTTTCTGGGTTTCGATGTATATTCTATGACTCCCAACTAGTAATTTTCCCAGAAGGTCGACCGTAAGTTAGGAAGCTATTTCTTGGTGGGCCCAACTTTTGCCCACGTGTTATGCGCCAGTAATTGTAATAAAACTGCAAACTTTATTCGCACTGAACGCAACTTGTAGGAAAGATAAACTCAACCAACCCCTGGGGAATATTACCTCCCTCATAGAAAAAGGGCTGCAGGCAGGCTATAGTACCTCATAGTTGGCGAATGTCTCTTATCGGTTCTGCACCTTCAACAAATTATTACTTGTTTGAGTTTGAGCCACCAGGGGCGATACACTACTCTTTTTCTTGAGTCAATACGACGCGAAGAAGTGAGGAAAACTTGATCCTGTATTCCCCAATGAAGCGGCGGAAATTGTTATCGTCTTGTACTGATGTCTTTGGCTGTTTTCTTCCATTCCACCGTTCGAGATAGACACTGGCTTGAGGAAATATCCTTCCCGAGCTCAGGAGTGGCTAATAAAATTGAATCTAATTGACTTGTGAAACCTGTGTGGCTCTGTTGCCATTGCTGCTGCGGGGCAGAGATAAACACAGTCGAATGGCTGAGCCTACATTTGACTAAGAGCTTCCGTTTGGAAGAACTTGATTTTTTAACATTTCAATTTCAACTTTAAGTTGAGATTAAAGTGTTGAAAATTTATCAAAATTTCTAAAATGCGTTTGGAATTTGAGTAGAAGGTACTGTATAATCATTATCATCATTGGCGATGACCTTTAATTGCTGTCAAAAGTATACTAAGTGAAGAGCTTCCGTTTGGAATATTTTGATTTTTCAACATTTCAGTTTCTACCTTAAATTTAGAAAAAAGTGTTGAAAATTTATCATAATATCTGAAACGTATTTTTTGGAATTTCAATAGAAGATACTGTACAATCATATCATCATTAGTGATGACCTTTGATTGCTGTCAAAAGACTGCTAAGAAAAACGCCAGAAGTTATACTCGGAAATTCAGACTTTGAAGACCTTCCATAAAAAAGCTCTTAAAAATAGTACCTGTGTGTAAGCAAAGACTATCTTTAATTTATACAAGTATCGAAGCCGAATATCAATGAGAAGAAAAACTTTTCCCAGAAACACTTATCAATCACATTTGCACACACTCATCGACCGGATCTCCATCGGGAAATCCTCCAGGGATCCATCTCGGTGGGCTCGGGATGAGTGAATGTGAGCTCAGCTAGGTTACCGGAAACAACCCGGAAAAAGAACGTGACTTACCTTGGGGAAATCGGCGTAAGCCTTGCCAACGCAGGTCTGCTTGACGGCGGCCTTGAATTCATCGGTGGTGATTTTACCGTCCTGTTGTTTTGTTTTTGAGGAAGATAGAGGGAAAAAAAACGGAAAAGTTCGTTAAAATTTTGTTTCGATTCACGTGTTTACGTTTTCGATGATGGTCATTTGTTGGATTGGCGGAACAAAAATGTTATGATTGATGATTTCTCGGAATTCGATAACCCCACTTCTGATTGGATTCCCAGCAAATGGCGACTGAATTTCTCTTGAACGAAATCTGTACTTTGGACCACCAGAAGTGAGATTTGAGCGACCACCATCATCAAACACCTGGATTCAATCGAAAACCCACCAGCGGGGGGTAGAAAAGCGAAATTTATCGGAAAGTGTTAATGGATTGGCTGGTCGTACGCGGACTGTTTAATATTTGCAAATTACCTACTCTTTGATCTCATTTGGAACTCGTCACAACTTTCGAACGGAAAATAAAACCAAAAATCAAACAAACATTGTCCCCGCGGTGTAAATTGGTAGCAATTTGTAGCAAAGTTTTCCGCTAAAAATGACCGTTTCGTTCTTTCCGTCTGTTGAGAGTTGAAAAACGGCACACGGAATACGTAATGGAAAATAAACACGGGGTTTTACTGGAAACTCGTGGCTATTTTTACACCCACGTTGCTTTTATCAGTTCATCAAAATTGATCGAAAGAATGTAATACAATTTGATTGAAAGAACTCAGAATTCAGAATTCCGATAAAGAATTCAGATTTAGAATTCAGATTCAAAGTTCAGATTCAGAATTCAGATTCAGAATTCAGATTCAGAATTCAGATTCAGAATTCAGATTCAGAATTCAGATTCAGAATTCAGATTCAGAATTCAGATTCAGAATTCAGATTCAGAATTCAGATTCAGAATTCAGATTCAGAATTCAGATTCAGAATTCAGATTCAGAATTCAGATTCAGAATTCAGATTCAGAATTCAGATTCAGAATTCAGATTCAGAATTCAGATTCAGAATCAAGATTCAGAATTCAGATTCAGAATTTAAAATCAGAATTCACGAAAGGAGTGATTTATGTTTACAAAATTCTCCGGAGTCGATTAAAATGACAAAATGTTGTCTGGAATGCGCCTGAATGTATACCTCAATATTTTTGGGAAAATTTTGAATCTTTATTAATTTTTTCGTTAAAGTTGGTTCAATGAGATACTATTTTGAAATTAGTTCATTGTTTCGATCTCAATATATTTTTACAGGATATAAATGGAACATAGAAAGAAACATAGAATTGAATATAGAATCAATTGCTAAATTTGTAATTTTCACGGACTCGAATCTAAATGTTCTTCATGAATTTTTAAGAAAGGTTTGAACAATCCATTAGCGTTCTGCTAAAAAGCGTCCATCGTCGCGACGCGACGTGTAAAATTTCTATTCAACAGTAGGTATTCGAAACAATTATCCGGTATTTCAATCGGTGCCCGGAGGTCGAGCGTTTTGTTATTGTAATCGTGGGAGAACCAAAAAACCGTGAAACCCAATCGAAAGTGGTGCTGCTGCTGACCGTTTAATTGGCGGTACAATTTTATGCAAACGATAAATCCTAATGAGATGGATCGGTGATTTGAGGGGGAGATTTGTTATTTTTATTTTTTCTCCCATTGAACCTAGAACCTACCTTATCGAAATCGGCAAGGGCAGAGATTTCGTCCCACAGAGCCTTCATAATGGTCTTGTATTCAGTCAGGCGGGCTGGGTTGATGGTGCCCTTGCCTTCGACGACAGTGGCGCGCAGAGCCATGCACTGGAAGTCATTGTTATCCAGGAAGCCATTGTTGTCAATATCTGAATGGGGCGGCGGGGAAGGGAGAGAAAAAAGGATTGAAATTAATACAAGTGCTGCTGAATTGACACCGACCCACACCCACACAGCTTGGGGCGATGGCCAAAGTTTGATGTTGAATATGGCACATTCATGTGGGGACACAGATGTTGCCACGTGTGTGTGTGCTTGTGTCTGCGTTTGTATTTTTATGAAAGTGTGATCGAGCGGATGTGCCATTACCACTGTTGCCGCCAGCTCGGAGGTTCAAATTACACGCAAGCTGTAATCAAACCAGCAGGGCCTTTGGTTTGATGTGTGAAAACTTTACCACCAACCTGTACCGTATAATTAACTTCGGAACTCATTGTATCGGAAAACCTTAACACACTGAGACAGGTAGCCGGTAATTATTGTTGCCCCGGGTCTTTAAATCTGTTTGGTGCCGTGAGTTTTAATTTCTAGATTGATACTGTCAACAGGGATTCTAAGGGAGTGTCTCGTAGTAAAAATTAATAATTTAATAAGTGATTTCCAAACGACAAACAACTTGTGGCAGGTCAGTAGAAAGCTCAAAAGTTGCGAGCTTTTTTATAAGTGAACTTGGAAGAAATCGTGTTATTAATTCGAATACTATTGTGAAATTCACACAGCTTAAAAACCTCAAACGATACGTTTACTTCCATTGTGAAACACGTTTATTGTTTTCAATAGTTTTCAGTAATTACTTTGAAAAAATAGAAGACTAGAACAGAATTTTGATGCGGGTATTTTTCAAACCGAATTTCGCTCTAGCTGTTACTCAAGTCACTTGTATTGCTGCCTGACCTAGAAATTGTGGTGGCTCCAGAGAGTAGTTTGATTTGAACTGAATGTTTCTAGAAAAAATTCAATTGATTGGCGTCAAAAGGAGGGTTGTACAGTAAAAATGCATCTTAAAAGGATTGGTTTTGTACCCTCTTCTAGCTTAGTGTTTTGGTAGTTTGGTAGCGAAAATAGATTAAATGATTGATAACAATTCAACAAATGAATGATAATAATTCATGGAATCTTTTTGAAAACAAAGAAATTTTTAAACTATTTGTTTGCACTGAAGGAGACTGATATATGTACGGGAAAACTGTACAGAACGCAGTCAAGCATTAACGCTATTTATTGCGCTAAAAATCGTGTAAGAACCGAATTGAACGTTTATGGCGATTCAAGGATTTATTTAACGTCTAACTAGAAAGAAAAATAACGATAAAAACTAAATTATGATGATTTTTTTTTGTTAAAAACTCAACCAGCTAGAGAACACGCCGTGGGGTAGAACGCCGAAACTAGTGGACAGAACGCACCATTGTGGTCAGAAATAGAATAACGATTATATGGTATATAATGATTGTTACATCAAATGTTCATCGCATTTATTTAAACTAAGCATACTTTGGCCAAAACTAAGTTTATATTGCTAAACGTATTGGAAATTTCGCGGTTATGAAATACACTTTTTAAAATCCTTATAGGTAAAACGCCTTCAAGTAGGCAACGAAATTCAATTCCTTGGCTGATATCGCGGCAAAAATGGCGGAGATGATTTTTTCGAATTAAATATTGGTACACCTTTTAAACTTGAAAAAGGACGACATTTGATATAATTATGAATTCTTGTCGTAATTTGGGAGTCAGCAAATAAAACAGAATGATATTTCGCTTTGATAATCGATTTTTCTCAAAAGTTAACAGCATTCTAAATTTGAGCGTAAAACACGTGGTCTGACGCGCATTCTGTCCCAATTTTGTTATGATTGTTTTTAGTTAAAATTTGTAAGAATTGAATGAAATTCAAAAAAATATTTAAAGTCATCTGAAGAGGCATAAGAATGGAAAAAAGCTGAAATTTTATCAGTCTGTCGCGCAGTCTGGTTTGCCCTTAGATGTTTATCATGAAAAATTACAAGTTTCGCGTAGATTCGATTTATCCTTCTGTTCCTAAGAATTTAAGGTGTTTTAATGAAATTTTCACCCAAGAAATGATAGAGAAGCTTGTTTGCCGCAACAAAAATGAAGAAAAACATCATTCGTAGCCATAAGTTGGCGTATTTTTGAAAAATAATGGCATGGGCCATCTTACCCCGCTGGTCTTGTTCAGTTTTCCCCTACCCATTTTTTAGGTTTAGCATACCTAAGCTGAAATTAGCATGAACTTGATAAAAAAGAAATACAAAAATTTTACAGGCTTAGACGGTAAAACTCATTGAACCTTTTAAATTTTCAAAAAATGCAATCCTGAAATGTCTTTTTTATGTGACAGATATTTATACATTTTTAATGTAATTTTTTTAACGATTCAACGTTTCTAAATCAGCATATATTGCAAGCACTTTCTCATAACAAAATATTAGTCTCTACAATAGATCTCTTATATATAAAAATGAAAGGATTTTCTTTGTCACACCATCGCGTATAAACGGATGGTGGGAATGAAGTGAAATTTGCTATCCTTTTTATGGAAGAGTGGCTCCCAAACAAAATCAACTTGAAATGGGATACAGCTCGAACAATTTTATGACGATTTTTAAGGAAATTGATTCACGAGCACGAAGAAGTTAAAAACATGTAGATGCATTTAAACATTTTCCAACGATTTATTTAGTAAAAGGTAAAACGAAGTTTACCGGGTCAGCTAGTAATCAATATAAAAGGAATTAAAATAGAAGTTATTCCCCTCAATTTTTATGCCTGAGAACAGTATACTGTTTCCAAAAGTTTCCCTAATATTCCAAACTGATGTTCCGGCCTTGTGTAATAAGGTGGAGGGGCTGTAAGTAAGCAGATTTAAAAAACATTAGTCCGTTTGGCTCCAGTCAACACGAAGAATCTCCTGGAGTTTTGATATCATTTTTGCTCTGCACATATTTAAAACAAATTATTCCGGCTCCTATAAATAAGACAAAGTGTGGCTAAGTAACGGAGAAATGTTTCAAAATAATTCAGGCTCCGATGTACGGAGTGACTGGGGTTAGTTTCGAAATTTTTCTGGCCTTCCGGTAGACAGAAAGACTGGAAGAATAATTTAAAACTCTCTTGACTTCTGTCTGAAAAAAAAACGAAGGGCTGAGAGAATGGGAAGAAAAATTTGTTGGCTCCGTTTAATAAAACGAAGTGGTGGCCGAAATATTGAAAAATCTTTCTGCGTTTTGAAAATAAAATAGAACCTGGGGAATATTTTATAATGGTTCTGGCTCCGATAAATAGCATAAGGTGTTGCTGAGGGAATGTTTTAAAATTATTCCGGTTCCGATGTATAAGAAGGGATCACAAGAAGAAGCTAAGAAGCTAAGAAAAGCTTAAAATCATGAAAAAAAACTGCAAATTTTTCGAAAAACTATTAATTTGGTAGCCTCAGAAATCCCATGATGCATTTGTTTTTCAATCTAAACAACTGATTGTCAGTTAAGTCTAACAGTTACAACCATCCTGGATTGATGTTTTGAGGAAAAAATACCCTAAATTAAGTAGGAGAGATGAAACATAGACCCTGTCTAAAGGCGGGATTTAGAAACAATGAAAACAATTCGAAAATATGTAGAATATTCACTTTTCATATAAGTTAAAATATCTCAGTCATATGTGGAAATTTTTTAACTAAAAATATATAAAAATAAAGCTATGACTATGAGTCTGTCATAATATGTTGCTAAATTAAAAAAAAATGATTGAAGCGCGTAAAAACTACAACCGAAAAAGTACTGAAAGTCGAGTTTGTTTGCCCCTGTGGTTATGCAATTTCTGAAGAATTTGTCAAAAAAATTCCTCAACTATCAAGTTCTTCGTCAAACAAAAGTTGTTAGTGATCATAAAACTGAGCTTCTGTGAATTTTTCAGCGAAAAAAATTGGGTTCAAGAGTGTTTACATATTGCGGACCAAATACGATTTATCTCGTTTATCGCTTGACGCGTGTGCGCTTCACTGGGAAACATAACGCAAATGTGATATGTACATTTGATAAAGAATCTTGATTCTACAAAAATGTATACAACACTTTCGAAAACTCCAAGGTTCTAAATTTGTAGAATTCGGTCCAGTCATTTCTGAGATATAAAATGCCAAATTTTTGGCGTTTTCGGGCTTAGATTTCTTCGCGGTCCTCAATGTGTTAATATGACGGAGTAGTTGGGGAAATGGTTCTGGCTCTCACAAATAAGATGATTTTTTTTGTCAGGGAATAATGATTCGAAATTGTTCCAGCTCCAGTATGTAAGTGGGAGTCACACTCACAATAAGAATGTTTCAAAATTGTTCTGGCTTTGTCAAATAAGAAGGAGTAATTGGAGAAATGTTTGGAAATTGTTCTTCCTTCAGTTAATAATACGGATTACTGGAGGAATGTTGTATTTTATGTTTGTTGTTTTCATCGACTTTTTTCGGAGAGAAATAAAACTAATTACTTGCCAATTGGTCCAAACGTTTCGAGCTACTTTTAGCTATTCGCTCCTCTTCAGTGGACTCTAACTGCTGTTTGTTGTCTGTTGTTTGTTTCTGATTGTTATTTTTTATGTTTAAGATGCTTCACTGCGACGAATTATTTGAAATTCATGAAATGACTAAAAGTTGTTCTAACTCCCTAAAATTAGACTAAATGACTTAAAAAATGTTTTGAAATTGTTCAGGCTAATCAGGCTAAGATATGGTTTCTTATTTGATGAACGTTAAAGATTCTCACAGCTTATCAAACTGAGTAAAAACGGACACATTCGTTCCGTTTTGATGTTTATTACTCTCGCGATGGCCCTAACAGAGACAATTTTACCCACACAAAAAATTGTTTCCATATTAAAATTTCATAGTCCGTCGATCAACGAGGCCGATTTCACGCGCTAAGTGTTTCGATTCCAGCCTCTATATATTTTAATGCATTTTTGCGTAAAACTTCAGTACCAAATGATAAACAGGATCGAGAGGGAAAAACTTTTCCGTTGCTCGTTTGTTTTGGGGAAACTACACCGCAACACTTGCGAAGCGGAAAATAAGAAAGCATCAAAAAACGGACGATAAAATTGAGTTCTTAAGTTGAGCGATTTTTTTTTTTTGCTTTCTTCGACTACTGTCGATACTTTGGCCTCGATTGGACCAACTTGAGATGAGATGAGAAGTGTGGCCGCAATAATCGGGTGATACACACTTCATCGGAACTAATGAAATTTTAACGAGAGTTTGATGTTGCTTCATTTCCAGAGAGAGTTGTCTTTCGGGGCTCAACTTCGAATCACCATTCGAGATTCTCGAGACAATAATATGGTCAGTCAGTCAGCTTCTACAGCCGCCACTTTAGAACAGAAAGAAGTTGGTCCGGATTTTCTCGGCGACTACTTTGAATATTAATTCTTCGCAGCCGAAAAGCTGGACCAAAGACTGGATCAATTTGTTTGGAGTGCTTTTCAGCAAATGAGCGCCGCCTAAATCGGTGTAAGCGTCTTTTCTCGTTGATGTTTGGTTAATCAGATGACTGGCTTGGAGCGTGGCTGTCCCATTAGCCGAATCTTTTGGAAGGCGCGCGCGCCAGCGAAATAATTTGAATTTTAAATCAAACGAGAACCGAGTTGCTGCCTCTAATACCTTTAAAGTCGGGCCCCTGTTTAATTGCTCATTTGATGGCTATATGGTTCTGCGAGTGGCTGCGAGCTGTGAGAAAACATTGGGTGCTAATTGAAATGAACGCCTTCATTCGATGGGTTAAGGTCAGGGGTGAAAATGATAGATTTCAAAAAATTCTTAAAGAGAAAGTAACAATTTGTATTTTGAGAAATTTTGTTGCCTAACCAAAGGCGTTTAATGAGCGCCTGTTCCATATTGATTTTTTTTCTTTAATTTAGTTTGGTCTTAGTTACCTTTGATAAAAAAAACATCGGGTGGCTCCAGAGATCTTTATATGATTTAAGGGAGAAGTGACGAAATAGCTTAAAGTTCCATCGACACATCTACCTTATTCTTATTGTAAATTAAACTTTAAATGTTTGAAACTGAATAAAAATATTATTTTCATTCAAGCGCAGAGAAAAAAAGTTTTTTTCCAACACATTTAATGTATTTTTTCATCGGGTGTGTACATTTCGTTTTAATTATTTCGTCACAAACAAAACAGCACACGAAGAGAGGTTCTTGCTCTGGCTCTAGCTCTAGGGCCACCGTAAATTTTGCCAAAGTAACTCGAAAAAAGTGGAGGTTAACAATGCAATCATAATAAAAAATATATATATAACCATTTGCCAAAGACCAATAGGTCTCTCGCGTTCGAAATTTACATAATAGGTACACCGGCATGGCTGCTACAAATCGTTTTTGTCCTTGTAAGTGCCTTGTGCTTGGTGGTTTAGTTTTTTTTTTCGTCGTGGCTTCAGTTATATTTTGTGACACGGCCACAAAATATGCTTTCGAAAATATTTGTTCAATAGCGGTCTCGTCTCTTCAATAGATTAGCTATCGTATTGCTAGTAGAAAGTATCCACTAGCATACGATATCGATCGTGCAGGGAAAATTCCGAGAATATTTCGCCCCAAGCATCGAGCCAAAACAAAAGCCAAATAAAATCCAGCTACAGCTGGAGAAAGATTTAAATCTTTTACAGTTCACCGACAAAGACCAGGTTTGTCCGAGTCAAATCCGGGTTTATGCTCATCCCAGGATTAGCACCGAGAACGGACCAAATCCAGTCACTGCCCAATAATATGCTAACTACATACATTCGAAGCAGCAGGAGAAACTTTAAATGTGTTCCCTGAAGCCAGAAAACCGAGCGCTGACAACTGCACTTCTCCGAGTAATTAGATTTATCCATCATTTGCTCAAGTAGAGTAAAAACACGCTCCGACAGCAGCAGTGGTTGTAAACTTTTTTGACCCAGCACCGGAATGATGGGGTTAATTATTTTATCAGCAGGACTAAATATGCAAGTGTAAGGTTTTCTGTTCATTAGATGGAAAAAATCCTTCGTAGAACATGAAATTTGTTAGAACTCGTGGACCACCAAAGGTTACAAGTTAGGTTAGGTTGCGCCCAGCTCCAGCTCGTGTCGGGGGTACCGTGCTAATGGTTTCTGCGTGTCCTCTCCCTTGCCTAGCGCGCCAGGCCTTGCGTGGGTGGGAAGAAACTGGAAGCGACAACGATCGGTTACGTTACACGTACCCAAGTCGGAGTGTATTGGGTACAGCAGAGCACATGATAGCACTACATTCATCTTCGGTGTGCGGCTCTGAAGGATGAGAAAACCGCTGCCTCCGTCCGTGATGGATTGCTGGCGCGAGTCATCCCACGGGACGAGTTAATTGAAATGGCTCCATTTTCACCGATTGAATACGTGATTTAGGACCACGCACTACCGTGCCCTTTCCGAGCAGTTTGCCAGTGAATTTAAATGGCCAGTTGTTTTGGTAATGGTCAAGACAGTTGGATTCAGATTTAAGTATTATGAATCTTTTTTCTGATTCCACAATTGGATTTGGTTTCGGAGATATAAGAAAAGGACTTTAAATGCCTGTTTGTAAGCTAGTATGAGTCTTAGAAAGATTGATATTAGCTCTCTGGAGCCACCTTCTATTTGATTGTATTTTGTCTGTGGGTAGGGTTCCTTGCTTTTTCACTCTTAAGTTTATTCCGTATATTTCATGAGGTAAATCGATGACATTAAACGCCTGTATGTATGCAATAAACGAATTTTGGGCAAATAAGTTTGAATATCATCGTATCTGTGATGATACTTATGAACCTTACAAAACTTTACATTTGCTTTTTGAAGTTTCGAGGAATCCTGAAAAATATTGAAATTCTCAATTGAAAACTAAAAATCTTTTTCAATTTTAAGAGTAGAACTTAAAGAAGTCGACATGTCATTTTCCTGAAACACGCTGCTACTGGCTTCGTTCACATAAAATAATGCCAATTTCCGGCTGATACTGCTATTCATTCTGTCAAAAGCAGTTGCTGCCGGGCTCAAAGTGGAAGAAGCAAACCCCAGAACACATAAAAATATAACAGAGAGAAAAAATCACAAATTTGCCATGAAACGATTTTCTATTCCTTTGAAATTTAATCTTCGAATGATACACACCGGAGCCGACCGAAAAACAGCAAAGAGCCTGCGTGCCCCAAGTAAGTAAGGAGCAATAGCAGCCAAACAATAAAAGCAAGAAAACAGCACGCTGAAACAATATGTGAACTGTGTACCCTTATACTCGACTCGACTCGACCGACACATCTCGCACGAGACCACCTTCGTCGTCTTTCCTCACTCCCAAAAAAAGGTGAAGAAAGCAACCGAAAAAAAACGCATGAAAGAGATACTTGTTTTGTTTAGCCGAAATTTTACATTCGAAACATTCGGAGCTGCCTGGCTCTGGATGCAACCTCGAAATGGTTGGAATTTTCTTCGCCGCGTTGCGTTGCGTGTCAGGTACAGCAAAAATCGCTTAAAATGTCAATCCAAAATGGATGGGAACTTTTTTTTCCTTCCTTCGTTGGTTCCGAACAACAGAATCGACTAATAAATATGTGCCAGGTTGAAGCATGCCATCAACTGACATTAATATCCATATTCAGATTTGTCATAAATCAATTTTATGCTCAGCATAATAAGGTAGGTAGCCCGGATTCGGCTTGATTTCACTTTCGGTGGCCCCTTTCCGTCTTTGAAATTCGGGTGGTACACACTCATCCTTTTATGTACATAGCCTCATTTCCACTCCACCATTCCCAGATGTACGGGTACAGGTACCGTCCGAAAGTGCGTCTCGTTCATAAAACATAAGATAGGCTATCATAACAGCATTTCATCAACCCTCATCTGCCTCATCATCAGATTCAGTGAGAAGGGCAAAGGGCAAAAACAATGAATTCAAAATTTCAAACACCCAAACCTTGAAGGCTGCTTCAAAACCTACGACACGGTTACTAACACAAAACGATTTTAATCATAACTTCATTCGAAAATCCCGTGCAACCATTCTCCCCACTGAAGGCGATTTCGAAGAAAGGCAGCCAGCTTCTTCGACAACTGATTGTGTGGGAAGGTTACCCACCCACATTTAAATCTTTCCTCCGGCTAGCGCTAATGATTGGCTCCCGCGTTCGCTGTTGGGCATCAGCACCACACCGTTCAAGGCGCTAATTTTCACCTGGTTTCAGTTTGATAATGGAAAATTTTGCCTTGTTTCTTGCCCTGCTTCTGAGAGGGCGAATCGTTGGAGAAATTAGAATCCAGAAGGAGGTCAGTAGCGTATCACTTTAACGAGGGAAAAATCGTTTCAGTCTCTGGAGCCACTACTGATTTTTACTACTAGGAACCTAAACTGAAAATTTTAAAATCTAACAGTTCATCAATGGGCTATCAAAAAAGCGGCTCAAGTTGCACTATTTTATCGTGCCCAAAAGATCCCACATGTTGGTTGAATTAAACGCCTGTGATTAGGCAACAAATTTTTCACATTTTCATGGCTCGCTTGCTGTTTTAGAAAAATTGACTCAAATCTTGGGTTTCAAATCCTGTTTCACAGTCAAAATCTAAAACCTTTGTCTAGTGAATTTGATTCAAATTCTCTACTTGAAGTCATTTAAGGAAATGAAGAAAAATATTTGACGAATTGTTTTTTCTTTCGAATATGTACATTCAATTCCTCTCAAACTCTTGTTTTTGCGTTGCATCGAAAATAGACGCTTCTGGCTCCGGTTTCCTCCAATTTACCCAGCCAACTCTCACGCAATAGTCACGCAATGTTTTTGGGTGGTGGCTAAAAAAATCCCCAGGTTCCCCAGGTGAAAGCGCAAAACAACGAGATGAGTTTTTTTTTCGTCTTTCGGATGCTAAACTCTTCCATATCCGACGAATGTGACAAGCAAGGTTTCCATTCCATTAATGTGGCGACCTTTAACCTATTGCTTTCATAGCACAATTTAGTGTAGGTACCTACATGGCTAAGTGATGCTGTTGCTGATGCTAATGCCAATGATGTTGGATGCGTGCCTTCAGTAGCTTAGAAACATGCTAAATTATGTATTCTAACCTTTCTAGGAGGCCGCCAGATGAATGAAGATTAAATTGTTTTTAGAAAAAAAAAGTTTGATTAAATTTACTAATGCTAGCTTTCCTCGAAAACTGTTGCAAATTCTTAAGTTTCAATAAGTTTAGAGCGTTCGGATTATTAATCTCCGTTTTAAACAACTCACTCGACGTTTGGCTTTTCCTTCGGATGCTCTTCCGTGTAATTGGAAAGATTAAACTAAACGAGCTCGGTTTAATGTTCGTCTTATTTCCAGAGGAGTGTTTCTCCATCATCTGAACCAGCATGACTGACCGGTTTGTGGGTCAAGCGTTTGCAATATTAAACCACCCAGAGACACGTGCAGATCGTGGAGTGGTGTTTCGAAAACGGAAGACGCCATTCGAGGGAGGGGAAGAAAGCTCAACTCGTCATAATGCTCTGGGCCATTCTGGGAAATTATGAAGAACGAAATCCTCATCTCGCCAGACTTTAGACCTTCGGTGTACTCCAGCTTTAGCAAATCATCCGGGATAGCGCAAAAAAAGATCAACACAACCCACACCGCTGGCCTCGAAATAGCCGGAAACCATCAGAGGCTGTATTTTGTTTCAATTTACAACCATTTATAGGGCGGTGTGGAAGCGGCAAAATTTTTCCAGAGCTTTCAGAAGGTGTACTACCAGAGTTTGTTCTTTTATCACGAGCTCCGTTTTTCGGCTAAAGACGGAACAAGTGACCAATCCCAGCTGGGGGAAATTGGGTAGAAAACTTTCGACGACCTATGACATTTTACCATCGTCTGAATTCCCGGGCTTTGCCTCTCAGATTCTTAGAAGATTTTTTTACTAATCGCTTGAATTTTGACCTACCAAACCAAACTTTGGTAAGCGTAAAGCGATCAGTCATATGTCAAAAACTCAAAAAAAAAGTCCGACAAACATATCCTCCTCCTGCTGCTGTTAATTCTTAAGGCAAAACATGACCTTTGCAATCTACACTCTTCTCGAGTCGAGTGTTTGTCAGTCAGTCAGTCAGTCATGTGGGATGCGCCCCCAGTATCTCACCATTCGCTTTTGAAACAGTAAAGCAAAACCGACAACGACATCCACCAAGCGTTTGTTTCGGTACCTACAGGTCGGGTCTTGTTTGGTTTTTCCTCACATTTTTTTTTCGCTCATCGCCGCTGTCGTCGGTCGACACAATGTCGGAAAAATTTCCTCTACCGTGTCAATGCAACAGGTGGGTGATTAAATTATCCGTTGCCGATCCACTTGTGGCGTGATTTAGTAAGTTTTTCTTGTTTTTTTTTTGTTATGTTCTTTTGAATAAGAGCTAAGAGGGTAATTTTATTGTGATTGCTCTATCTAATATTTCTAAAAATATTTAAAAACGTCTTGAAAATTCTGTTTAAAACCTGAAAAACAATCGAAAACACTCACTGAAGATGGCAGTAAGTTGTAAGTCGAAATGGGGTTTATGGCCTTGTTCCTTGCCTTGCTCTACGAAGAACGCGAAGGATTACAGAAAGAATGAAAAAAGCCGTTTCACTCTCTGGAGCCAGTACTTATTTTGAAGACTAAGAAACTAAAAAGAAATAATCATAAATCAGACTCAGAATTTTGATTGCCTACTTAGTTCGATTCTTTGTTCAGAACAGAGCTTAACAAAAAAGCGCCTTTTGTTATACTATCATAATAAGCCCTAAATTTCCAACAAAAAATGGGTGAAACTCGAGAGATTTCATAAGTTCGTGCAAAAAACTTTGACATCAGTCTTCATCAATAAAAATCAAGACTTATATTCAAGCCCATAACATTTCGAATGGAGAATTCCGACAAAAGTGGTCTACTTGAAGCCATTTTCAGGAAATGAAAAGATCGATTTAGACAGATCATGCCTCAGAACTCAGATTCAGAACTCAGATTCAGAACTCAGATTCAGAATTCTGTTCATGAATTCAGATTCAGACTGCAAAAATCAGATTTGGAATTCAGATTCAGAATTCAAAATCAGAACTCAGATTCAGAATTCAAATTCAAAATTCAGATTCAGAATTCTGAATTGAAATTCAGAATTCAGATTCAGAATTCAGAATCAGAATTCAGATTCAGAATTCAGATTCAGAATTCAGATTCAAAATTCAGATTCAGAATTCAGATTCAGAATTCAGATTCAGAATTCAGATTCAGAATTCAGATTCAGAATTCAGATTCAGAATTCAGATTCAGAATTCAGATTCAGAATTCAGATTCAGAATTCAGATTCAGAATTCAGATTCCGAATTCAGATTCAGAATTTAGATTGAGAATTCAGATTGAGAATTCAGATTCAGAATTCAGATTCAGAATTCAGATTCAGAATTCAGAATTCAGATTCAGAATTCAGATTCAGAATTCAGATTCAGAATTCAGATTCAGAATTCAGATTCAGAATTCAGATTCAGAATTCAGATTCAGAATTCAGATTCAGAATTCAGATTCAGAATTCAGATTCAGAATTCAGATTCAGAATTCAGATTCAGAATTCAGATTCAGAATTCAGATTCAGAATTCAGATTCAGAATTCAGATTCAGAATTCAGATTCAGAATTCAGATTCAGAATTCAGATTCAGAATTCAGATTCAGAATTCAGATTCAGAATTCAGATTCAGAATTCAGATTCAGAATTCAGATTCAGAATTCAGATTCAGAATTCAGATTCAGAATTCAGATTCAGAATTCAGATTCAGAATTCAGATTCAGAATTCAGATTCAGAATTCAGATTCAGAATTCAGATTCTGTAAATTTATTTTTCGGCATATCGGTGAAAAGTAGTTATGAAATTGATAAAGATGGATAGAGAAGTGAGAAGAAAATTAACAGATGTTGAAGAGAGCGAAAGAGCATTTTTGCGAGGAAACTTATTAACGTACACCATACTTTACCCTGCAACATTTCATTATTTAGGAGAAGTAGTACCGGGATAGAGGTGGCACTACCTTAACCTATACAATGAAATCTGGTTGGTCCGAAGTCTACATGTGGTGAACACGTATACTCCGGACGGGCTATACGTCCGGAGTATACGTGTTCACCACATGTAGACTTCGGACCAACCAGATTTCATTGTATAGGTTAAGGTAGTGCCACCTCTATCCCGGTACTACTTCTCCTAAATAATGAAATGTTGCAGGGTAAAGTATGGTGTACGTTAATAAGTTTCCTCGCAAAAATGCTCTTTCGCTCTCTTCAACATCTGTTAATTTTCTTCTCACTTCTCTATCCATCTTTATCAATTTCATAACTACTTTTCACCGATATGCCGAAAAATAAATTTACAAAATTAATTAACGGTGGTTAACTTATCTTAGAATTCAGATTCAGAATTCAGATTCAGAATTCAGATTCAGAATTCAGATTCAGAATTCAGATTCAGAATTCAGATTAAGAATTCAGATTCAGAATTCAGATTCAGAATTCAGATTCAGAATTCAGATTCAGAATTCAGATTCAGAATTCAGATTCAGAATTCAGATTCAGAATTCAGATTCAGAATTCAGATTCAGAATTCAGATTCAGAATTCAGATTCAAAATTCAGATTCAGAATTCAGATTCAGAATTCAGATTCAGAATTCAGATTCAGAATTCAGATTCAGAATTCAGATTCAGAATTCAGATTCAGAATTCAGATTCAGAATTCAGATTCAGAATTCAGATTCAGAATTCAGATTCAGAATTCAGATTCAGAATTCAGATTCAGAATTCAGATTCAGAATTCAGATTCAGAATTCAGATTCAGAATTCAGATTCAGAATTCAGATTCAGAATTCAGATTCAGAATTCAGATTCAGAATTCAGATTCAGAATTCAGATTCAGAATTCAGATTCAGAATTCAGATTCAGAATTCAGATTCAGAATTCAGATTCAGAATTCAGATTCAGAATTCAGATTCAGAATTCAGATTCAGAATTCAGATTCAGAATTCAGATTCAGAATTCAGATTCAGAATTCAGATTCAGAATTCAGATTCAGAATTCAGATTCAGAATTCAGATTCAGAATTCAGATTCAGAATTCAGATTCAGAATTCAGATTCAGAATTCAGATTCAGAATACAGATTCAGAATTCAGATTCAGAATTCAGATTCAAAATTCAGACTCAGAATTCAGATTCAGAATTCAGATTCAGATTTCAGATTCAGATTTCAGATTCAGATTTCAGATTCAGATTTCAGATTCAGATTTCAGATTCAGATTTCAGATTCAGATTTCAGATTCAGATTTCAGATTCAGATTTCAGATTCAGATTTCAGATTCAGAATTCAGATTCAGATTTCAGATTCAGATTTCAGATTCAGAATTCAGAATTCAGAATCAGAATTGAGATTCAGAATTCAGAGTTCAGATTCAGTATTCAGATTGAGATTTAAGAATTCAGAATAAAAATTCAAAATTTAGATTCGGATTCAGATTCAAAATTTTGAACTCAGAATTTTGAACTCAGGACTGAGGTAACTAAAACGCCTCATTGATGTTCAATAATATGCCCCTGAAAGTTGATTCAGAAATTTGTTACACTTTTGTAGGAGTTTTGCTAACTTCGATTTAAGCATTTAAGCAGCGAATCTTTGTTTAAATTTATACAAAAAAAAAATGAATCCTAAAGTATCGACACCCCGGATGCTTCGAATTCGAAACAAACACCAACCTTTCCCTTGGCTTGGTGCACATGTTGAAAAACAACAGTGGGGCAATAAAAAAAAAACAAACATCAAATCATCATTTCCGCGGGTTGATTTACGGCGCGCTACCTTTTGTGTCATGCCCCTGTCAACGAGGGAGACTTCTGTTTTTTTTTCTTCTGAGAATAATTTCAACCAAGGTAGGTACGTTGCCTTACAAATTGTCATCCCGCCCAACAGCAGAAGTGATGTTTTTGGGGGAGGATGAACGTCGTAGGAGAAAGTTAGAGTTTTCAAATTAAACTGTCGTTGACAGTTCTTCGCATGGGCTCTCTTCAACTGACTGTGATCCGAAAATCTGTCACCTGTCCTGCTATTGCAACATAATCTCAAACCTGTGCGAGCTGCCTTGATTTCGCATTGTTGTAGTTAAAAATAGCGATCATTGTTGGTGTCCCTCAGTAATGAAAAGTTCGTAAGGGAAATCAAGAAACCGGGGACTCTTTCTAAACCGAAGAAAATTCAATTTAGCGACTGGTGCGGGAATATTTCTGCTGCTAATTATTTTTATTAGCATATTGCCACCTTGTTGTTCTGAAGTGAAGAATTTGTCGACACCGAAATAGGTTTGGGTGGTATTAATATTTCTGGTACCGGGGCAGCTCTAAAATAAAATTAGCTACTTTTTATTCAGACTGACTGATTCAAATCTGCCGCCCCGCGACAATTGCTCAGTCATTTTTTCGCACAATGCTTTTGCTTTGGTTGAATAAAAATCTAAGTAGAACCAATCGATGGCCTTTTCGCTCCGTTTGGCGGGATTTTTTTTAACGAGATTTACGATCACTGAACGGTCGAGTTTCCGATTGGTCGTTAATCATGTGCCCTGCTGGCTTTCGGCGGTGGTAAATTTTTCACTTGACACGTGCACTTATGTTTTGGTGAGAGGTTTACGATCGTGATTGGCCTAAAATGCCTTGTCTGGTATTTTTTTCTGTTGTTGATTCGCCTCCTTTCCAAAGGGATACATACCGTACATATGACGAACGATGAATTCGACACGCTGATCCCACGAGTAGCTCATGATGATGATTTGTTTTTTTGGGTTTTAAGAGAACTAACTGTTGGACAGAAAATGAAAAAAAAAACAACCGATAAGTTATTTTTTCTAAATTATAAACTTGTAGTTTTCACACGATAACACTTTAAAAAATTCAAACAGTTTTTCAAGCAAGCTTTTCGAGCTGTTGTCAATTGTTCACATCCAATAGTAAATCCTTTAGGCTAATGATTTTCTAACGAGCAGCTTTATTCCAGAGCCATTCTGACAATTGTTTAACTTTTCCAATGCTTATTAGCTTTAACGTCTTTCACAGATGTGGGTTTTCAGATGCAACAATTCACAACACTATCCAGAAATCCCAACGGCCATTTGCCAAAGTACACAAAACGTCCGCCTAACTGTGCCCCAACTGCCCAAACAAGCAAAGCACCGAATCGAATAAAATATTCAAACTGTTTAATTTCAAAAATCTACCAAAACTCAAACACAAAATCTGTTACTAGCTAGGTACAATGCAAGAGCTTATTACTTGTCTAAACCAACTCCCGTCGAAGACTAAAACAATCTTGAGAGTTCAGTTTATTGGTGCTCTGTTTTAAAAACTTTGAAAGGGTACCAACTGATAAAAATCCCGACCCGGACCGGCCCGAAATAGGCATCGAGCATGGCCGGACCCGAAACCGAGTGCCCCGATCGTACGCCGAGTGTGCGCAATCGATTCGACCTCCCAAACAGACTGGTCTTCATTCACTCCGCCATCCTCCCTCACCCGCTCAGTGAAAGGGACATCACCGGGCTTAGGTTAGACAGCGGTTACCGGGCACATGGCAGGGTACACCCACAACCACAGCCACGCAGACAGACACCGCCTCAGAGAGACACGCATAATTTACGGAATGCAGCGCGGCCAACCGACCCGGCGGGAACGGGCTATAGAGAACCGGAAATCGCCCTCCTGAAGATTCACATTCGCGACGATCGTGTCGTGTCGTTGTTGTTGGCCTAGGCATGCGTTTGACCCCCTTCTTCCCGGCTCCTGTTGCATTGCCAGAATCGTCAAACAGATACGCTTCCTACCAATCGAGCCACCTGTTGCTGCGGGTGTGGATATTGACACGTTATTTTTGGTTTTTTTTTTGCTCCAAAAAAGCTCCAGCAAGTCTAGTCCGATAATAATAATTGGCGGTGGTGTGTTTGGCTCGTCTTTTATGTCATGTATGGATTTAATTATTGTAAACTATCTGGTGGAAATGGGTTAAAATTTCAGTTAGAAAAAAATTACAGGTAAGATCGATTTATCATGGAGACAGTACATTTTTTAAAATTTCTTGTTATTATTAATCTGGAATTTTGGAAGACCCCTGGATAATGCATAAATTTTGTGAGCTAACTTATAGAAAATCGAGCCACGGGGGTGTTAATCCATCCTCAGCTTCTTCGTGAATTCCGTATTAAAAGTTTTACAATTATGTTGTTCTAGGCACGATTTTACGTGTGCCTTGTAATAATTCCTTCTTTTCCACTTAAATAGCTCATGAATTTCATGTTCAGTTTAATTGAAAGCATTTTTTGTATTTTTTCTCGAGTAAGTTAATTTTATTAAAAAAACGAATTGTCATTAGTGAGCCAACTATTTTGACTTGTGTGAAAATTTCTGAAGGCGTTGTATTCGTTTTTTTTTCTAGCTTGGTGGTTATTCCGTGTACCTGAGGTCAATTCGTTGACTGATGATGTAAGTGTTGAAATTTTAAAATAATATTTTAAATTATTTTTTGAAACACGGAACCTATTAACGAATTTCTTTTATTGTATCAAGGTCATGTTGCTGGTTGAGGGCTGCGTCAATGTTTGCTTTTCCTTACGAAAAAGGTGCTGGTACCGGTCACGATCAACCTTCCTATGGCGGCTCTTTCTGGATTGGGTGGAGGTAATTTATTTAATTTACATTTAGATTTATTTTTTATAATAATATTTTTATTGGCCTTTTACAGAATTTCGTGAATCAATCTGCTGGCCGAGTCTCCCGAAATTGAGATTTTTTTTCACAGCAAAATAAGTATAGTGTGTATAGTGAAAGAAAAAGAAAATAAATATTATTTATGAAGAAATTGAATTTAACTAGCATTACTTTGAAAAAAAAATTAAAAGAAATTAAACGCAAATATCATGTCAATACTGAACACATTTGATGTAGCCCTCGTCTTCAAATAGCGTTGAAGTAATCAAATATTCACATAAGTTGTAGGTGATTTTCATAAAGCACCAATTCATAAAGGGGCGCGTGCTCGAAATGGAATTTGAAAAAAATTATGTAGTTTTTCACGTAGCCTCGACGTGCAGATTATTTTGCATGCACCTTCTCTGACACCAGTGCTGCAAATATATATATGAAATCAATATGTTGACAAGATAAATTCAACCCAATCCAAATTCTTATCTTTACTAAGGATAGCTAGATTTATAGATATAGGGGAAAGTCGGGTAAGACGGACACCCTAAGGTAGAATCGCAATATTAATTCAGATATTCCTTTTTTCATCGCAGTTTTCTTGCAGATGTGCAGTTCAGGTTGTTTGCAATCGTATCAACCATTAGAAATAGTAAATTTCCTTCATCAAGACTGTTTTTATAGCAATCTAAAACATGCTTGCAAATTACACTTTTCAAAAATGGTCGGGTAAAACGGACACTGCTCAGAAAAGGTACATTTTGCCGCAAAAATTGCTGTAAAAGTAGATATTTTTACGAGTTAAGTATTTGAAAACGTTTTTTAACCAAAATGGAACCAACTGGTTGGAGTCCAGAAGCGAAACAGTGTGCCTCCGGAATTTCGTATTTTATAGGCGCTTTCTTCGCGGGAGATCCTATTTTTACAGTTTTTATGGCCTGTTTGAGATGGTGAGTGCTTTTCGACCGACAATTGTTTTGCCGTGGTCTTTTGAAGGCATATGGAGGATCAAACCGGTGAAAAATTTTGAATACCTGGAGAAACTTATGTGTCCGTTTTAACCGACCTTGAGGTGTCCGTCTTACCCGCCTTAGCAACTTTTTTTTCAAAACGATTGCTGTTCAAGCCCTTTGACGGAAATTCGCTGATTTTCCTCCGGATGATTAGAAAGAAGCCTAATAAACACTCCACCTTCGAAAACGGTTGAAATTTTTGAAAATTTTGCGAGTTATGAACTATTTTATGATGAGAGAAAATTACATCAAATAATGGATCCTCAAAGTTTTTGTTTGTTTTGTTTTCTATAATGGGAGCTTGCTTGCTATAAATATAAATAAACAAAGGTTCTCGAAAGTGTTGAAACACTTAGGCGAACATATTCCCATCATTAGATTTGTGCCAAATATTGTAATTCTCGAAATATTGGAAGTGTCCGTTTTACCCGCTGTGTCCGTCTTACCCGACTTTCCCCTATTACTCCGTTGCTTGCATATGTTTTAGTAGGCCAACCAAAACATATTCATAGAAATTCCACAGACATGTATGGAAAAATTTAAAAAAAAATAGTTTTATATAAAAATTTGTGATTTTAAAATTCTACAAAAATTATAAAAATGTGAATGAAAGTATTAACAATCCATTAAGCGCTTGTGCTGTTGAAAAATATAATTTTTACATGGATTTTTTATTGAGTTGAAAAAATGCTTTTTGCTTAATGCGTTATTATTGTTTTTTTTTTATTTTGTAGGATCTAGAATAAAGTACCCAAGTAACCATAAGCACTAAAACATAGCCCTTAATCAACACTATATTCCCATATATAACTCTGTATTAATGCTTGTTTTGCACTATATGCGTATATAATGCAGATTTAATGCTAAAAAGGCAAAATAGCGGGCTGATTAAATGCTATCACAACATAGCCTTTAAAAAGCATTACAAATGCTGAATTAGAGCACCATCAAAACGTCATTTTTCGCAAGCCGTATATAAGCATTAACAATGCATACTTAGAACACCTTTTGTTTATTTAATTATTATTTTTTGAATAATTAAAATGAACAAAAAATAAATAAATAATTATTATCTGCAACATCAATCAACCTGCTGAATGAAGGAGAATTATGCCTGCTTAATGAATTCTTCTGAGTCTCGAATCGAGGATCCCGTAGCAGCCTTTATCTCTCCTTGCGCCTTTACCATTTCGACCACTCTTGATGCTGATAAGGTGGGTGAAAAAATGCGTACTTCAAGTACTGTTCGGGTCACACCACTCCTAATGCTTATTAACTTTAGAGCTACTCTATATGTGCATATAGTGCTATCATTAGTGCTAATTTTCTTTATTGCTTCTATGCATAAATAATACTTATATAAAACAAAAAAGCATTATGAATGTTGATTTAATGCCAACTTGCATTAGAAATGGTGATTTCATGCTAACTTGCATTAGAAATGTTGATTTAATGCTGATTCAGGGTTTTAGCTTAATGCTTATGGTTACTTGGGTAGGGTTAGTTGCCCTACTTTGGACCCATTAAGCGGTGGTTTTTAAATAATCATGCTTTTCTCATAAACAAACGGGAGCTATTATATCTTACAAGGAATTTATTTATAGTTCATGATCTTATCTACAAGTTTCAATATGAATTTTCAGCATAGGTTTCGCCATTATTGAATGATTTGCAAAGATATTTATGATCAAAATTTTCATCTTTGAACCTACTGTTCCAATTTTGGTACTGTACTGGTACCTTTAATTAGATCTATCACTAAAATTCTTATAAAAAGTATGTTTTTCCGAAAATAAATAAACAAATTCATTAAAAGTGTAATCTTTAGTCCAATAATATCATAAAAAAGTATTACAGTTTGTTAACGACCAAAAGATCTTACATTTCTGTGATGAATATTTTAAACGTTTTTACTCCCCGTCAGCTCTATCAGCAGAACAATAGCAAGGAATATTTAAAGAAGGTAGTGTCGAGGCAGCCCTGCTTTAGTATTAGTACATACTGCGACGTCACAATCACGAAAAATCTGTTAATTTACTAGGAAATTTGCGTTTTTCGTAGATAATTTGAAGAATTTGATGGAAATGTTCCACTTTTAATACCTGTTATTTTAGAAGGATTCTTGCTCTTCAAGATCGGTACGAAAAAAGTTGGATTTTCGAGTAATTTTAGTATGAAATAGACCATCGAAGTTCGAAAAAATGGTGGATTTTCCTTACTCAAATTTGCAAAACTTTAAAATTAGTTCAAAGTCTTCCATGAAAATGATCAAGTTAGTGCAGTTTAAGGTCCTTATTATAAAAAATTTATCAAAAAACAAACTTTTATACAAAACCATAATTATTTATTGGCATTTTAGTAAATCGAGTTAACAACCATCAATTAATGTTAAAAGTTCTACATAAGAATTGAATATGGTAAACCGATTGGATAAAAATCATGACAATCTGTTGAACACTCAATAACTACCAGCTAGACCTTTTTAAAGAAGTTTTTCTCTTCGTTTTTGAACGTTTTAGTTTCAAGATTACATTGAGTCCATTAATAAAATGAGAAAAAAAAAATAATGCAATCTTCAAATTACCAGAAAATTTCATAACATAGTGAAATAGAGGTCTTACAACACGATCCAAACGAAATTGGAATTCATTATCGTTCTAAAACATGTTTTTCTTTGAAATTTCTGCCAATCGCATATAAATTATCGATACATTCGTTTTTGTGACGTCACAAAAAAAAAACCAATATGGCTCTCGACACTACCTTATTTAAATATTCCTTGGAACAATAGCTGAAACTTTTTATGTTTACTAACTTGTAGTTTATTAACGTAAAGCTAACCAAAAATGTTAGGAGTTTTCAATATTGGTTCTGAATTATGCTTCAATTAAATATTCGCACCTTTGTTGATTTTTTTGGTATTGAAACCAAGTTTTAGTGATATCAGGTCCAAAAATGGAACATCAAAGGCGAAGGTCTCCTTTATTTGGACCCTCTACAAATTTTCCGGGTTTTCCATTGATTTTCATTTATAAAAGGAAAAATAGGTAGCCTGGTTCATATTATTCACTGTGAAAATAATTACCCTTTAAAGTTTGGCTTGGACACTTAAAAACGTGATTTTTCCTTATTCTCTCTCATTTCTCAAAACGCGCCCCACTAATTGAGCTGTCTTATTTACCACTGAATAGAAGGTACATTTTTAAAAACCTTGAAAAAATTTCCAAAAAGACTTTTTATGGCAAAAAGCGGTATGCAAGGATTCAGGAAGATTAAGAGTTCATTGTGCACATAGCAGCATCTTTATTCTATGCAAGCAAATTTAATTATTTACAATTTTCGGCATTTTAGGACTAAAGTAGGCTCTAGGTCCAAAGTAGGAGCACTCACCCTAGCATTCATTCATTTGAAAAAATGCTTTCCGAAATTCGAATATTTTGCAGAAATACTGCTAAATTTCCAAAGAAAAACTGCCTCGTAGTCAGAATATTGAAAGCATATCAACGTAAATTTTACTAATTGCCACACATGTTACTTCAAAGAATGCGACTGAATAGGGTCAAGTGGGGTAATTCCGAACAAGTGCCATACGCGCTGCTGTGGGGGATGAATGAACACAAAAAGTTCCAAAAGTGGTAGTTTAACACCAATTGATAGCTATAAGCTATTTCCGATCTGTTTTCAAATCCTAATGATATCATTTCAGATGATTAAAAAAAACCATTACCCCATGAAACGGAAATCGTTTTCGATAATGTTCAATGTTTTGTGTACCTGATCAGAGGAAATCCAGCTGGAATATTGTTATCACCTGTTTTACATCGAGTTTATGATGCTTTGTCTAGATTTTGAAGAAATTTTGAAAAATTTTATTCGCACTGATTTACAGATTAGTGTTCATATTTACCCCATAGTTTTCGTCCTAAGGGGTAATTATGAACACATTTTCTTATTCATTACCTGACATTTCTTTGGCATTTTGATGATCTAATGTTTTATACATCATCTTAGGGCCATTAACTAATTACCCAAGCATTTCCAGACCCTTCCCCCCCCCCCCCTCCTCTTGTAAATTTCTTATAAAAACTTAGCTCACGACATTAAGGTGAATGTTGATGTTTTCTGCGCAGAACATTTTAAACGGATGTAAAAATTATCGAGTAGCCTAACTCGCCTTAATTTTCACTCGAATGGAGAGATCCTATCAAATAAAAGTTTTCTGCAAAGACATAAAGAAACGGAAAAAAATAAACCAACTAAAACGTAAAAGATACAACAAAAAATGAAACTACCGAAACAAAAGATAGAAAAAATCAATAAAAAAAACACTAAATAGCTATTTTTGCTGTTGCTTTACATCTTATTTTCGCTTAAATTTGTTTATTTTACAAGTTTTATACATTAATTGAATTGAGTTTTTATGAAACAACCCATTTTCTTATTAATGCTAATTATTTGCATTATTTGGTGTTGAATTGAGATTTTCTGACACCATATAAATCATATTGGACCAGTTTCGGGGTAAATATGAACATAGTTCAGGGTAATAATGAACAGGTTTTGGGGTAATTATGAACATAATTTTTTAAGTAAAAAATCACCATACACTGCTCATTATGGGTAAATGTAACGTATTACTACTGTTACTTTTCAAAAATTTTATACCAAGTTCGTAATCCGTGTTCATAATTACCCCCTAGGCACCCCCTTTTCTTATGTTATTTGATAAAAAAATTCAAACAAATTAACTTTTCATCACAGAAATGCGAAGTATTTTATATTATTTATCAAATGTTTAACATAGACAAAAGAAAATATTACATTGCTTCTTTCAAAAAAAGAGGGACGACGATGAAAATTACTTTAGAATGCTCATTATTTATAGTTCAGATCCGAAAATCCAATGCAAAAAAATAGTTTCCGATGAGCCTGAATAATCAATCTTTAATCTGAAGCCTTTTTCAAAAGAATCGAATGGCTATCGACAGAGAATTTAATAATTTTGATTGCTATTCCATATTCACGGTATAAGTATACAAGGTAGGCTACTAACACGAGTAAACAACTCGTTTGAACGCAAACTAGTGACGTCATTACTATCTGCCTATAGCGTGCAAGGCAAAAAGTTTCGGCGCGTAGATCACTAGATGAATAGTAATGACGACATTATCGGGAAGATATCACCTTATTATATTGTACACCGTGTTCCATATTAACCTGTCAAATTTTCATAACTATTTTTGTTGGCATGCAAGCATGCTGTGTACATACACGGAGCTTTCGAGTGAGGTTAAGCGCAATGGCCAACCTGATATTTTCCATGTACTGTATTTCCATGTCCATGTTCATATCTGTCCATGTATTTTCCATTATACTAATGCCCTGTGCAAAGGTTGCCAGAATTTTTTCCACTCCCATCCGGGCCTAGCAATTCCGGGCATTTTTTCAAAAAAACCTGGCAAAATCCGGGCATGGATTTCAATTTTTCAAATCCAAAAACCGGGCAAAAGCCGGGCAAAATTTAGGTGTTATAATATAAAAAAGCAAAGAAAAAATGGAAAAAAAATGAAATTAATATTTTATTAATGTAATTGCAGACTTCCAAAAACTTTTTGGAACACTTAAATATTTAAAGGTTTATAAAAGTAAATCAGCGAAATTATTTGAAAGAACCGTTGAAAATTTCCAAACCGTTAATCGATTTTGCTGAAACTTACTCAAAAACTTTGATTTTTTTGGTTTCTTTGTGAAAATTGTGAAAAAATCCGGGCAATATCCGGACTTTTTTCACGATATCCGGGCAACCGGGCCGGACCGGACTTTCTCGAAACTTTACATCAAATATCCGGGCAAACGCGGATAAAACCGGGCAATCTGGCAAGCTTACTCTAGGCGTTTAATGTCTGGAATTGTTTATTTTTCCCAATCTTGAAAAATAGTTCCATGGGTGACTGCTTTTTTAGAACGATTTCATGAAAAAAGATTCGAATGGATCACTGGGAAAAGCTAATTTTAGGAGTCGCCACTAGCACACAGAGTTGTCAAACCTCATGATCTAAGTAGCAGTGAAAACACAGAATGTTGGCAACTGGGTGCACTGGTCCAGCTCAAGCGTCGCGCCATTATACGTCGGCGCCTTCAACTGCAGTTCAGCGGCGAGCTGGTTGACGTAGCTTGATCAACGACGGATGACAGGACCACATCCGGTTAAAAGTTTGCAGAATCCAGACTGTTTCCCCATGCTAGATTATTAGTTATTTACCCTACCTAAAAATTGTAATATTAGCCTATTAATTTGATACCTACCTAGTGAACTACTTAAAACTATAGTGCTATAAAGTTCTGTTGTAGACAGTGCCGTTTAAAATACTGCCTTTCGCGTAATTCAGGTTTGCCAAATCCACGTCACATGCAAAGACGCATGCTCAATCATTTCCTTTCCGTCCACAGCAATTGGCCTGTCCTTTTACGCGAGTTCCAGTTGACGGAACTATTAGTAGTGCTAGGCTATACCATAGTATACAGTGCCGCTTAAAATATCGCCTTTGAGGCACTCAGGTTTGAAGAAATCCACGTCGCATGCAAAGACGGGTGTTGAGCTATTTCTTTTCTGTTCCCAGCATTTGGCAAATCCAATTAAGCGCGTTACGGTTGTCGGCATTATCAGAAGAGCAAGGAATTCATTAGTGGACAGTGCCGCCTAAAATATCGCCTTTGAGGCAATCAGGTTTGCTAAAGCAACGTCGCATGCAAAGACGGATGCGCTCAAACTTTCCTTTTCCGTTCACAGCATTTGGCAAGTCCCATTCAAAGAGTTCAGGTTGTCGGAATTATAACAATAAGAATTGCACCGAATTATGTAAGTCACAATTTATATTATATTATATCCCTAAACTAATTTTTTGAATAAAATTACAGCTTAAAGCTGTCTGTAAAGCTGCTAAAAAGATCGGCGTTAGATTACTCCTCCGCAACCCGGAACAAACTTTAAGATAATTCGTTCTTCTGCCACGACATGGCAACCGCGGGAAACGACGCGCCAACGCCAGTTACCATCCCGGAAGAGGAATTTAACTGTGTCGCCTGCGACCGACCGGATTCCGTTGCTAATCTAGTGCAGTGTGACGTGTGCGATGATTGGTGGCACCAGACTTGTGCGGGAGTCACAGGGTCAATAGAAAATCGCCCTTGGACCTGTCGAAAGTGTCTTCCAGCTATTAGCGTTCGGAGTGGTGCAACATCATCGGGTACGCGCTCAAAAAGAATTCAACTGCAACTGCAACATCTAGCTGAGAATCGAGAACTTGAGCAGAGAGCGCTAGATATCCGTCTAGAAGCTATTCAGGCCGAAAAGAATCTAGTTGACACACGATATAAACTCCTACAATCTACGATCAGTGAAGAAGACGAATCAAGTGTCCGAAGTCGATTGAGCCGCCGAATCAGTCGTCAAATTACCGCGGAATGGCTGGATCAAATCTCATCAACTGAAAACTCGCCCGACGGTCCAATCCTTCCCAGCCCCGAAATTGCTTCCGTCTTTCAAGGATTGTCATCAACTGAAGTACCAAGGAAAGAATTCAACTGGAAAGGGAAGCTAACTCCACGGAATAGTTTTGACACTAACAAGCCGAAGGATTGTGCCGAAAAGATTTCAACCCCCAATCTGGAGAATGTTCTACAATCGAACCCAGCGCCAAAGCAACAGCCAGCACCAGTAGGTGGTGCCATCAAGAAGCAGAAACCCGTTGCCGCAGAAAGCGACGCCCAGCAGCGCTCAACCAGGATTCCGGAAGCAGAAGAATGTGGATCGTCGAATTCAAAACCGGACGTAGAAGTCTTGTGTCAGCTACTCACAGAATGTTTGGCTCTAAACCAACGTCCGAAACAAGATCATGTTTTGGAATCAGCCCGTCAAAACTCGCCTACTCCCATTCCCACCACGACAACCGACAACCCGGAGAATCCAGCAAATCGTGAGAATAAACCCCACCCGTCCAGTTTGGTGGGTGCATTTTTGCCACTTCTACCCCCTCTCCCCGAGAAAACAGGTAAGACCACTCCTAATAAATGCTTGCCAGCTGAACAACTCTATGAGCCCCACGAGTCACTGATTAAACAGCTGGGGAGTTGCCCAAATGAATACATTAATTTTGCTCAAGTTATGGCAGATTATACGCCCACACCATCGCAGTTAGCTGCCCGCCAGGTCATGGCTCGAGACCTCCCTACCTTTACTGGGAACCCAGCTGACTGGCCTGTTTTCATCAGCACTTTTACTACTACTACGCTAGCATGCGGGTACAATCAAGCTGAAAATTTACTACGCCTCCAGCGTTGTCTGAAAGGCGATGCTCTGGAATCTGTTCGCAGTCGCATTCTTATCCCTAATTCAGTGCCAGGAATTATCGACACCCTCCGCAGCCATTACGGTCGACCTGAGCAATTAATCAAGGTCCTTTTGAACAAAATTAAAACTATTCCCGCCCCAAAAGCCGAAAAGCTGGAAACCTTAATTGATTACGGCTTGGCCGTCCAAAGCTTCTGCGACACTTTAGAAGCTGCCAATCAAACTGCCCATTTTTTCAACCCATCCTTGCTCGCCGAACTTGTTGATCGTTTGCCCATTTCATATCAGATGCAGTGGGCATGTTATAGTGAAATGATTGGTGAAGTAAACCTTAAACAGTTTGGAGAGTTCATGTCCGCCCTCATGAAATCAGCCAGACTTGTAACATCTTACGTCGGAACTTCGAATAGAACTGAAGAACGCGGCAAACCGAAACGGGGAGTGCTCCATGCACATGCAGATTATACAGGAGATGAAACGAGAGAACGTACGTGTATTGTATGCGGTCATAACCATCGTCTGAATGAGTGTGAGCAATTCAAATCCCTCAACGTCGATGAACGCTGGCAGGTCGTGGAAAGAGAGGGACTTTGCCGGAACTGTCTCAACTTTCATGGACATCGTTCCTGCCGTGTTAGTGGAAAGTGTAACGTGAATGGTTGTCATGTTCGCCACCACCCTCTCCTTCACTTCGTCCGTTCTCAGCAGGCCCAGCCTAGTTCCAGATTCCCTACAAATCAACGGTCGAAACCAACTGTTCGTGGTCCGCCTGTCTATGAAAACCATGTTCACCGTAGTGTTTCGCAGCTTTGTCTTTTCCGGATTGTACCAATAGTTGTTCATGGAAGTGGGAATCGAAAAATTCAAACTTTTGCCTTTCTTGACGAGGGATCTTCACTTACGCTTGTGGAAGAAGCGTTGGTCGGTGAGCTTGGCCTGCAGGGTGAGCGTCAGACGCTCTGTCTACGATGGACAGGCAACGTAATGCGTACGGAACGGGATTCAAAGGTGGTGGAACTTAGTGTTTCTGGTATTGATCGACCGAGATTCAAACTGCGAGATACTCGAACAGTGAAAGCACTATCGCTTCCCCATCAATCCATGAATTATCGAGCTCTTTCTAGTTCATTCTCTCATCTACGGGGTCTTCCCATTACCAGTTACCAGGAAGCGGTTCCACGAGTTCTTATAGGTTTGAACAACTTACGCTTAACAGTTCCGCTCTCTATTAAAGAAGGTCGACCGCAAGAACCAGTAGCTACTAAAACGAGGCTCGGGTGGTGTATTTATGGAGGAACCACAGAAGACCGATCGAAACTGTCCGTGAATATTCACAGCAACGATTGTTCATGCGACAACACTCTGCACACTGCAGTGCGGGACTATTTCGCCTTAGAGGACGTAGGAGTAGCGGGCCGAATAGTTTTGGAATCCAAGAGTGACAAGCGAGCCAAACAGATTTTAGAAGAAACGACAATCCGGAAAGGTGACCGGTTCGAAACAGGCCTTCTTTGGAGATTTGATCACTTCGAATTCCCTGACAGTCGCCCAATGGCATTGAAGCGCCATGAATGTCTCGAGCGTAAGCTCAAGCGAAACCCGGAGATGCTGGAATGTGTTACGAAACAGATTGAAGAATATCAGGTAAAAGGATACGCTCGCCGCGCTACTGAGACAGAATTGCAGAAAGAGGATTGTCGAAAAGTATGGTACCTTCCACTGGGAGTAGTGGTGAACCCAAAGAAACCAAACAAAGTCCGCATGATTTGGGATGCAGCTGCAACTGTAAATGGAGTCTCCTTGAATGCTATGCTACTCAAAGGTCCTGATCAACTTGCTAAGCTACCATGGGTCCTTTTCCGGTTCCGACAAATCTCAGTGGCTGTGTCTGGTGACATTGCGGAGATGTTCCACCAAATCCGTATTCGCCCAGAGGACCAACACGCTCAGAGGTTCCTATGGAGGACAGACCCCTTCAAAGAACCGGAAGTTTTTGTTATGCAAGTGGCCACTTTCGGTGCAACGTGTTCCCCAGCTTCAGCGCTATTCGTAAAACGAAAAAATGCCCTAGATTATGAGAATGTTTACCCCCGGGCTGTAGAAGAGATATTCGATTGTCATTATATGGACGACTACCTCAGCAGCTTTGGAACGGAGAGAGAAACTGAAGAAATCGCCAAAGAAGTGAAAACCGTACATGCTCAAGGAGGCTTCAATATTCGAGGATGGAGATCTAACAGTTCGAAGGTGCTAGAAGGTCTGGGAGAACCAATATCTGCCGATCCAAGATCCCTGAATCTTGAACATACGAACATCGAAAGAGTTTTGGGAATGCATTGGCTGCCTAAAGATGATTTCCTGGCATTTTCAACAAGTTTTCAACCACAATTGTGTGATCTCATAGCAAGCAAACAACGTCCTACGAAGCGCCAAGTACTCAGAATCCTGATGAGCGTCTTTGATCCGCTGGGCTTGTTAGCGGCCTTCGTAATCCAAGGAAAGGTTCTGCTGCAAGACATTTGGCGTGCAGGCACGCAGTGGGATGAGGAAATAAGCGATCGAACTAACGAGAAGTGGGTAAAATGGATCGAGCAATTCCCGATGGTAGCCGATGTTCGTGTTCCAAGGTGCTACTTCCCAAGCGCCAATAAGTCTTCCTATCGTCAGCTAGAACTCCACATATTTGCCGACGCCAGCGAAGACGCGTATGCAGCGGTGGCCTATTTTAGAATCCCTATTTCGGCAGACGGTTTCCGGTGTGCCCTCGTTGCAGCCAAGACCAAAGTGGCTCCTTTACGCCACTGGTCTATTCCCCGGCTGGAGTTGCAATCTGCGGTTTTGGCAGCACGCTTGGAAACTTTTATCAAGGAAGGACACAAGGTGAACGTAACACGAACAATATTCTGGTCAGACTCAAGCACTGTTTTGGCGTGGATCCGGTCAGACCATCGACGCTACTCGCAATTTGTAGCTTGCCGGGTATCGGAGATCTTGTCGACGACTTCCATTGCTGATTGGCGATGGGTACCTACAAAACAAAACGTTGCGGACATGGCTACAAAGCAGGGACAAGGAGATCAATTGAATACGGATAGTTTCTGGTTCAAAGGACCAGGATTTCTACTGCAGAGAGAAGAGAATTGGCCGCAGCCGAGATCCATTCAACCGACCGAGGAAGAACAAAAACATTGCTTAATCCACGAATCTGTAGCCATCCCAGAATCAATAATTGATTCATCCAAGTTTTCCAAATGGGAACGAATGCTGAGGACGATGGCCTACGTTTTTCGATACGTCGACCTCTGTGAGAAGCGTCAACCTCGGTGGAAAGGAGCTCGTCTCAATCAAGCTGAACTACAATCCAGCTTGAAAAGAGTTCGTCTCAATCAAACTGAATTACAGAAAGCAGAAAACTACCTGTTCCGGACAGCTCAATGGTCGGGCTTCCTAGAAGAAATGTCTACGCTCAGTTATCACCGTCAGAAGTCGAGTTCGACCCACATTCCAATGGAGAAAGGAAGCAAACTGTACAAGCTTTGTCCTTACATGGATGAGCGCAGCGTCATGCGAGTAGATGGACGAATCGGTGCTGCCGCTAACGTAGGAGACAACGTCAAATTTCCCGTTATACTACCCAAGACGCATCGAGTAACAGTACTGCTAATCGACTTCTACCATCGTAAATTCAAACATGCTAATTTCGAGACAGTCGTTAACGAGCTTCGCCAGATTGTTTACATTCCTCAAGTTCGCTCTCGCGTCAAGCAGGTGATAAAATGCTGCCAATACTGTAGAGTGTATAAATCCCGACCACAGGTCCCTAGGATGGCCCCCTTACCAGCAGCAAGATTGGCCTCGTACACACGGCCGTTTACCTACGTTGGGCTTGATCTCTTTGGCCCAATTTTCGTCAAAGTCGGAAGGAGTTCAGCGAAAAGGTGGATCGCACTCTTTACGTGCCTGACATTGCGCGCCGTTCACGTTGAAGTGGTGTTCAGCCTGAGCACGGAGTCCTGCATCATGGCAATTCGTCGTTTCATCGATCGGCGTGGATCCCCACTGGAGTTTTATTCCGACAACGGTACCAACTTTAGAGGGGCGGACAACGTGCTGCAGGAACAGGTGCGAAATATTCAAGAGGGACTCAGTTCAACATTCACTAATACGACTACCAAATGGATATTCATTCCTCCCGGTACCCCCCATATGGGAGGCGCCTGGGAAAGAATGGTGCGTTCCGTAAAAACGGCCATGGAAAGCAGCATCAGTGCAAATCGGAAATTAAACGACGAAGGTTTGTGGACACTTGTGATTGAGGCTGAAAGCATCGTCAATTCTAGACCTCTGACATACCTACCTTTGGAAGCTGAAGAAAATGAGGCGATCACTCCTAACCATCTGCTGCTGGGAAGCTCCAACGGTGTGAAGCAGCCATCAATTGAACCGATTGGAGAAGCGTTTGCGTTGAAGAACGCTTGGAACCAGATTCAGCATCAAGCGGATATGTTTTGGCGTCGATGGGTTAGAGAGTACATGCCGGAGCTTACACGTCGCTCTAAATGGCTTGGTGAAACGCGACCGGTTGGCGTTGGAGATCTCGTTATCATTGTAGATGAGGCACGAAGAAACGGCTGGGTGCGAGGCAGGGTTAACGAGGTCATTCCTGGGCAAGACGGGCGAATTAGAAAGGCGATCATTCAAACTCAAAAGGGGCTCACAAGGCAGTCGGTCTCAAAACTTGCATTACTAGACGTCGCAGTAGGAGGTAACCCAGGATCATTCTGACCTGTGTTACGGGGGAGGGGATGTTGGCAACTGGGTGCACTGGTCCAGCTCAAGCGTCGCGCCATTATACGTCGGCGCCTTCAACTGCAGTTCAGCGGCGAGCTGGTTGACGTAGCTTGATCAACGACGGATGACAGGACCACATCCGGTTAAAAGTTTGCAGAATCCAGACTGTTTCCCCATGCTAGATTATTAGTTATTTACCCTACCTAAAAATTGTAATATTAGCCTATTAATTTGATACCTACCTAGTGAACTACTTAAAACTATAGTGCTATAAAGTTCTGTTGTAGACAGTGCCGTTTAAAATACTGCCTTTCGCGTAATTCAGGTTTGCCAAATCCACGTCACATGCAAAGACGCATGCTCAATCATTTCCTTTCCGTCCACAGCAATTGGCCTGTCCTTTTACGCGAGTTCCAGTTGACGGAACTATTAGTAGTGCTAGGCTATACCATAGTATACAGTGCCGCTTAAAATATCGCCTTTGAGGCACTCAGGTTTGAAGAAATCCACGTCGCATGCAAAGACGGGTGTTGAGCTATTTCTTTTCTGTTCCCAGCATTTGGCAAATCCAATTAAGCGCGTTACGGTTGTCGGCATTATCAGAAGAGCAAGGAATTCATTAGTGGACAGTGCCGCCTAAAATATCGCCTTTGAGGCAATCAGGTTTGCTAAAGCAACGTCGCATGCAAAGACGGATGCGCTCAAACTTTCCTTTTCCGTTCACAGCATTTGGCAAGTCCCATTCAAAGAGTTCAGGTTGTCGGAATTATAACAATAAGAATTGCACCGAATTATGTAAGTCACAATTTATATTATATTATATCCCTAAACTAATTTTTTGAATAAAATTACAGCTTAAAGCTGTCTGTAAAGCTGCTAAAAAGATCGGCGTTAGATTACTCCTCCGCAACCCGGAACACAGAAAAATCAACAAAACATTAGTGAACCTGTATATAAGAGAAGTGACATCTGAAACACAAAATTCCAATCGAGCAAAAGAACTGTCAAAATCGATTCCAATCGATCCGAGCATTTTGTCGCAGAGCTTTTACCTTTCTTATTGAAAACTCAACCAAGGAAGGTATTGTGATTGTTGTTATAGTTCAAACAGACAATTTTTTTGCTGGTCATATGAATTTATGATTAGGTGCAATTTTTTTAATGCTTTGGTGAATCATGTTTCTAGTTAGAAAGTAAACTGATTATTAACGAAATTCAAGTCATTCATACCGTTTATCGCGATCCTTCGGTCATCGAGTTCAATGTTATTGAAAAATAAGGAAAAATTGCAAAGATATATATGCTTGAAAAAAAAGTAATAAGGCAAACTTACGATCACTGATTACAAAAAAAACTTCTACGTACAACACATTGATGTAAACAATAGTCTCTATGAAAATACAGTATTTAGAGGCTTCAGAGCCACTAATAAGAAGATAAAGCTAGAGAAAATGAAGGAAATCAGAAAAAAAATAATCAAAGTTTTTGAACGAGACCATTTAAGTCTGGCTGATTTTTTTCATGTTTTTCTTGGATATTCTAACAAGTTCTAAAAGCTAAGTTCCGAACTCAAGATTTGGAACTTTTTGAGAATTTCCCCAGTGTCAGTTTTTTGGACCTTCTATGAAAAAAATAAAACGAGCAGATCAGCTTTCCACGTCACCCGTCTTTGACTTTGAAACTGGGCAACCTATACTGAACTAACTTTTCAACCGTGTTTTTTTAACTAGAGCTGGCTAGAAAGGTTTAAGAAATTAAAGGGCAGTCACTAAAAGGATAGGGCCTGAGTTCCGTTCAAATACATATATATTTGTCCCCATTGTTTATAAACATTTACATATACGCATTTACAAAATGCGATCGTGAAATATTTTACTTATGATCTTACGATCATGACCAAAAGAAATGACAGTCGAGTTGTTGAAAACATTTCAATATATGTAAGAATTTCGAAATTATCGAAGTTTATCGGTGAGTGTTAATAATAATCAAGCAAAAGCTACTCCTCGAGTAGCTCGAAACGTATAGCCCAACAAACATTTTTTGCTGAACAACCGCTGAAACATTGTTTAGTTCTAATTTTAAATCAGCTATCTTGCTGAAAGAAGGCAACCCAAATTCAGAGAGAAGCTGCTGTTCAGCCCTTAAACATCGAGATCTGGAGAAATTAATTAAAATGACGTGAAACCACATGAAACGTCAATTGACGGAGCAACAAAAAAAAAAAACGAAAAAAATGTTGACCGATGTATGCCCGATGTTTGCCAGCAACTTTTCCCCTCCCGTGTTATTTTTTCTTCATTTGAACTTGTCTCGAACTTTGAACCTACGACTTGTTGGTCTCATGCCGCAGAAGGCAGAACCAACCATGCAGTCTGCGAAGGAACAGAAAAGTGTCGCTCTTAAGCGACCAAAATATTTCTCAACTAAGGTCAATTTCATATGAAGAAATTGAAATTGCTACGAGAATAAAATGTAAATTTCCCGGCAAGGGCATTTTATCATGCAAAATAAGAAATTTCGAATCATTAGACGATTCAAAAGATAATTATTTTGATTTGTCATGAATAGCAAAAAGTTTGATATTGCTGAAAGACGCTTTCGAAGCTACCTTTGTACAGCTGACGGCTGTCAAATTTGAAGGTGTCAAAAATGGTTGGACAAAGGCTAAACGAGTTATTCTTCAGCCAATTTTTCCCTACTTTCTATTGGCTGAAATAAAACTTCTTTATACGCTGAAACTGCGCTGAAATATTTCTTTCTTCAGCCAGAAAGCTGAAACAGCAATCAGCACCTCAAAACAGCATACGATCAGAAAATTGGCGTTTTTAATCAGCAAAAATGTTTGTTGGGAGATGACTAGTAAATTTTGTTTGATTTATTATTAAAACTCACCGGAAAACGTCGCTAATTTCGAAGTACAAACAATAGCGGTGATAAAACCAAATCTCCAATTAATATAAGTATGTCCGCTTACGTGTATGACTATCTCTCATAGTGCATTACCATAGTTGCCATAGTTACCACATGAATAGTTTTATTTTCATAATAAACAAGAATGAGCGCCAAGGATAGTGATACATGAAAAGTTAGGCTGGCAGATTTTATAAGGTTTTAATTCATATTGATATTGATTTTTTTTTTCAACAAAGTAAAAATAATTATCTGATCGAGCGATTCTATGTGCATGAGGCATTATCCGGACAAATCAGAGCAAAATTTATCCATTATTCGAACAAAATCAGGAAAAGATAGGAGAAACTTGAACCTTTATTTTTTCGTCGAAGCACATCAAATTGTGTTCAATGCTTTAAAAAATTCGTATTCATTTTGATGACAATAATTATGAAAATCAGAATATGAAATTAAAACAAATTATTGCTGAATTTGATTTTTTTTTGGTAAATTCAGCAATTACATTCGGACAAAAAACGGATAATTTTAATAAAATCCGGGAATTCGGGCTAATACGGACTCGCCTCGATGTTTTCCTTGAATATTTGGGCACGCCCGGATAAAACCGGGAAATCTGGAATGCTTATCTGTACATTCTAAAAACCGTTGATGTTAATGAAATTATGAAATTGAAGAAAAAATGGCTAAATTGAAAATTATTATCATTGCTATGAAGGTTAAGGCAAAATTGGACATATGTTAAAAAAAACATTGGATTTGATATAGCTTAATTTCAATAAAGCTGAATGTCAGTTTGAACATCTTTTTTGGTTTTTATATTATTAAAAATAATCTTTTCATTCCATTAAAGTAATTCAAATGTTTGTTTATTCAAAAGCTGAGGAATGAAAATGTTTTGGCCAGTCATTTGATCATTATACTAGCATTCAATTTACAGTTCAATTAACCTGAATCTAAATGATTTCATGTCACCCTTACCTGATTTCGCTTCAGTACTGCCATCTGATAAAAATAAAAAGGTTTTAAATAAATACGACAGATGGCAGATTTGTATTTCTCTAGCGGAAAACTACGCAGGAGGTGCTTGAAGTGATTCATTCAAATTTCCAAAAAATAAACTGGATTAATGGTAACGTGAGGTAAGATTATTTAAAGATTAGGTGGGACAGTTATGAAAAAACCATTCGTTTGATCGAAATTCTTCCTATGAAGGAAATGATGCTAATCTTAATAAATGTACGAAATTGGAAAAAAATAATTTAATGATCAAATGTTTTTTTTTGGCTGATTTTTCACTTTTCGGTTTTCAAATTTGTTACTGAATAAATACATAAAATATATTTTTACTAACCGAATCTATAGTTTGTTTCCGAACTTGGTGAAAATTTAAATTTAATAATTTAATTTAATAATTTCTCGTGATATCTGATGGCTGGTGCCGATTGTTATTAAATGATCAATCGGCCAAGCCCTTTTTATTTCGGTTCAATTGATTGAGTGTATTTCGCATACTATTTTGGCAACTTTCCATAGAAAACAAAAGCAACGAAACATCGACGTTCGAAGTTGGTCATATGTTACTATGCGTCAAATTGGTCCTGTTTAAACTGATGCATAGAAGAATACCTATGCCAATTGAAACAAAAAAGAAAAACAATCAATGAGTAACGCTGAATAAGCTGTTGGCAACAATTAAACAAAGATGGTTTATACAATCCACGCAAAGACACTCTGGAGCCACCCGAGGTTATTTTTTTACATTATCCCAAACTGGCTAATTTTCTCTAATTAGTTGTTAAGGTTTCATCAAAGTTCAAATCTTTAGTCCTAAATTTAATCTCATGGCTAGTACATACAAAAGACACAGAGAATTTTAATTGTTCATTTACGTCATGACATTATTTTTTGTTCAAGTGATAAATCTTCACTTAAACAAACCGGGTTCCACGGTCGATAAGTAGCGTGATAAAAGGTTCAGCTCGAAGATGGTGCTGTTATCCTAATTTAGGGATTGCCAAGTCGCGACACAAAGCCGCAAAGCTTCAAACGCATGCGTCCTGTAATAGAACGCTGGGCCCTCGTCGTTGAGCCAATTGCCACCCAATTACAATATTCTTCAGCCGGTCGTCGGTGGTTTATTCGGGGAAAACTTCTGCAAATCCCGTTGAATTATTATGTGCGAACAAAGCGCACGAAATAGAGAAAACAAAAGGCTGGCTAGCACGAACTCGTCATATTGATTTAGAGCAGTTTTGCGCGAAAGAAGACGCCGCTCCTTTTTGATTTATTTTTGCGGAAACGAGATTGAGCTATTCTATAATTTTATTTTTAAAACAACGTCTGCGAGGTCGGTCAAAACTCACGTGGCAATCGTACGACCCATCCCTAATAATCGGATAATCAGCTGAACAGTATATGATATGCATTTGTTGCTCGAGGAATTTGCGATTGAGACACAATTGTGCTGACTGCAGACGATTGTGGCTGCAGTACGCCATTTTGTAATTTGTAAAACCGATTGGCGTAGATTTGCGGAAAGCTGCGGTATAGTTCGATGAACTACGCGTGCAATCACATTTATTGGCCGGTATCCAGATGCAACTACATTTATTGCAAAGTTGGGGACATCCCTATAGTGAAACGGCAATTTAAGTTCAACTTACTTTCGCGACAATTCATGACGTCCGAGTCATCGGAATGATGATTAATGGTGTTAATAACCTTTGGAATAAATTTCATAACAATTATTAGTTGGCTAAGATCAGTGGACAGCTCCGGCTTCCGTCGTGTGAGAGCGATGTTTTGAGTAGGTTTATTAGATTTTTGATCCCGTTCGTTATGTTCAATGTGTTAATATGTCAGTGGAGCATTCGATCATTATAGTTCGTAAAGAGAGATTTCAAAAGTTACAATCGTTTTTAAGAACCCATTATGTTTCTGTGCGAGGGCTGCCAAAACGTATAGAATTTCATGAACATTTATTTCGGCTTTTTATGTCAAATTAAAAAGTACGCTGCGGAACAGCTATTTGTAGTTCAAAATAGCTAAAGTCATAATTTACACTCAGTTTTTATTGCGAGGGATCTTGTTTCTTAATGTGATTCATAATTTGGACATAAGCACATGAGAAAAAATGATTAAAAATATTCAACTAACCCGGATGTTAGCGTGACAATAATCAGCTTTACTAAAGATCATTAAAAGGAAATTGACACATTCTGGAGAAGAAAAAAAAACAAAACTCTGAGATGAAAAATGGATTCAAGTATTATGAAAATGTTAAATTGGATCATGTTTTACATATTTACATATGGTTTACATACCCGACAAGAAATCCGGTGGTGGCGTTTTAATTGCAATTTCTTCGGATTATGAATCTGAAGAAATCCCATCTAATAAACACAAGGAATTTGACCATGTTTGGGTTAAATCCTTGATGGCAAATCAAGTTCACATTTTTGGATCTGTGTATTTTCCCCCTGAAGGTGCCAAAACTGAGTCCTATAAAATGTTTTTTAGTATTGCTGATAATATAATTTCAAAATTCGAGTCTGACGCCAATGTTCTTATATATGGCGACTTTAATCAAAGTGCTGCTGATTTTATTGTACATGACCAAAACGAATCTTTTTTGATTCCAATAATTGGGGAAGACTCAACACTTCTAACATTATTTGAAAAGAGTTCGGAGATTGGACTTAATCAAATAAATCACGTACAAAATCAGAATAACTACTACCTTGATTTATTGTTTACTAATATGACGGATGATTTCTGTGTGATTGAGGCACCAAATTCACTTTGGAAAAATGAAGTATTTTACTCTGCTATTGAATATTCCATTTTCATTCATGACAACGCCACAATGTCGGATGACAATTTATCTGAACCTTATTTTGACTTCAAACATGCAAACTACGAACTAATTAAAAACAAATTAAACTCGATTGATTGGCAAAGTAGAATTCGTAGTTTATCAACACATCAGGCTGTAACTTTTTTCTACCAAAACATATTCGATATATTAGAGTCTGCAGTACCCAAAAAACGAAAAAAGCCGAATAGAAATCCGAAGTGGTATAGTAAGAAGATAGTTAATCTTAAAAATAGAAAGCAGAAAGCCCATAAAAATTATAAAAAAGATGCAAATGATATGAACTTCACAATATATTTGACTATCTGTGATCAACTAAATATAGAAATGAAAGTAATATCAAATCAGACCCAAAATCATTTTTTCAGCCTAGTTAAAGATATACAGAAGTCTAGCAATTTTTCAACAAAAATGCAGTTCAACGACTAAATCGGTAAAAATCCTGCGGAAATCAGTAAAAATCCTGCGGAAATCAGTAACTTATTTGCTAATTTTTTTCAAGATGTTTACACAACCCGTAATGAAGAGAATCGAGATAATGATTATTTCTCGTATCTCCCTGAATCTTCATGAAATATCACTGTTGATAATGTATCACCCAACGAAATTTTGAATTCTTTAAACACCTTAGACGCCTCTTCTTCTTCTTCTTCTTCTACTTGAGCTGCTTCACGGGCAGCTCGGGTTAAGAGCCAGTGACTTTGACTATATGCCCTAAGACGCCTCTAAAGGGGCAGGTCCTGATGGATTGCCGCCAGAATTTTTGAAATCATTATCAAATGAGTTAGTGAAACCCTTGTTTTGGTTGTTCAATTCATCTTTAAAAAGCGGCATACTACCCCCCCATTTGGAAAGAATCGTATTTGGTTCCGATTTTCAAAACCGGCAAAAAGTGAGATGTTAAAAATTATCGTGGAATTGCTATATTATCTTGCATCCCTAAGTTATTTGAATCAATAATTAATCAACACATTTTTTCCCAAGTTAAAAATGTAATCACTACCAAACAACATGGTTTTATGAGAGGACGTTCTACTTCCACCAATTTACTAAATTTTGTAAATTTCTCGATAAATGCCATGGATGAAGGGAATTATGTTGAAACATTATAAACTGATTTTAGCAAAGCATTTGATAGAGTTGATATTCCTTTATTGCTTTTCAAATGACCTAAAATAGGTTTCAATCATAAATTATTAAATTGGGTTCAGTCATACCTGCACGGAAGAACGCAACAAGTAAGATTTGAAGGAAATTTGTCGTCTGTTGTGCATGTTACATCAGGAGTGCCACAGGGATCCCATCTGGGTCCTTTACTATTTATTTTATTTGTCAATGATGTTGAACACATTTGAAATCATTTAATTGTTTTAATGTATGCAGACGACATGAAACTTTTCATGGAAATACAGTTGCGTTCAAAAAAGAATGAAATCGCGTGAAGCTGAACACCCACTTCCAACTTTGACAAGCTGCTATTTCTCTCTCGGTTGATATTTTTTCATGAAAATTTCATACAATCTAGTTCAGCTATCCAACAAACACTCCGCAAAATTTGAAGTCTTTACAATGACGGAAAACAGAGATACAGATATTCCCGTAAAAAAGGGAAATTTGGAGTTGCTTCAATAAATTTGCTGTATATTTGACAATTTTCATTCAAAAATCTTGAAATTTGGTGCAAAGATGTAAAAATGTTTGATCTAATACCAGGCCAAGTTTCGTCAAAATCGATGAACGTGATCAAAAATGGTGCCGGGTTGAAAATGAGGTTCATTATTGCTCAGCAGACGATTTCATTCTTTTTTGGACGGATGTTTATATGGAAAACATCGTAATCCATGTATTCTTGGTATTTTCTATCACAAAACCAAAATTTATCACAAAGAATGTTGTAAATTGATAGGAACTTTATTCTTGCATTGTTTAGAAACAGAAATTGTTCTAACAGAAGTGGTATTGAAACACAAGAACGAATAGAATATTCGCTTTAATTGTGGATAAAATTTGTTTATCGGTATAATTAGCAGGTCATTTCTGAAACTCTGTTTATCTTATTTTGAACTCTGTTGAAACATTTTCTCTTTCGAAACAAAGTACGAATGAAGTTTTTAGCAATTTACAACATTCTTTGTGATAAATTTTGGTTTTGTGAAAGAAAATACCAAGAATACATGGATTACGATGTTTTCCATATAAACATCCGTCCAAAAAAGAATGAAATCGTCTGCTGGGCGATGATGAACCTCATTTTCAACCCGGCACCATTTTTGATCACGTTCATCGATTTTGACAAAACTTGACCTGGTGTTAGATCAAACATTTTTACATCTTTGCACCAAATTTCAAGATTTTTGAATGAAAATTGTCAAAGATACAAAAAATTTAGTGAAGCAACTCCAAATTTCCCTTTTTTACGGGAATATCTGTATCTTTGTTTTCCGTCATTGTAAAGACTTCAAATTTTGCGGAGTGTTTGTTGGATAGTTGAACTAGATTGTATGAAATTTTCATGAAAAAATATCAACCGAGAGAGAAATGGCAGCTTGTCAAAGTTGGAAGTAGGTGCGCAGCTTCACGCGATTTCATTCTTTTTTGAACGCAACTGTACGTAAACCATCTGAAATTGAATCCTTCCAAAGAGAAGTTGATAATTTTTATATATGGTGTACAAAAAGCTTGCTAGAGATAAACGTAAAAAAAATGCATCTCAATCTCATTTACCAAAAAGCGAAATGTAAGACAGGACACCATCACCATTGGTCAAAAATCTGTTGAAAGATGCAATCAAGTCAGAGACTAGGAGTCATACTTGATTCTGAACTGACCTTTGTAGAACACTACAATAACATAATTTACAAGGCAAGTAATATGCTCGGGTTTATAAAAAGGTTTAGTTTTCAATTCAATGATCCCTATACAATTAAAACACTGTATGTAACATATGTTAGGCCCCTTCTTGAGTACTGCAGTGTTGTCTGGGCACCATATCAAGGTACACATAAAAACCGCATTGAGTCAGTGCAAAAACAGTGTTTATTATATGCTTTACGCAGGTTAGGTTGGAGCTCGTTGCAGCTACCTTCGTATGAATCTCGATGTATGTTAATTAAAATAGATAGTCTTGATAAACGACGTGAGTTTGCAATGTTAGCTTTTATAAATGATGTTATTGGGCAAAGAGTAAATGATGCAAACATTTTAGAAAAACTAAACTTTTATTCTCCCACTCGGTATTTAAGAAACAGGAATCTATTCTACATAAATAAACAAAGAACAAACTATGCCCAAAATTGACCTATAAATAAGATCATGATCTGCTATAACAAATACTGCACCATAATTGATATAACAATGAACAAAAATGAACTGAAGAGAGTGCTTCTATCATAACAATATACTTATATAGATTCAAGGCAAACATGTAAAACGGTCTATGCAAATGATTGACGACAAATAAATAAATAAATAAGCTTCGTATGGAAATTTCATATTCTTGAATTTTTACACCTCCCATAACGTTTTCTGGCTGTTTTTGCTACCAGAAATACGTAGCAATAAAAAATTTGAAAGCGATCCATCCTAAATAAGCGCAACAAGTTTTAATTTTGTATGGAAATTTTTATGGGAAAACAAAATTTTTCATCCAAAAATCGCCAGAGATGTACTGAGAGTTTCAAAAAATATAACTTAGCTCTTTCTCATGCTAGCAAAAAATGAAGCCTAAGAATATTCAAAACCAAAAATCAAAGACCAACTTCATTTCAAGCTTATTTGAATTTTCTGGATGATTTAATATGCAAAAATGTCTTCTTCCATTCAAATTTCCATCTAAGGCTATGGTCATTTAGTATACGTGCACTTCATTTCAGTGATGGCTACGTTACTAGAGCTCGGGTATGAAAAGCAACTCTTTGTTGGTTATGAAAAAGACTATCTTGCCTATTATTTCACATTTTTTAATTTACGTTTGTTTGAGATGTTTGCGATGTAAAAAAACATGATAAAAATTATTTTGCACAATCGCCTCGGAAATTCTTCATTGTCGACTTGAAAACTTATGAACTGCAGATTTTTTCTGAGATTTTTTTTGGCCCAAATGGTTAAGAAGTATAAGAGGCCACCTTAGGATGCTCACGAAGCTCAAACCAAGCATCGTAGTGGAATCCTTGACCTCAACTATGGTAAAAAGTCTATGGTTATTGGGGATAACTTAATGCAGATCTCTTAACTATGCAGTAAATCCGTTTCCGGCAGCAAAATGTGTTGCCTGACTAGTAGAGACCAAGTAAATAACTAATATTGAGCAGTTCCATAGATTCCATACAATTTTTTTGCATAACCCGAGAATTTGTCTTACAAATGGACCAAATTTGACATGGGAAATTAGTTTGATATGGTTCTATGATTATTAGAGAGACCACCCTTCTTCCAGTGAACAGGAACATAGGGAGAGGGGAGGATGGCACATACAAATATGTTAACAAAAGTTCTCAATTTATGTTATTATAGATCCTTACGCCTTGCAGTGTGAAGAGGGTAGGAAAGAAAGGCGGGTTCCATAAAATATTGTTGTAAAGCTTAAAACTTATCAACCAATGGGATTAAATTTGATGTGAGAGGGTTTCGGGTACGAAAAAATGAGTATGATTATAAGAGACCCCGACTACATTCCAGCAGTGGAGGGTGTAAAGGACAGCCCTTCTTACCAGTTTTTTTTTGGCAAAAATCAAGAATATAACAAGCAATGGGACCATATGTTATAAGATAGGTTGTTTGAATAACTTGAGATCCTCCTTTTTCAGGGCGGAGTCAGGAAGAAAGAGGCAGGCTTTATTCATATTTTGACAAAATTCGAAAACTTTTTTCAAACAAATGGAGCCAAATGTGGCATTTGACATATTTCAGATACTCAAGATTTTTCTATGGTTTGGTTCGTGAGCCCTTCCCGCATTGGAAGGGGGAGAGTGTGTAATTTACATCAAATTATTTTATTAAGCTCATAAAAACATATTTCAAATTTCAAATCTTGGAAACAAATTAAGATATCAAGTTTTAAACAATTAGTAAATCTACTTTGTATTGCAATTCGAGACTCTAGCTACATCTCTCATTCTCTAGCGGAAGAAGCACACCGAATCAGCTAGCCGAGTCCAGAAATCAACCAAATCATCTAAAATTTTACACTGATGCTTGGTGACCCAAAAGGCATCGAAAAAAACATATGGAAGCAAAAAGTCATTTTTGCAGGGATCTAATGTACATAACAGCAGAATTATTATTTTAACGATCTTTTAAGCATAACTGAATGAAGGGCCAACGCTCGGCAAAAAAGCTAGGATCCTATTTTAAAAATTCTATCTTATATTTCTTTATGATTTTTATAACGAACAAGCTTAACCCCTGTGTGCGTTACAACTCAGCCAAACTAAAATTATATTTTTGAGAAAGTCTTCTTAAATAAAGTTTTTGTCTACTCTCCTGAAACTGTTTTTCAATTTTTTTTTTCTGTTATAAAGTGGAAGCAATACGTTGGAAATGTTTTCTTGTAAGTAAAATACACTTTACACCCAAAAAATTTATAGTCAGACAGTTTGTCTAGTAAAAATCGGATATCCCAGTTCTTCGTTTTAAACTTCCTTCTGTTACAAAACTTCCCACTTCTAAAAAGCAGGAGATAAATTAGGATTTAATATACGAAATCTATGAGCTTTATCTAAAATTAGTTTGTATCAAAACCTTAGCTAACAACTTTTTCTAAGATTTATAAATCGTACATTGGATAAGGTTTCTTGAAAACATTCTCTTCATGGGATTTTTTTTTTTGGGAATGTGAAAACACATTGCCGATAATGCACAATTTCGGACGTGTTCTTCCCGGATGGTGCAAATGTAATCCAGAGAATGAATAGAAAAAAAATTTGAAACATAAATTTGTAATTCGACTTCGAGTTTAGTATATTTTTTTTTAAATATATTCTCTTTCTTTGTCGAATTACAAATTTGTCTTTGAAAGACTACAAATGAACCTTGCAAACTTTAAACATCAAATTGCAATTCTTATGCAAGACCTCAAATCCTCAAAAGCAAATATTTTTGACCGTAATTAGATTCTGGATTTTTGATTCTTCATTCTTGTTCAATTACGTACAACCAAAGTATCTCATGAAACCAAAATAATTGAATTAAAATTAGCTTTAAATTGTGTTACAATATTTTGGTATTTCTTTAGTTTTCGTTATACATTCAGGCAGGTACGAAACAATTTTGAAGATATTTGTTTAGGTTGACTCCGTAAAATGATGACTGCCAGCGTATTTCAGATTCCTAACACAAAATGATTGCTTTTTTTCATTATTTATACCCCTTGATCTTTGCAACATCGTTAGAATGGTTTCAAATAAAAACATGGAATGCCCTAATCTGTGTTGTGAGCCTACTTGGTTGAATAATTCTTCTGAATCAAAGCAATCGAAAGATTCCCTTTAATTCAACCACGGTATGAGAAAAGTTTAGATACTAAAGAATGATACGGTCAAAATTTGGTCAATAACAACTTGACGTATTTCTTTCAATTTTGCATTTCAAAAACCTGAACACCCCTCATTTTGAAGGGGTGAGTGTGTAGAATGTTGCTCCTATTTTGATTTTGGAATTCATTCATCAGTTGTCAAAATGCCGTCCAAGGAAGAAGAGCAGCGTATCAAAATTTTGCTCGCGCATCGCGAAAATCCGAGCTACTCACACGCAAAGCTGGCAAAATCGCTAAAAGTTGCCAAATCAACCGTTACAAATGTAATTAAACTGTTTGGGGAACGTTTGTCGACAGCCAAGAAGTCTGGATGGGGGGGAAATCGAAAATCGGAAGCCGCTGAGACGACAAAGAGAGTTGCCGGTAGTTTCAAGCGAAACCTTATCCTCTCTCTCCGAGATGCCGCAAATAAGCTGGGTGTATCGTCTACAACCGTGCATCGAGCCAAAAACGAGCCGGACTATCGACTTACAAGAAAGTACTGACTACAAATCGCGATGATAAACAAAATACGACGGCCAAAGCGCGATCCCGGAGGCTGTACACGACGATGCTGACTAAGTTTGACTGCGTGGTAATGAACGACGAAACCTACGTCAAAGCCGACTACAAGCAGCTTCCGGGGCAGGAGTTTTATACGGCAAAAGGAAGGGGAAAGATAGCAGATATTTTCAAGCACATGAAACTGTCAAAGTTCGCGAAGAAATATCTGGTTTGGCAAGCCATCTGTACCTGTGGCTTGAAAAGCAGCATTTTCATAGCATTGAAAGAGTGTTTGAATAAACGTCTACTGCCTTTCCTGAAGAAACACGGTTGTTCCGTACTGTTTTGGCCGGATTAGGCATCTTGCCATTACGGTAAAAAGGCCATGGAGTGGTACGCCGCCAACAACGTCCAGGTGGTTCCCAAGGACAAGAACCCTCCCAACACGCCAGAGCTCCGCCCAATTGAGAAATACTGGGCTATTGTCAAGCGGAACCTAAAGAAGACCAAAAAAACTGCTAAGGCCGAGCAGCAGTTCAAGGCAAACTGGCTTTCTGCGGCGAAGAAGGTGGCTGTACAAAATCTGATGGCAGGGGTTAAGCGTAAGGCCCGGCAATTCGGATTTGGAAAAGCGGAAGCCTAACTGAATATTTTTCCTGAATTTTATACTCATTAAACTTGAAAAAGAAATTTAATTTGAATTTTAAATAAACGATTTCACCGATTTACACGCGATTTCCCTTGACTAAATTTTGACCGTATCACCCTTTAGTATTTCAATAGCAACTTACTATCTTCTTCAGTGAGCATTTTCGAATGCATCACGAAAACGCTCACTGAAGAACATAATAAGTTGTTATCGAAATGCCGGTATCTAAACTTTTCCTATACCGTGGTTGAATTAAAGGTAATCTTTTGATTGCTTTGGTTCAACATGGAATGATACATGACTCCATGTATATTAAACAGGTTCCTGTTTGCAACAAAACAGTGACCCCTGACAGGCACGCGTTTGTTTTTCGAAATGCCTAACTAAGCATGCCTTCACTGGAGAAATAATTTTCGTATAATAAACCCCCTTATTCTGCGCCGCGCGTGAGGTGACGATAGTCGAGTCACCCGATTCCAGTAGTCGCTTTAGGTGAGAAACGTCTGTAAGCATGAACTTTTTGAGTTCTTATCCTAATCTAGTAGTCACCGTGCGACACAAATCGTATGCTCTGTCACATCGGCTTCGGGAATAAGGTGAAAAGACTCCGACTCGACTCGACTATCGTCACCTCACGCGCGGCGCAGAATAAGGGGTAAAGTGTACTTACATCAGCACATTTGGCGCGTTGATTAATATCAGTTAGTATACGCTATTAGATTATTGGTTGAAACTTGAAGGTAGTTTTGCTGCAAACAAGTACTGCATGCGTAGGTACATAAATATGTGAGGGCAGTTCTTCGACTATTCTTCTTTCATTGCTTTTGAAGGAGTTGTTGACCCACTTTGATGTCTTCGGATAAAAGTTGCATCATAAATTCAACAACAATACATCGGGGCGATTAACCAATATTTTTTATAAATTGGACTATACAAATATTTGGTGATGTAGACGGTACTTTTAGACTCCATTTAAAGCAGGCATGTCAAACTGGGGGTTTGCGGGCCGCATGCGGCCCGCGGTCTTCGTCAATGCGGCCCGCGTATCCACGTCTTGAATTGTCACAAAAAAAACACCACTGATTTTTATGTAATATATTACTGCAAAAATCTAAAGTTGAATATAACGTTTTCAACTTAATTAAAGTTCCAACATGTGCAAACAGTTTCAGATACTATAAATTTTATTCGTTCCCGTGGCTTGAAGCATCGCCAATAATCGACATTTTTGGAAGACATTAGACATGAATTCGACTGTGCTTCCTACTACACAGAAGTACGCTGGCTTTCCTGATACGAGAGGAAATAATATTATTTTTAGAAATGAAAGGTGAACCTAAACATATAATATACGGCGTAATACAGGGCACGACACTTGACGTTCTTACTGACATAAAAGGATTTAAATTTACCTTTATTGTCGACCGGTTTCGGGCTAGATGTTGCCCATCTACAGGAAGATGTTCGACTTCGGACATCGACCTGTAGATGGGCAACATCGAGCTCGAAACCGGTCGACAAGAAAGGTAATTTTAAATCCTTTTATGTTAGTAAGAACGTCAAGAGTCGTGTCCTGTAATACGCCGTATATTATATGTGTAGTATAAGTTCTTACGTTGGCACAAAACCACTAAAATGAGTGAAGGTTCACCTGTTGAACATTTTCAAGCAGATGACTGGGTTCAGGATTTGGCATTTGCCGTTGATCTCACTGGCCACCTGCTAGATTTGAACTTAAAACTTCAAGGATAAAAAAATATCATAGCTGCTTGTGATAATGTAAAAAACTTTCAAGCGAAGTTATGGTTATGGATCAACCAAATTTCCAAAGAAAACCTTGTGCACTTCCCTAAGTGTCAAGAACTGAAAAAATCAAATGAGGCTGCATCATTTGGTAAATACGTACTTCACCTAGAATCGTTACTAGATGCATTTAAAAGCCGTTTTCGTGACTTTAATTCATACGAGCAAAAAATTTCGTTGTTTGTACCTCCGTTTTCGTTTGCTCCTGAAAATGCTGCTGATAATTTGCAACTAGATTTGATAGAGCTGCAGTGCAATTCATAATTAAAAGCGAAATACATTGAAGTGGCTGTACCAAAATTTTACAGCTTTTTGCCTGAAAGCTACGTTGAGTTACGGAAATTTGTTGCCAGAATTCTTGCAATGCTATGCTCATCGTTCGAAATTATCTGATAAAATTTATCATCAATAATAAATGGGTTAGTTACAAATAAACTTCAACCAGATATAAGTAAACTAGTAACTCAGAAAAGATGTCGAGCATCAGGACAATATATATAATGCATTAAAATAAAAGAATGTTAAACATTAAAAGCTTTTATTAATATTTAACGCAAAATTTCATTCCAAGTTTCCTTTTAACTATATTCCATTGTATTGTATCTAATCTCCGCGAAACTAATATGTTATGTTTTCTTACTGATTCTGGCTGCGGCCCTCTACGTCATAGAAAATTTATAATGCGGCCCGCACACCTAAGCGAGTTTGACATGCCTGATTTAAAGCTTATTTACAATTTTCATGTTTAAGATCATGACTTAATTTTTTAAAATATTTTATTTGAAAAGCTGATACAATTTCAATGCGTTTTGATGTGCTTTATGATTTCCGTTAAAAAATAACAGAGTTATGTAACTTTGAAATATGGTTTTATTCTATTTACAAAGAAATCTAACCGAATCTGAATCGAAAAATAAAATTTTAGAAATCTGAAAAAATAAATGTGTCTTAAGTCGTCAAATTTATGGTTGGATGGTTAAAAAACCCCAATTTGTTTACACATTGCGAACCGAATACTTTTTTTTTCCGATAAACGTGCGTGCGCTTCACTGAGAAGTATAGCTCAAATGCGATACATTTTATTAAGAAATTTTATTCTGCCTAATGACGTCAATATCACAAAAAAGGAAACAATTATTAAAGACGATCCCTTTGTTTCTACTTCCGATCCAAAATTGGATACCTGAAATCAATGGTCGTCCCTCAAAACTTCTACACTGCTGGCCAAAAGTTTGGGATCACCCGCTAAAAAACATGCAAATTTTGATCGTTCATATCTCAGCCGTCCTCGGACATATTGCAAATATTATGATCTCATTTGAAAGATAATGAGCAATAGCTATTTCGGAGGTATTTTGCCCATAAATAATGTTTTAGTTTTGCCCCTAAAACTTAACCTAAAGTTAGAACATTTTCAAAAAATCGCACTCAATATTCAAAACCGATCATCTCGGGATAGGGCGAACCAAATTTCAAAATCTGAGTTGCATTAGAATCCTTATTCTATACTTCTCAAAACACAATCAAAAAATTTTGTGCAAAAATTTAAGAATATACTTTTAATTAATAAAATAGACACTTAAGTTATCGTCCAAAAGTTTGGGATCATCCCTCAGTATGGTGTATCGGCCAAAAGTTTGGGATCATTCTTTTAAAAACATGCAAATTTATCTCATTCATATCTTTCTCATCTAACGTCGTATTGCAGATCTGAAGGGTGCATTTGAAAGCTTAGGAATTGTTGTTTTTTTTATAAGTTCAAACAAAAATTATATTTAAAAGTGATAACCATAAAAAAATACCTAAAATTAATAGTTTTTTTGAAAATTCACACTTATGATTCTAAATTTTTTATGGTTATGGATTTAAAATATAATTTTTTAATGAATTTATGAAAAAACAACAATTCCTAAGCTTTCAAATGCACCCTTCAGATCTGCAATACGACGTTAGATGAGAAAGATATGAATGAGATAAATTTGCATGTTTTTAAAAGAATGATCCCAAACTTTTGGCCGATACACCATACTGAGGGGTGATCCCAAACTTTTGGACGATAACTTAAGTGTCTATTTTATTGATGAGAAGTACATTCTTAAATTTTTGCACAAATTTTTTTGATTGTGTTTTGAGAAGTATAGAATAAGGATTCTAATGCAACTCAAATTTTGAAATTTGGTTTGCCCTATCCCGAGATGATTGGCTTTGAATATTGAGTGCGATTTTTTGAAAATGTTCTAACTTTAGGTTAAGTTTTAGGGGCAAAACTAAAACATTATTTATGGGCAAAATACCTCCGAAATAGCTATTGCTCATTATCTTTCAAATGAGATCAGAAGATTTGCAATATGTCCTAAGACGGCTGAGATATGAACGATCAAAATTTGCATGTTTTTTAGCGGGTGATCCCAAACTTTTGGCTGACAGTGTATGTACAAAAATTTTATCTTAATCTAATGCATAATAACGACAATATCGCAATATCAGTGAACAACTAATATGGACGACCCCTGACCCAAAATTTGACTTCTGAAATCAATTGCTCGTCTTTCAAAACTCTTTTGTGCAAATTTTTAATGAATCCAATGTATAATAACGACAAAATCACAAAAAAGTGAAAAATTGATATGGTGGAATTGGCCAAAGGGCGCCGACCCCTGACCCAAATTTTTCGTCCTTCAAAACTCCAATAAGCAAATTTTCATTTTAATCCAATGTATAATAACGTCAATATCGCAAAAAAAAAAAACAGTGGATAGATAATATGGACGACCCCTTTCGCCATCTTCTGACCCAAATTCTGACTCTTGAAATCGGTTGCTCGAGTCTCCGAACTCCCATGTGCAAATTTCAATCTTATTCTAATGATTAACAGCGTTAATATCGCGAAAACATTTAACAGTTCATATGGACGACCCCTTTTGCCGACCCCTGACAAAAAATTCCATACCTGACATCAATTGCCCGTCCCTCAAAACCCCTTTGTGCATATTTCCATCACAATCCGATGAAAATAACATCAATACCGCTTAGACAGTATTTGTGTTGTATGGACGACTCGCTTTAAAAGGGATCATCCGAAAATCTTAAAACATTTTTCATCATTCCTGGTCCTACTGAGCATTCATGCCAAATTTCATTTCCCTAAGTCTTAAGCTGAGCCTTTTTTTTCTCAAATTGTTGAACACACTTTATTAAATATAAAGTAGAAAATCAACAAGAGTTTAAAATATTATAAAACTTTGAAATGAAATTTGAGAAAATTTGATCTCAGTGATAATCTTCCTCTTAAGGAACATCCCGAGCTTCTAGTGTTTCGAAATCAAAGTAATCTTTTCCATTTAATTCACCGAATATGCCAATTTAAAAAATTCAACTTGCGTATTGTTCGGGCGCGACATTTAGCATATTATTTATCTATCGTTTGCAGTAAATATCATCATGCATCCACAAATAAATTGTTTGAACATTTTGTTATATAGGTATTACTGATTCTACAACTTTTATCAGGAAATTCAACACGGGCCTTTATACCACGACATTGTCCGACCCTTTTTCCGGATCTCAATTGATAACCCCTACCAATGTTTAATCTTCAGTTGAATGAGTATTAAATTGATTAATTAATACGCGATACAAGGTTATTGTTTGACGTTTTGTAGTTAGGACAAATGTTTGGCCGTTTTCTAAAGCTTTTTAAAATGTTCCTAACTAATCTTAACTTTCCTATGGAGGACATGGTGTCACTAGTGTTTGCTTAATAACCCCCATGCTTACCCCAAGGTTGTTAACACGGCTAACCGAGCACACAAGTTTGTTTGTGGCATAAAGATGATCGCCCGTACTATTCACTGGCATTAACAAGCCTATAATAAACAAAGAGACGAAATGTCAAGATTGGAATTATCGATTTTCTGTCAGTGTTATTCCAATCGAGCAAAAGACTTGTAAAACTTAAAATTTTGGAATTGCAAAAGGAGAAGTATGGTTATTATTTGAATGAAAAAAATGGGTCAGTTATTAAGGCTAACGTTAACAAAGTAGATAAGCAAATCATTGCTAAATTTTTTCTTATCAATTTCAAACAAAGTAAATGACGAGCAGTAATGAAGTAATAGAATTTTGATCAACTTTATTCTTTCTCTCCTTAAGAAAACCCCGTAAGATCTGTCAAAAAATGAGTGAGAATTTAGCTGCATCCCACTTGCACTAATGCAAAACCATCACCTAAATTCGGCAGAGCTTCCATTGCCTATGGAATAATTTTCCACTACAGGCTACGATTCTGATAGGAAACAAATTTAGAAAAAATTGAAAAAAGTAACCTATTTAGTAACATACCTATGCAAATTTGTGGTTGTCTATGACCCTTAATGCCATGATCTTACTATAATTAAGTAAAATTTCTAAAATGGCTCTAAGTACCGATTGAAATGAGGTGGATGACTGTTTGATGACCTATGCAAAGACTCTCTGGAGCCACTGCCACTGGTATGTAATGATAATGCTTCTAAATATATTCTACCCGCTCATTTTCACCATCTTTCATTCCTTCTAACTTTCTTTCTATTAAACGTTTCATAATCTTCAGATGTTTTTTCTTAAAAGGGCATCACTTTTCACCGATAAGGTCGATAAATTAAGCAGGTAACAAACGTTAATAGAAAGTATTCAGGAATGACAACAGTGCAACATAATATGGAAAAGTTAATTCACGGATTGGTAGAATGTTTCATATGTTTAAAAAAATAACACAAATTTAGCTTAAATAATAACAACAGAAAAGTTATATGTATGCAAAGCTTGAAAGCTAAAATTTAACCTTAAGCTAACCTTTTCCTTCCTAGTACACCCATTTCATCAGGAATAGTTTTTTTTGACAGGTTTACGAATACCCAGTTATAAAATGCTTGGAATTTGCAACCCACATATAATTATCATAAATTAAAACCAAATATGTAGCACGTTAAAAACCATTTTTTTCAGTTTGAATTGAAAAATGAAAACATAGTCATAGTTTTCACAAAACTTATCCATTTCATAATTCGAACCAAGTTAATATATACCATTATATCTCAAACTTTATGATTCGTTGTCTTAAAAGATATCACAGCCTGTTTGTTCTTCTCTGGAGCCACTACTGGTTAAAAAAAAACATATTTTTTCATGTTATTAGGTTTTTTATAGAGATTTGATTTATTTTCTAAGCTGCAAACAAGAAGAAAACACAAGCATAGATCATACCGCCAAAGATTGGTTAAAATTTTATTAATCACTTAAGCTTTTAAAACCTTCTAAATGTGATACGCTATTCGCATAAAGGACCCAGCCAGGGCGCGGTAAGAGAAAGCGATTAACGCTAAGCGAGGTCACTACCAAAACAGAAAACTTAATTAGAATTCCCCGCTTATGCTGCAGCACAACAGCATGTTGACGAATGTTTTTAATCGGCCGGCCAGTTGGTTCTAATTAATGATAGGAATTTACAAGAAGTATGTGCGAGAATCGTTTTCCGTGTTTTGTGTAGCCGTTTTCCGATGTCGCCTTTCGTGTACTACTAGCTGAAGAAATTATTTCATCTCATTAGACTTGGAACTTCCTTGATCCATCTTGCAATGTAGTAAAGTGGCAGGGCAAGTGCCGACCAGGCTGTAAAAAAATGGTCACCCGGCTAGTTCGAAAGTTAAAAATGACAGCTAAACGTCATAACAAAACATTACAGGTTGCTAATGTTCTATGTTTAGATTTTCGTTATAATTTATTATAGAAGCTCTTCTCATTGCGCCGTTTTTATTCAACAGCCACACGGGAAGTGGCAAGAAAGAATACGCGCCTGAAAGCAAATAGGATTGTCTTTCTTTAATTTCACGTATCTTGTCGGCTGGGGTTAAAAAAATAAAGCGATCCAACACTGCTCGTGCTAGTCTTTACGTTTCCTAGTACTTAGTTACATTTTTCTCGCTGAAAGTGAGATGTGTATCTTTAGCAGAGATTCATTATAAAAGTAGTAGGAAAATTGAACGTGATGGGATGAACTAGAGAGAAAATACAATACACCGGACCTGTTGAGATTATAACCTTGCCAAATCCGCCGAGCGACAACCCAGCGTCCCTTTTAGACGCCCGAGATACGTTCCTTGCTAATAAATTATCATTTTTCGGGTTAAATTGTAAATATTTTTTTTACTCTCGTAGACATCAGAATGTACCCTAACAGCTGCAAGAACGCTGTTGCCAAGTCGATTCAATTAGAAAACTACAGCTATGTCTTGCCGGACACATTAGCTCATTGTTTGTGCGGTAACCGCCCCTAAATTACATAGCTTCTTCTAGTAGTAACCTATTTGAAACTTTCGCAATAGAAAAGATGAACTTTTTGATTATGTCTAGATTGTGCGGCAGTGATTGCATATGAAAAGTTAAAGCTTTGTTGCAGGCGATTTTTCACCCGATAAAATATTGCATTCGATTGATCTCGTGGCATTTCGAGCGTTGTTGAACAATGTCTGAGCTGTTGTCAAATGTACTGATCCAAGAGCAAAAGAACAGAAACATTTCCCCGCCGATATTATACCGACAATTCGGCGCCTTGAGAGCTCAGTATCCGATTAATTTATTTCCGTCAGTTGATAGTAAAAACTTAAAACAAGCATTGAACTATAACAGTTAATGAAAATCATACGTTAAATTCGGATTTTAAATCTTAAATACCTTGTATCTATATCTCACATCCTCCGGAAACGTAATGAAATCGAACACACCGTGGAGAGCCAAAAAACTAACAAACAACACCTCTTGATCAAGGTTTACAGAAAATTTATTTTCCATGCTCCTTTCGAACAAAATATCAAAAAAATCCTATACAAATAGTTTATCAGTTCACTTATGTCATACTATAAAAGGGGATGGGATAGAGTAGAGAATATTGTTGTCAATTCATTTTCAAATAGACAATAATGAATTTATTTTCATAAAAGTGTTCATAAAAATTCATAAATCCATTACGTAAAACTAGGTGTGACTTTAGCTTTGAGTTTTGTTATAAGGTTAAAAAAACAAGTGGTTTATAGCATCAAAACTATCAAATCTCATACCATAACACCATGTTTAAAAGTTCAGTATACTGTGAAAAATTATTTGAAAAAAGGGAAAAATTAATTACCCCAAATGGTAAAACGTTTTAACAGGCTGTTTTGCAGTGGCATAAAGATTGCTGCCACTAGGATACTGAATCATGTCGTATGAAGCGACTTATTCAGTACTTCCCAGATATATTTTGGTTCATATTTCTGTCTATTGGAAATCAATGAGGTTGTATTTGGGAGGGGGAAAATAGATCAGAGAAAAGTGTTGCGCATGTTACCCCAGTTGACGGTATGTTAAAAACTATAGATATTCGTTACCCTTTTTAAACAGTCTGATGACAATAGAAAAAAGTCTGTAAATCATAGAGCCGAATGGATGAAAGTTTAAATTATCCAACAATTCAACAACAAGAAAATTAAGATGGTCAGTATTATTTATAAAATGTCACGAGTTTAAAGTTGCCAAAGCTTAAAAAGTGGAAATTGATAAATATAAAAATGTAATCTAAGTAAAAAAAATCAGCTTAAAATCTGAATATCAGTGTTCGGCACAAAAGCGCTAATCCGCTATTCGCTAGTTAGTCCGCTAACTTTTCGTTAGCGGTTTGATTTTGCCGCTAAGTTTTGATTGATTTAGCGAATTACAAAATTCCGCTATCTTTTGATTCCGCTAATTAAAGACCGCTAACTCACATATATTTGTATCAATCTCTCGAATTATTAGTCATAGAATAAACATTTTTCTTTAATCAAGTTAAGGTGACATTGGGCATCATTCTGATTGCTTAATTGGATTCATTGGAGGAATGCGTGCTCGAGTCTGAGAAAATATGTATTGAGTGTCATTTTTCTCTCTTTTTTTTCGCAAAATTTGTAGAAGAAGATAACAATAAAAGGTGTTTAACAATATACAACTATTTTTAACATCTCTTCATCAGCATTTGCTTTCAAGTGGTTATATATATTTATATTTACTTTTCACAATACAGTTTCTTGAAGATATTACAGATCAGTTCTTATAAAAAATCGATAAAATCACCATTGTAACCTTCGGCTTAAGTTTAAATAGAAATCGCATAAATGTTCACGTTTGACAATGCTCCAGCAAGTTTGGAAAAGGGGAAAACAGGTCAAAGATTTTAAGTGATAATGTAAAATAATGCCAAAAACAACAAAATGGAATGAATTACACAAACGATTGTATGCAAAAAAAAATGCATTTTATCTGCTTTACACTAAACCGATAAATGGTGTAAGTTTTTAACCAAAATTTAAATTACAAAAAAAGAAATAGAGCTCCCATCTTTCACATTCTGTTCTTTTGCTTTTGTAATTGTTCGAAAATTCGGTTGTTTTTATTTGTAGAACACAAAGACTTGTTAAAATTCCTATCGTTGACAGTTTTGTCTTCGTTCATATAATTTTATGAAAATTCGATCAATTTATCTAATTATCAATTTAAACTTGAACTGAACTTGAACTGGAACTGAACTTCAAACTTGAAACTTGAAACTTTATTTATTCCCCCTTGGGAAGTTTTAAAAAACGAAGAGAGGAAGTGTGTGATTGGAGAATTATTTGATATTTGTTCCAGCCTTAGTGTTGGTCAACACTCAACAGTTAGCGATTAACGGTTAGCGCTTTAAGCTTAGAGCGATAACTTTTTCGGCCCATTTAGCGAATTTAATTAGCGATCGCTAACTTTGTATGAGTTATCGATTTAATTAGCGGCGCTAATTTGTCAGTTAGCGATGCCGAACACTGCTGAATATTGATCACAGATGATATAAAAAATTTGACGCTGAAGGAAATTGATAAATTTTTTACACAACTGGATCATTTTTTTTAAGGTTGCGTAAGAGAAGGTGAAACAATGATATTGTGCAAACATGTAGGCATGCATAAGCGCCCTTATGTATGCAACTGATGCGATGAACATATGTGAGCAGAAATCTCAATGACTTACAATCTACATATGTCGCAAAACATTTTTCAAATACCATTTGTACCGAAACCAATCATTGATTGAAAGCACAGTTATCCTACTTTACAAGTGAATTTACGTTTCCGCATCATTTCTGAAAAAAAATATATGAAAAAGGGTATAGCATCTTTGCAATTGCAAAGATATTTAAATGAAAAAAAATCAATGGAAATGTATATTCTAGAAAATTTACATAAAAATTCATGTGCTCCAAGCTGCCAATACACATTGTTGTTTTACTTTTGTATCCCCTTGAGAATTGAATCCTTCAGGCTGAAGATCAATTTTCTAAAAGATTTCTGTTGGCACTGTTGACGACTTAGAACTGAGCTCACAGTTCATATGCTGGATAGTAATTTTGACAATTATTAAATGTAGTTTTAAGAGCACTTTAAAAGAAGTGCTTTAGTGCCCATTTACTGCTCAATTGTTGTATCTCAATCTGCTTGCATCTTTCAATTACTACGTCCTTTCCCGGGGCGTTCGGAAAAGTGATATTTTCAATTTAAATTTAGTGACAATAAAATAAAATTAACAGCCGTAATAATACTTCACACTCAGCGCCTTGAGCTGTTTGAGCCGGGTGGTGTCACGTCTTGGTCTGAGGAGAAGAATTTATTCGCCCTACCAGCCAACCGTAGTGCTTGACAATAGCATTACAATCGCTTTATACCTAGCTGGCATCACAGGCCGCTCACCGCCAAACGAGTTGGCCGGATCCGACGTGCGGTTTAGGGTTGGCTTAGCGCCTTGACGCGTTAGACGGTCACTGGCCGTGCGCTGACTATCTTGTCAAGCCAATTGGTGGATGGAATCTCGATCCGGATCATTTATATCCGCAGAACAAAGATCACTGACACATTCAAAATGTAGGTACAAACAAAAGTGAACAATTGTCAGCGATGATCATTGCTTCTAACTCCGTTCAAGTAGTGAACTCTTGTAATTTTCCCGGATATGGTTTGCGAATTTATGACAGGATTATGCTGGTATATTCAGCTTACATTTTTCAAATTAATGTTTAGGTTCTACCATTCAATTATGTCCGACACTCATATGTGACGGTAGGTGGCAGGCAATATGTTATATTTGTTTATATTTCTCTCCTCCAACTCCAAACATACGCCTTGTCCACACTAGGAGGTTGCGTTTGCGCTATTTTATTTAGTTGCTGGCAGCAACTTGCTGCAAATAGAGTTTGAGAGACTGCAAGACGAATCTCAACTTGATAGAATGTGTGCGACTCGTTACAACAAAGCTTGAGGTAAAATTTCGTTCTTAACCCATCAACGTCAAAATTCAATTTAAAACATAAATCAATCTCCGGTCTTGTATGTGAACAAAACTATTCGAAAACAGATTTGAACAGTGACAGATTGGAGGAATTATTTACACAATGTATACATTTACAGTGAAAAAAAAGCAAAATAAAACGTACTTTAAAGCGGACGCTAAGCAATTTACTATCCCTTCGATTCCTCATCAGGTCATGAACCCATTGATGATCCTAAGTTTTGAAAGGCTATAGGTACTTGAGCAAAATCTTCAAACCAGATTTATGCCTGTATGCCATGTCCTCATATCAATGCAAGTAAACACTTCTTCGTACTCTCCAACTCGTGTTTGGAGCCCAGACCACCTTCAGCTTTCTTGGACACTAATAGCGTTTTCGTTTATTTTCCACTGGCACAGAAACAGTGGCAAATTTCAATCAAAGTCGCCCAGGCCATGCATTTAAATTGTATTCGGTAACGGACTTTGGACCAAGAGACCTATTTTGGACCACCTTGTCTAGCTTTTTTATAAAGCAAATAATGAAAGAAATAGTGCATTACATTAAGTGCGCGGGCCTCAACAATATTTGCTGATTATTTGTGGTGGTGGTGGACAAGGTGGTCCAAAATTGGTCCTCTGGTCAAAAATAAGTCCGTTACTCTTTGCGCCTGATTAAAGCTACAAGCCACCGAGCTTCCAATAGTGTCATTACTACTCTCAATAGCGGATTAGGGTTAAGGAATTTTTCCGAATTTGCAAATAGGATACGGTAGATAGGATACGGCAAGCCTTGTTGAATAAATTTACGAGACATGCTGAAAACATCAACTTTTTGCAACTTATTGCATAAATAACTATATGAATCAAAATAAACATCAGAGAATTTGATATTCTTAAACATTTTAAACATTCAATCCGATATTCTTCCTGCTATCGGGTTTCAGCTGAATCGGAGAATTAAATTTTGATTCCGTTAGAAAAAGCGCCATCTCGTAGGTAAATCTACATAAACCTAGTGGTCACTAGGTAAAGCTGACTAAAAATTTTGACAGCATTTAGTTTCGTCTTAATACAAACACATACACCATACGAATGAAAACACATGACGTCACAAAAAGTGAGAAGTAAGATAACCGTTTTATGAATGAAATTCATATCTTTAGCTACATTTGAGTCTATTTTAAGCAAGTTTATTGTTCGGACTATCAAATAAGGCATCAATAACTGATATTTTTTGATTCTAAAAAAGGTCGATGTGAAATTCGTGACCGAATTGTTTGTAAACAATATGTGGATGTGTGAGTGATCACATTAAAAATTGAGAAAAACTCCCCCTGTGGCAAATTTAGATTGACAGCCCATTTGCCAGCAGTGATGCCGCGTTTTTTTATATTTTGGTATTCCTGGCAGAGTTGCCTTTAAGGAAAAACGTAGCAATCAAGTTTTTGTTCGAAACCTGTAAGTCGTTTTAGTACAATGAAAAGTGCCTTTTAGTTTTTTACATTCTTTTTGCTCATAGCTTTTTATGCTACGCGACAAGAGCAGAAAAATGATGACCCAAACCAAATTTGACCAGATTTCAATTTATTCGTTTGAATGGGTTAAAATGTTCAATGCGGTCTCAAAATAACTGTTCACCCAAAATAATTTAGAAATTTAATCTACGGGATTTTTCACGTAAACTAAGATTTTGTTGCATCGCATCGATTCTACGTGTGCCTGTAGTAACTCCTTTACTTATACGTAACTAACGCAAGAATTTCACGTAAAATCTAAGGGAATTAATTTCTTTTCATATTTCCAGAGCGTGATGTTGTAAACTCTTATTAGAAAAGGGAATTGACATTCAGTTGATTTTCTTAGCTGTTGTGAAGGTAAGCAGATTTTTCAATCGTTCCCAATCTTCCCTAGAAGAGAAAATGCATGCCAAAGAGGATTTTATTGGATTTAACTTTATCTCCTGATAAGCGATAATGATGCCAAATTATATTTTTTTAAATGTTTTGTTTTTTCAACATCCGTTTCATCATCATCATCATCGTTCTTTGTTAGGAGTCCAACCGTATATATACGGACTACATATGACTGTCTGGGTTCAACAGCGCACCGATCACGCAACAGCGAACAAGGTGAAGTATTTTGAATTTAAATTATTAATTTTTCGTTTATGTATACTTTCTTATCCCTGATTCAACAAACCAAAATAACGGTGCAGGAATTGAAGTGTATTAATTTCTCAAAAAGTGTAGTGTAAGTGTAAATATTGTGAAAATAAAGTTTATGCCATTTTGTTAACTTGTTTTGTTTTGAACATTTTTTACAAAAATAAAAATACGAAAGAAAAATCAACCTTAATTTAATTCGGATATTAAAAACATTCCCCGTAGCATTCATGGCCACATCGCGTTGAACTTACTTGAAATTCACGTAAATTGTAGGTGTGCTCTATGAAGCACGAATTCTCATAGGGACGCGTTTACGTAATGATTTCGTAGTATTTACGTGAAAATCAATTGGATAAAAATTATGTAGTTTTTAGCGTAGCCGATTATTTGGGGTGTTGGTCATCTATTTTGATTCGTCAATGTACTAAGATTTCTATTCAATTAACCCTCTACAGGTGCATGACTTACCGAAATTATGAAAAAAGCCTAATTTTTATTTTCTTTTAGTTGTCGTCTTCCCACATGGAGCAGTATCATAAATTAACTATTCCTATTATCTTCTTCTCAAGACACTTAAAAGATTCCCTTAACCATTAGAAAATCCTACACAAAAGTAAGTGAAAAGAAGTCAAAACAAACCGCAAGTGCAGGAAGTCACTATAGTATATGTGACAATGATGGTACGAAAAATTATGTAGCAAAGGTTGTACGTACCACTATGTAGAAAGTATACGCAAAAGAACGTAGGGCTCTGGGTCACACCACTTTTTTATTGCTTCTATGCATTAATAATGCTGATTTAAAACTCAAAGGCATTATGAATATTGATATAATGCTAACTTGCATTAGAAATGTTGATTTAATGCTGATTCAGGGTTATGGATTAATGCTTAAGGCGACCGCACAATAGCCCGTCGGGCGTCGCATCGTGTCAGCGTCGCGTTGACAGTTCATTTTGTGCATATATTTTTTCGCATGAGCTCCCACAATGATGCGTCGCGTCAGCGTAGGCATTGTACTAAAACGCAAAAATTGTTCTAAACAGCAGCGTTCTCCAAAGTCGATGCTGTTTCTAAAAAATTTCGAAATTGTAGCGCGTCAATGATAATTTTTAGGAATGATTTGTTTCAATTTTCACCAGAAATCAAATTTATATCTTTTCAATTTCTAAAAAGTTTATTGTTAAAACAAAACTCGATACTATTACAGGCAACAATTCAAAACAAACGTTTTCGTTGCTATGATTCTTGACGCTGTATTGTGATCCTCAAATCGTCGCGTCAGCGTTTTAGAACTGAACGTCGGCGTTGACAGCTGACGCGACGCGACGTTCGACGTGCTATTATTGTGCGGGAGCTTTTATGGTTACTTGGGGATGTCGTCGTCCGAACTTTTATCAAGCCGAAACCGGATCTATATTTTTGTCCAGTGGTCGTTATTAAAATTGTCGTCTGTTTTTTTTTCTTTGCCTTCAGTCATGTCGTGTTTAAGTCATAAATTAAATCTGATAAAAATTTTAGAGGAAACTTACCGAGCTATTTCACTTTATTCTCTAATTGAACACTATGATTTAACTTTTCTCTATTTTCCTTATTTACTATTTATTTATCAAAATAAATTTTTTCCTATTCACGGCTTTTTCTGTGGCGCGATTCAAAAGGATTGTGCACTTCCTCTACGTTTGAAATTTTGCGTTCACTCGGTTATCGTATGGCCGTATTCGGTTGGATACGCAGGATCCAAATATGGTCTACCAATTAAGTCACAACAGTAAATTACGACGCAATGATGAGTTATTGATGAAAAATAAGATTATTTCGCGTTTTTTTAACCTCGAACTTTTTAATGAGCCAAATGCGTTTGAACAGAAGTGTTTTTAGTACAACCCCGGTGGTAAACTGCATTGTTTTGATAAATTTTGGAAAAATAAATTCTGTTTGGCAACCGTTATCGGAAAATCGATCAGAAAAATCAAGATGGCGATTGCTGCTGCAAAATTGTCTGTGATGTTCAGTTTTTTGTGAAAATTTGTGATTTTAAGTTCGAACTATGTTACTAATTAATGTTTAAGTTAATCCGGAAAAGGTAAGTTTCTGATTAATACTGGAGTTCAGTGGAATTTTGTTGTCGGAGTGGAGAAAAAATGGATTTAAAATTGCACAACAATGGCCTCCCATTTAAGGTGGGGCAATTTATTTCAACCAATTGCTAAAGCAGTGATTTTGTCGTGATAACAGCTGAATGCAAGTGCTCCAGGAAGACAAAGTTCAATGATGAATCATACAAGTATAATCAGTAAATTAATCACATCCGGAGCGCGCATTTTGCTTTGGAAAAAATTCCATCACATTTCCTGTATCGATTTTCCAAATTTTCCTGCGGCAGGAATTCGATCGATAGTTTTTAGGGGGTGGTAAAGATGAAGTCAGTGGGTGGCAGTTTGTTATGCTGTCAAACACGTTTGTTTTGGTGGTTTTGATCGACAAACTTTCGAAAACTGCCAGTTTGTTTGGGTTTTTGTGGGTGGTGGGTGGTGTTTGGGGTTTTACGCTATTCGTTTTTTTTTGGAAAGGTCTTCTGTTTTGACGTTCTCCGTAAATGCCGAAGTTGAATGCCCTTGCAATTTTTTTTTATTACTTGAATATAAGTTTTGTTTGTTTTTTTTGCTGAAGAATATTTTTAATTTGAGTCTATTCTGTTTATAAAATTACAATTTTTGCAGGAGTATAAGCGCTGTATTCATTTCATATTCCGTAAGCTTCATGTACACCTTTTATGACCTCTGATCTCTTTTCTGTCAGAATGGAATATAATTACTTTTTTTGTTTTTGTGTACGGTTCTTCCCCTTTAATGAGTTGCTGAGGGACGCTTCTAAAAACAGGTTTTATGCGCCATCAGCTAGACTACTACCTACTTCTAATCAGTATGACTGTGTTTGGAAATAACAACCTACACATATTACAGGGGGACGATTTTGCTTTTATTGCCGTCTAATGCATAGCACAGTTGTTTTTTTTTGTCTAATCAGTGTGTCTTCGTTTTTTCTCTTTTCTTCGCAGGATTGTTACTAATACATTTGAACTAATCGTTGCGTGAAGAAAAGTAAGAACACGCAAAATGACTGACGAAGTGACGGAGGATTCCGTCAACATACTGGATGAGCTGATTATGGGGCAGTTCAACACGACCCAGTCGCTGGAAGAGATGAAGTTGGACAAAAATATGGTAACGTAAAATAGGGTAGCAAAATATAAGTGATAATATATTTTTTTTTCTATTTTTAGGTATGGTTAATCCTCTCTTTACTCTCATCTTTAATATGGGTCGTCTATATAACGTTCTACAATTCACGTTTGTTTGGATACTGTGTCACTAAGCTGGTGAACCGGTTGTTTATTCGAGGAGCCTATTTTAAAATAGGTTCGCTGAATGTAAACCCGCTGGCCGGGAAGATAATGTTTCGGGATGTGGTATACGTAACCTATGACTACACTGTACGGGTTCAAGATGGTTACTTTATATTTCGCTGGTGGCGGTCATATGTACCCAAGGACGTTTCGGAAGATTTGTCTCATTCTGATACGCGTTTGTCTGTAATGTTGAATGGATTTGAGCTACACGTTTACAATCGATCAGATCTGTATACGAAACTTGAACGCACGTTTGGTTTGAAGCCGTCAATTTTAATTCCTACCGACACAATGAGTGCAGAAGAAGTTGCTAGATTCAAAGAACAAGCAATGAATTTCGAAAATCAGCGGCATACTGACGAACAGCAAGGCAAGGTCATAAAAAAACCACGACCAGAAGCAATGGCTGCAACCACATGGCGAGATTTAATACCGGTGATCAAGATTGACATTTGCTCTGGTCGTTTTGTGTTTGGCAATCGATTGATACCAACGACACTGTCCATCTGTGTTGAAGAAGCGCATTGTGTTTACAGTACTAAACCGGCAGTGTCTAAACTTGATCATTTTATGCATTTTGTCAAAGCAAAGCTGGAAAATTCGAAGGTTCTGTTGGCCCCTAGCCCTAAGTACACAGGTTTAGGAGATGAACCACCCAGGTATATGGGTGAAGGTTTTGTCGTCATGAGCTCCAATAATATGGAACTGTACTTCTACATGGATGAAGCAGGAGTAGTTCCAGAAGAACCAGTAACGCTGACCTTAGCAAACGGAGATGTCGTTGAAGCTTCTCCACCAGTGTGGGGGATCGATATCAAGTGTGGAAAAGGAACAGACTTCAGTTACGGTCCTTGGGCTGATCGACAAAGAGATCACCTATTTAAATTTTTCTTTCCGCCGGATTATCAAACGCTGCAAGTCACACATCCTCCAAAACCTGGAGATCAGCGCGAAATGCAATCATTTGACATCAGTCTATGTACTCTTAATGAAGCGACAATCGATATTCTATTCTCCAAAAATAAAGAAACGAATGCTGTCCACGTAAACATTGGGGCAGGATCTTATCTAGAAGTCACTCTGCCGTGGATAACCCTTCAAGACGGTTTCACCACTAAAGTTACCGGTCAACTTTTACATGTAGAAGCTTCCACCAGCCTGCAATATCGAAGTCTAGCCGAATGTGAAACACTACAATTCAACGTCAAAATCCACTACCCAACCCGCTGGAATGATCACCAAGAGTGGACAATCAACCTAACCGGCAGCAAAGCTACGGCCTACATAGTGTTCTCCCATAAAGAATTCTTCCAGGATCTGGTTGAAGATTGGGCATCCAAAGCCCGACCTGATATTCTCAGTTTTGTACCGTACACTTGGAAGTTCGGTGTGATCTTAAAAGAGTTCGAAATTATCACATTGAGCAATGAATTTAATTGGATAGACTGCTCTAGCACTAACCAAGAAAACCATCATCTCGCCTTCTGTGGAGACCTTTTCGACCTGAGTTTCACTCTCCCATTTGATGATTTCCTACCCCTTAAAATTCCAATTGTATTCTGGATCCACGGCGAAGGACTAGACCTCAGTATGTATCTCCCAGAGCAATCCAGCACCAAACCGATAATAGTAGCTCTAGATAAAAATGCGCGGATTCTTACACGCGATGGTAGTGTTAAAAAACGCCCTGAATTGATATCCAAAAAATGGCGCCGAGTGTGCCAACGGTCGACCGGATGGATTGATTGTTGGACCGTTCCTATAGTTGCTCTTTCTATCAAATATATATACCATCCTATGCCACCACTTGGGCCTGATCCTCAGGCCGACATCACTACTCCAGAGAAGGAAGAAATACTGCTCAGTCCGATGCGAATACCGAAAATGCGAAAATCACCAGCCATCACCTGGAACGATGCTGGACAGCCACGATTTGATCCTACCACGCTGCCTCCTGACCAGGTAAGGACCGTTTTGCTGTTTGTCAATTCGATCCAATGTTATGTTTTCTTTCAAACAGGTATCGGTAGAGCTGGAGATTGGATCTTCGATTATGCTGGCCTATGGTGCAATTCTGCGTAACTTCATCCATCTGAAAGAAAACATTTTTGGTGAGGATCAATCATTCACCGACATGGAAAAATCAAATTCCAAGCAACACTCTTCTGGTGCCAATGGTTCCGCAGCCAAATCCACAAGCTCCAAAGACGATCCTAACAAATCCATCTCGGAAGCCAGCATGAATGCCGAAGAAAAGCCGAAACGCTTCGATCCAAGGCTGTATCGTCCACTGGAAGTGACTGTGAGTGTAACTATCCATGATCTTCAGGCACATGTGATGAAAAACTGTAATGAAAATGATCCACCTTGCCCTATTGTTCTTATCGAAAGGCTGGGATTTGAAATGAAAAAAAGATTTCATGAGACTGAGCTACAAGTTCTCGTTAGCCCATCGTTCCTTATATCTTCAGATAACATTATTCGACCATCAAAAGATAAACATCTTCGTCAAGGTCACTTGCTTCTATCGGCAGTCCAAGTTCGCGGTCATGCAATGTTCAGCAATGAAGGTCGACAGCTAGAAGAAGAAACACTCGAATATTCTTGGCTACTGGAAGTTCAGCTTGGAAAGCTGTCCGGTAAAATGACTCTTCCTCAATTGGCTAATGTCATAACTGGGCTGGAAACATTAGCTTATCTCACTCTAGATTCCGAAAACAACCTGAAGTCACCTAAAACCATAAGATATTGTCACCATGGGGTGCCAACCAATATCTGTCCTCACACCAAAGAGGATACGAAATATCGCTGCCCCTCAACGGAAGATATAAAATATAGAATGACGCGGGTCGCAATTGATGCTGTCGATTTCTATCTCATCGAAAATGGAACGGCCTTACACACCTGGATCTCACCAATCCGAATCGCAACATGCAACCTACATGGCCAACAGGTTAAATCAGGAATAACGGGACTAATTCCCACTATTCTCCTCCGACAGTTCGTATCCACAGGGGGGCATTTCAGTCACAGTAATGGGAACTCTCACAGCAACACCAACACAACTGGAAGCAGCCGATCGGCCAAGTTGCATCACCAAAATTCCGTTACCGAGCGTAAAGATGACCCAATCTACAAACGAGCCGACGAAACAAGTAGCACCAGCTTCAAGCAGAAGAAGGTCACCGACCAATATCAACAGTCAACATCGTCCCATTCATATCGGCGAGATTCTAAAGAACACCAGGTACGTGACGATCCGTACGGTTCGCTTCCCAATCGACGGAATCACGAATCGTCGTCCGATCACTTCAGACGTGAGAAGGAAGAAATTTACGGTTCGGTTCATTCCAATCGTAACAGCACCCGTGATATAGATTCCAGCGAACCGTGGTTGGAGGTGGGTTGTTTATCGCTCGGACCGGTAATTATAGAGGCGGCCTCAGCTCTGCCCATTCCGGAGCACTGTCTACATTTGGTGCAGCATAAGTGAGTATTTAATCTTCTGATTAAAGACTTTTTAATACATTTTATTCCAACATTCAATTAAAAAAAGCAATTAGGTAATAACAATTTCTCGATCTAGTAATTGCACTGAATACCTCTATAAGACACCCAGATGGTGCTTAGAAAGTCTCAATATCTAATAAATAAATCATGTTGTCGTCAACAGCTATCTCAAAATGCATGATGAACGTGGCAAAAAGCTATGGTTTTTATGGTCCAATAGCAGTGATCCGATTCGATGTGGCTGCGTCGGGGGTTGTGCCTTCTTCGGCACTAATCGGAATGGGCCTCGGTTCTTTAAACCATCGTCTCAGGATTTGCAAGATTTTATCAACATAGCTCGGTACCACATCTATCCGAACAACAGAGAGTACGGATTTGGCCAGAGTTTACTGCATGAAGGGCAACTAGTTTTTCATACGCCACCGTACAGTTTACAATCAGTATCCTTACAAGAGTGCTACGAGTATGTTGGAAAACCGAATCTCCGAACCACTCGATACTGTCCAGATTCAAAATCTCCTCTACCACCAAAGCACGAAACTATTCTGAACCAACAGAAGCAGCATCAACAGAGTGAAATCTCCCCGAACAGTACTATGATTAGAAGCGTCGAAAGTAAGTCTAGTAAATCATCGCTGGAACGAGTTAAGGAAAAAGATACTGGCTCCCCATTGAGCGCTGACCGCAGTCGAGGAAGACGTTTCTCATACAGTAATGCTAGGTGAGTGTGCTTTCAATGTTTATCTCCACTTAAACTTCAATTCATTTTATTGATTTTAAGGCAAAATACTGTTTCACATGATGTTCCGTACTATCGGCTTTTAGAATCAAGTCCCAAAACAGGTAAAATCATGACACCAACTCCTACACGTCAGGACTCTGAATCCAGGTTGCTCACACCAAAGGGCATCAAAGTACAGACTCCAAAGACAAGTGCTTCTGATTCACGTCTTACAATGGAATATTTCCAATGTGATGATAGTCATAGTATGTCGGATGATCACACCGAGTTGTCACACTCGGCACCGCAACCTCACCCTCTGGAGTCCGATTCTGAGCATTCGCTCGGTCCGAAAGTGACAGAATTAGATTCAGTAGTTATTCGAGACGTTCAACGAACGGTTTCTCTTACGTCTGAAAACCCTTCGGAAGCATTCTTTTCAGCCGACGAGGATCTCCATGCATCACGAAGCTCAAGTCTAAAGGCAACAGATGTCCCTATTGCCATACCAAAAAAACGTTTTGCTTCGGATCTTAGTATTGTCGAGCCAATTGAATTGGAAGGACGACTGTCCACCCATAGAAGCGACTACGAAATTCATACTCCAGAACACAGGAGCTTGCCCCTTAGGCCACAATCTACAGCTGAATTAGTAAGTATTGCAATTACTGTTTTCAATTTTGCTTTATTTTTCTGTTGAAAGATCGTTACAATTATGTTACTGCATGTTTCATGCAAACAATCGTTTTTTAGTAGATATTCTAGCGTTAGAGTAGAACAATCTAATAATAGTTGATTCTTTTTATTTTTATGCAAACAAAATTCAACCACCAATAATGCAATATGTTTATCAAACTGAACAAAATCACCTGACAATCGTTCACTCATCCAAATGTTTGAATCTAATAATCGCAAAATCATCTGTTGCAATTTTGTTATATGCAAATCATATCTCGTTCTAAATATGCTACGTACTCAAATTCATCTCCAAATAACGAAAAAAGAACGATGAGGAACGTCGCATTCACGGTTTGGCCACACCGTTACGCAAATTCAGTAACATCTCTCCGCGTCCCGAGTTTCGTCATTTTAAGCCGGTGTATGACGTGAGTAGCCCCTTCAAAAACTTCCATTTTTCCTCTACCAACATACTAAACACAGTGTGTACTTGTTGTAGAATACTGTAAGTCCTGGATGTTGTTTCATCTATTTAAACGTTTTTTTTTTGTTCTGTTTGTGATTTTTTTTTCTTCTTAATTTAGATTATTAGCTTCATACCCTGACATTATCATTCTAAATTAAAAATCAGATTTGTATTCCTTATTGTTAGTGTGTTTAGTTTGTTTTTTTTGTGTTCAAATTGAATTGGAACAAAATGATTTGAATTGAAAGGTTCGTATGAATTATGTGCAAGCTTAAAGCAGTAGTTTATAGTTGTACTATGGCTTCAGCTTAGGCATATATTTGTAAATAAGTGTAAAGGTAACAATATTCAGAGTCCGAACACGTCTTTAAACATGCACAACTAAATAAAACGATGTATCATAAGCACAATAATTATTCTATCTACCATCAAGTCATCGTGTGAAATTAAAAAACGATGGCAGATTTTTATTCACTTTCTTTTTCAAAACATCTCAAAGTTGCTCTACTTTCAATAAAAAAAAAGTGGAATGCTAAAAATGTACGCGATTTTTTCCACAATCATAAAATGAAACTGAAGACTGATTTGAAAATAATTTTCTTGGATAATTCTTAAACTACAAGCAGTATTTTAATGTTTGAAACCGAATTCAATTTAAAATATTTAAAGCTTGTTCGATAACTTACCTACAAGATATCTAATCTAATGTTTGAGTTTCCAGGATATACCTATATAAATATAATAGATTTTGAAAATGTGTAGTTCTAACACATATTAAGCTGGGATTTCAATTTCATTCCACAGAAGATGCAGAGTTATTTACATAGATTTATTATCGTCTCACGAAGTCATTTGATGAAAAAAACTTCTGAATCCTGAAATTCTCTCATTTGCCAAATGGCGCTCTTCTTGGTTTAACCTCTTCGCTAGTTGCACCATGCTCGTCTGGTGCCTTTCAGATTCGCAGTGAACACCTGTGTTATAGAACAGTCGTCCGGCATTCTCACAACATGTCTTACCCAGCGTATCCGTCCAGCCTTTTGGATTCTGGGTTCGCCGTGTAGAGTCGCACGAGCTCGTGGTTCATCCTTCGCCTCCACAGTGTGCACACTCCGTTCTCCTGCACGCCGTCAAAGATGGTTCTTAACACTCGTCGCTCGAATACTCCGAGTGTGTGCGCAGGTCCTCTCGAGAAATATCCACGTCTAGTGCCTTTAGAGGACAACCGGTCTAATCAGCGTAATGTACAGGTTACACTTTGTGCGAAGGCTATGTCTTCTCAACCGCAGTTGCTTAGAAGTCCATAGTAGGCACGACTTACGCTGATTACTCGCCGCCGGATCTCACGGCTGGTATCATTGTCTGCGGTCATCAGTGAGCCGAGATAGACAAAGTCTTCGACTATCTCCAGCTCGTCGCCGTCGATCGTGACCTTGTTATTACTAGACAAGCGGGCTCGGTCGGTCTCGGATCTGCAGGCCATAATATAAGATTTGGACGTTTTAATCCAAACTACGGTAGATCTCATCTACCGCCGCAGATGATCTGCCGACTATGTCAATGTCGTCGGCACAGCTGATAAGTTGATTCGGTCTGTTGATGCCCGCATTTCGCCCATCACTCGAATAACGCCTTCTAGCTCCACGTTGAACATCAAGCAGAATAGACCATCGTCTTGTCGAGGCCCCCTGCGCGATTCGAATGAACTCGACAATTCACCTGAAATCCGCACACAGCACTGCGTTCCATCCATTGTCGCCTTGATCAGTCTGATCAGCTTCCCGGAAAATCCGGTCTCGCCCATGCTTTTCCATAGTTCGTCACGGTCGATCGTGTCGTATGCGGCTTTGAAGTAGATGGATAGATGGGACTTGGTGTTTACAGCATTTTTGGAAGATTTGCCGTAGTGTGAAGATCTGGTCCGTCTTAGACCGTCCCTCCATGAAGTCGACCTGATAACTTCTCACGTATCTCTTTGCTCGTGGCGTTAGATGGCGGAGTAGGATTCGGGACAACACTTTGCAGGCAACATTGAGGACAGTAATCGCTCGGTAGTTCTCACAGTCCAATTTGTCGTCCTTCTTGTATATGGGGCATCTTACACTCCCCTTCCACTCCTCCAGTAGCTGTTCTGTGTCCTAGATCCGGACCATCAACCGGTGTAGGCAATCGGCCAACGTGGCCGGGCCCATTTTGATGAGTTTAGCTGCGATGCCATTCGTCTTAGCCGACTTGTTGCTATTCAGCTGGGCATTCGGCTTACTTAATTTCACTCATCATTGGGAATGGCTCCTCTACGTCCTGCGTTTGAGCCGAAGTGCTACTTCCACCTTTTGAACACCTCAAGATTGCATCGCCAGGATGCACTCATTCTTATCATGGCACAATACGGCTTACGGCACGAAGCCTTTTTGGGATGCGTTGAGTTTCGGATAGAACTTTCGTGTTTCCTGGAAACGATGCAGCTGCTCCAGTTTTTCGAGCTCCTCCTCCTACAGGCGGCGCATTTTTCCTGGAAAATACGGACTGCCTCTTTCGCTGTCGGTGATTTTCCACGTTTCGACGGATGCTTCTTTGCACTACTGCCGCCCGCGCGGCGTTTTCTTTCGTCCATTACCCTCCTGCACTCTTCGTCGAACCAGTAGTTTCGTCGAGTTCGTTCCCCATGCCTGATGACGTTCTCCGTAACGCTGTTAATAGTATCCGTAACGCTGTCTTGATGGTATCCCAACAGTTCTCGAGCGCCTGCATCGCTGCTTGGAGCGATGGTGCGTAGTCTGCTGCGACCTCAGGTTGCTTCAGTCGTGCGACATTTAACCGAGGCGATCATCGGCTTCGAATGTTGTTCACTACGGGGAGTTTTGAGCGCAGGTCAATGTACCTAATATTCGGTTTTTCCAACGGTTATTTCACTGATATTCAATACACCATTTAAGGTGTCGATTTCAGAATCTTCAAAGAGGGAACAAACCAAGTTTCATTCATGTTGAAGCATACAAATTTTAAACTGATTTTTGTTTGCATATCATTCTGCAAAAATACGATTAAACTGAATTTTTTTTAGGAAAAATGAGCATATCCCCCCCCCCCCCTCCCCTATGTCACAATTCGTAACGCTCGAGCTTACCCCCCTAGGAGCGTTACTTAATTTATGGATGCCCCAACAAGCCCCTTTAAATAGGCTGAGGCACAAGCACAAAATCGCGTGCTTGCGCCGCCAGATGAAACGCCTGAATTAGATGTGGCCTCGCTTTTTCAGTCGGTGAGAGTGAGAGTAACTACTTTGCTCTCTTAGCGTCTAATGAGCGCTTCGCTCGCCTCTCTATGAATATCCAGGGCGTCGTTGCTGGGCATCGGCGTCGTTTGTTGGAAACGCTCGCTGCTACTGGGAGCATTCGTTGCGAATTGTTATGATACCTACGTTTAATTTTGCCACATACCATTTCTGAATCATTTAAACTGAATGTCGCACGACAGACTTAAGATAATCGACAAAGGTAAATTTCGAGCTATAAGGACTAAAAGCGCTTCTTTGCAGGAAGGCAAAAATATTGAGAAAAGTAGCAAAATATTTGACAATATATTTCTATAAGTTAAGCTTAGTGCAACTGACCTATAAATTTAACTTCTTTTTTTTTTCAACTTCTAATTCCTATAATCAAATTTGAAATATTCTCAACCCTCTCCTGGTTATTATAACAAAGGCGATGATTTTTTAAATTAACTATAGTTATTTTGTAACTGAAAGCTCAAGCTCATTTACCCTCAAAAAGTTGAACCTTATGAAATAAAACTCAAAATTGCGTTGCTTTTTTTTCTTCCTTTCTTCCTTATAAAACAATGATGTACAAACATATTTTAAAAATCGGTATTCATGAGAATCTGCTCTTGGTTTAACTATTTTATATTTATATTGTTTCTAAAAGCATATAAATCTTGCAGGTCGATCCACACGACTCATCCGAGTCGCATTCACTGTCCTCGAGTTCGTTCATTTCGGCCCTTTCTTCACAAGAAGATATTACGTTGGTCAACTTACACATGCAGATAAATCGACCGATAGTCGATTCACCGCTGCTAATGGCCAGCTACGTGACTCACTTGGCACAGGTACGATGCTCCAATTGGACACACTGCTCGTTGCCATACGCAGCTGATGCATTTTCGATGCCTCTGTTCCAACAAAACGACGATGGTGGATTGGTGTACATTGGTAGCAAGTTGGTACCCCATTTCGACAACTACTCACACTGGCGAGAAGTTAAAGTTATACCTCGGTACGACCAACAATCTGGAAGCTCAGCAAGCGGATCGGCAGCAGCAGCTGCTGCTTCTTCGGGTATGTCGACGCTACCCAAACCACACCCATGGGATCCAAGTGTTATGGTTAGGGGCAGCTTCGAGAAACAAGATGGCAAGGAAGGGGAACACGAATTTCTCAGCTGCCAGGGAGAAACTGCCACCCGAAATTCTGTTGTAATGCGTTTCAAAGGACAGGTCGATGTAATGTTCACTCCTTTGCTATTGGAAGGATTGCAACGGTAAGTAATTCAATAACTTTATATAAATTTCGATGTAAGAACTCGTTAAGAACCAACTCTTTTCACTCGAATATGTATTTCCTGCGAATCAGATTCTTGATATGCCCTTGGGAAGGAATCTTCAAGGATTGAAATATCTTTTTCGTTGTGGGTCACGCTTTTTCCTAAAGAACGCTGTTGATTGTTAATGTATGGCAATGTTCTACGGGTTTGTCCTTTTTTCTTGACAAATTTAACTGGAATAGAAACAAAATCACAATCAACCACGAAAGGAAGCAATGTCAACAGTGCTAGTGGTTCAACTTTGAACGTTGCACTGCTGAATCAATCAACCTACAAAAGCATACTTCAAAAAGGGAAATTAAATATACAAAACCCAAAAATTAAATTCAATTTCATGATCATTGATACATATTAACGACCTTTATCAAATACCAATTTATAACAAGGGAACGAAAACTTGAAGTCCGAAGCGTTTTTTATTCCGGTTAATTTTTCATTTATGCTCGTTGATTTAAAAACCCTTTCGCTATGATTAAATTTTATTTACAGCGATTTTGAAAGATGAACAAAATTGAGAAATTCGGCATAAAGGGTGATACGGTCAAAATTTGGTCAATATCAACTTGACGTATTTCTTTCAATTTTGCATTTAAAAAACCTGAACACCCCTCATTTGTGTAGTGTGTGTGTGTGTGTGTGTGTGTGTGTGTGTGTGTGTGTGTGTGTGTGTGTGTGTGTGTGTGTGTGTGTGTGTGTGTGTGTGTGTGTGTGTGTGTGTGTGGGTGGGTGTGGGTGTGTGTGTGTGTGTGTGTGTGTGTGTGTGTGTGGGTGTGGGTGTGGGTGTGGGTATGTGTGTGGGTGTGTGTGTGTGTATGTGTGTGTGTGTGTGTGTGTGTGTGTGTGTGTGTGTGTGTGTGTGTGTGTGTGTGTGTGTGTGTGTGTGTGTGTGTGTGTGTGTGTGTGTGTGTGTGTGTGTGTGTGTGTGTGTGTGTGTGTGTGTGTGTGGGTGTGGGTGTGGGTATGTGTGTGGGTGTGTGTGTGTGTGTGTGTGTGTGTGTGTGTGTGTGTGTGTGTGTGTGTGTGTGTGTGTGTGTGTGTGTGTGTGTGTGTGTGTGTGTGTGTGTGTGTGTGTGTGTGTGTGTGTGTGGTGTGGGTGTGGGTGTGGGTGTGGGTGTGGGTGTGGGTGTGGGTGTGGGTGTGGGTGTGGGTGTGGGTGTGGGTGTGGGTGTGGGTGTGGGTGTGGGTGTGGGTGTGGGTGTGGGTGTGGGTGTGGGTGTGGGTGTGGGTGTGGGTGTGGGTGTGGGTGTGGGTGTGGGTGTGGGTGTGGGTGTGGGTGTGGGTGTGGGTGTGGGTGTGGGTGTGGGTGTGGGTGTGGGTGTGGGTGTGGGTGTGGGTGTGGGTGTGGGTGTGGGTGTGGGTGTGGGTGTGGGTGTGGGTGTGGGTGTGGGTGTGGGTGTGGGTGTGGGTGTGGGTGTGGGTGTGGGTGTGGGTGTGTGTGTGTGTGTGGGTGTGTGTGTGTGTGTGTGTGTGTGTGTGTGTGTGTGTGTGTGTGTGTGTGTGTGTGTGTGTGTGTGTGTGTGTGTTTGCTCCTATTTTGATTTTGGAATTCACTCTTCAGTTGTCAAAACGCCGTCCAAGGAAGAAGAGCAGCGTTTCAAAATTTTGCTCGCGCATCGCGAAAATCAGAACTACTCGCACGCACAGCTGGCAAAATCGCTAAAAGTTGCCAAATCTACCGTTACAAATGTAATTAAAGTGCTAAGCCGCTAAGACGACAAAGAGAGTTGCCGGTAGTTTCAAGCGAAACCCTAATCTCTCTCTCCGAGATGCCACAAATAAGCTGGGTGCATCGTCTACAACCGAGCATCGAGCCAAAAAAGCTGAGCCGGACTATCGACTTACAAGAAGGTAGTGACTCCAAATCGCGATGATAAACAAAATACAACGGCTAAAGCGCAATCCCGGAGGCTGTACACGACGATGCTGACGAAGTTTGACTGCGTGGTAATTGACGACGAAACCTACGTCAAAGTCGACTACAAGCAGATTCCAGGGCAGGAGCTTTATATGGCAAAAGGAAGGGGAAAGGTTGCAGATATTTTCAAGCACATGAAACTGTCAAAGTTCGCGAAAAAATATCTGGTTGGCAAGCCATCTGTACCTGTGGCTTGAAAAGCAGCATTTTCATAGCTACCGGGACTGTCAACCAAGAAATTTACGTGAAAGAGTGTTTGAATAAACGTCTGCTGCCTTTCCTAAAGAAACACGGTTATTCCGTACTGTTTTGGCCGGATTTGGCATCTTGCCATTACGGTAAAAAGGCCATGGAGTGGTACGCCGCTAACAACGTCCAGGTGGTTCCCAAGGACAAGAACCCTCCCAACACGCCAAAGCTCCGCCCAATTGAGAAATACTGGGCTATTGTCAAGCGGAACCTAAAGAAGACAAAAAAAACTGCTAAGGACGAGCAGCAGTTCACGGCAAACTGGCTTTCTGCGGCGAAGAAGGTGGACAAGGTGGCTGTACAAAATCTGATGGCAGGGGTTAAGCGTAAAGTCCGACAATTCGGTTTTGGAAAAGCGGAAGCCTAACTGAATATTTTTCCTGAGTTTTATACTAATTAAACTTGAAAAAGATATTTAATTTGATTTTTTAAATAAACGATTTCACCGATTTACACGCGTTTTCCTTGACCAAATTTTGACCGTATCACCCTTTAATCTAAAGTAAATCGAATGATTCAAAAGCGAACTTCACAGCTTGTGTAATATTTATTCAACAGTCAATACTTTCATAAAAAATCCACTTGCCTGGTTTTGAAGGCGTTACGCTTTATTCATCAGGCAGAATGTTTTTAATCTTGTCTTCCTATAGACAACATATTCAATTCGATCACTTTGTCTTTATTGTGTGACTTTAAGTTTATTTTATGTGGATGTTATTATTGTCTTTTACCTTGCTTCGGCTTGATGCGGCTTTTCAAAACGTTTATTCTGGATAAAACTTCTCGTTCGACATGATCTCTCGCCTGGCGATTTGTGCCGTATTCGTAGACCAACTTCTTGTTAAAAGTTTTCATGGTGGTATACTTTGTTGCTTGTTTGATGTTTGGTCGTGTCGTTGTGGTAGGTATTGAAGTTGTTTTTTTCTTTCCATAACGAGTGAAAAAATTGCGTAAAGCGGACGCTTGATTTATGCCTCGTGATGAAGTTTCGTCGTTCTGATGGTCATCCTCAATCCCAGCGGCGGCATCGTTACAGGAATATTGACACTCTCGTTTTAATTGAGAGTTTTCCCGTTTTTCGACCTTCTCGGATAGTTCCTCCTGGTCAATCAACCGTGACAACAGATCTAATTCTGCTTCAGATAATTTTGACAAAGCTGCTGCAAATTCATCATCAGTATAGCTGCTAAGTTGCTTCAACTGTGTTTCGTGATTTATCGGGGTATTCCTGTTTTGTAGGGAATCGTAGAATTGATATTCGTTGTCATCATATATCGACTCTCCCAAGTTAGCAGCATCATCATCGTATACTAACTTTTGATTATCCAGATCACGATGAATTTCCTGTTGCTTTGAGGACTGGATATTATTGATTAAATTGCACAGTATCAGATATAGAATGGAAACAAGTTTAAATATTGTCATTCTAAAGGTTCCGTTCCAATGACAGGTCCATAATGTTTTCCAAAGCGTACTAGGTTTGAAAGATTTTAAATTATTGACGTAACAGGTTTTGCGACCTATCTACATCAAGCGATCGAGATTTGATATATCCGATCGCACCACGTTTCTCTAAACGTTGAATTTCGCAGAAGATTTGAAACGAACTCCGGTATTGCCAAGCTTCTAATAGAAAAAATGGCGTAAAAAAATGAATTATAGCGTTTTCGTTTATTTTCCACTGGCACGGGGCACACTTTTTCCTCATTAACAAACCAAATCCTCACCCGGGACGACGCATATAATGTATATCGTCCCAGGCGACGATTTAGTTTGCCACTGCCTGCGTGCCATAAACTCTATTAAATTACTTGTATTTTTTTATTTGATATGGGAAACTTGTCTACTATCGGACACAAAGTTTTTTAGCAATAACTTCATAAATACATTTTCACAAATTTTTTTTTTCTACTGATTTGAAGAGTGTCAATATTATGATTAATAAGTAGAAATAAAATTTATTTACAACATATTCATGTGGTAAGAGAAATTATTTCGCCTCATTTCCAAAAGTGTTATCTATGGTCGGACGGTCCGACTCGGACCTTACAAATGACTTCACCAAAGCTGTCTCCAATGGCACAAAAACGTACCAAACGACTCAAATCACTTGCTCAAGTCTTGTGAGTATGAGTTTTTGAATACTGAACATTCTAGGAAGCCTTTTATAAAAGTTTTTTTTTATGACAAACCCGAATGAAACATTTGTCTAAAAAAAAACTTAAGAAAAATTGTCTATGACCGGACAGCCAACTTTAAAGTTTCTCATAGGTGCAAAGGCAAAAGCCTTCGATGCCTATCATTGGTTTACCCTTGCAGAGTGGATTACCATATTTCAAACACCATATCAGGCTGCTATTTACTTTATATCCATAGTGTTAAAACGTTATTAGGATAATGCGTTTTCGAAAAATCGTTATCGTCCGGCCAAAGACGTGTTCCTCCTATATTTGTATGTCTATAGTATAATTTATAGTCTAATATAGGCGGACATGGTGTAACAGGCATTTCTTTGTGTTTTATAGTATGATCGAGTCGCTTATTCCAACACTTTCGACGCTTCACCCGTTAACCATAATAAACGACATCCATGGGTCTTGTGTGCGCAAGGTCGAAGCGGTTAACATTTTGAAGAGAGACCAATCGCTCAGCTACTGGTCCCAGGTGCATTCGAATTCTAAACGTTCAACAGCCGAGCGAAACCTGCAGGGTCCCGGAGGCCCAGTGCTGACGGATGTCTACGAGGAAAGCATATCAACCCAGATGCAGGGTTTGATTGTACTGCCGAAGATGAACGTAACCTTGATACAGAGCTCAGTCATCGAGGAGGTTATATCGTTTGCCGCGTTGGATAACGTACAGGAGCTGAGTTGTGCTTCGCTTTTGGCCGTTTGTTTCGAAGGGGTTTCGACGAGGTTTCATTTGGGTAAAACAACCAAAGCTTCGATGCACACGGTGTATACGCAACCAACCGTTCGCACAGGTGGTTTGAAAAAGAGTGGTTTGATCAGGGGAACTAGGGCTTTGTGGGCTCATATTTCTTCGCAAACACGACCCGACAATGTTCCTGGCGAACCGGTGCTTTTGGAAACCTCTGAGAAGCAACTAGAAGAGCTTATCATCACCTTGGATGTAGGAAAAGCACATGCGCAGTTGAGACGACTAAAGAATGAACCGATCGTGGTTCAAGACTCCCAAATCGTGATAACTGCCATACCGTCTCATCGGAGCCGAGTAATGTTTGATTGTTCGAGGATTCCTGAGGACCCTATTGTAGATGGACATTCTGGAATGGGATATATTATGTTCGAATGTGGTTTAGAGGGAGTCAGTGTGAAAATAGTCAAAAGGTCTCAGTTTGAAAAATCAGAAAACGCAGAAGAAGCCCTCAAACCATCGCAAGAAGCAGCCAACTCGGAGGCTAATCAATCAAGTGTTACTACCAACAATCCTTTGAACTTAGTTACTCTACTGAACGAAGCAGGTGGAAGTATGGCTGCAGAAGCCTTAGCTAAAATCGGTATGAAAAAACCTTCAACTCCAAAAACGGGTATGGCCAAAGACAAAATAACAGCAGGGTTTGAAATACGATCAAAAGACAAAAACAGCGATCAAAAATCAACAAAGGATCGCATTTCTCACAAAATAATCGACCTATCACAGACTGATGAGGTCGATGAGGGCAAAGAACCTTCTCCAGGAACGAATGGAACCACTAATGAGAAACCAGCTGCGAGTTCCGCAATGCAGGCCAGAAACGATAACGGAAAAACATCGTCCTGCGTAATTAACTTCAAAACGGTCTGGTTCAACTTTGCAGCACCACCAAGAAGCCCTATAACTAGGAAAATTGATTATTCCCGGCTGGATTGGAATCTGCTCAGTACGGCTTCCCCGGCTATTACAGCCTGGATGAACCCTAGCAATCGTTTCGCCATCAAGATAGTCGCACTGATTCGGGCTATGTATGTACGTCGGACTGCCGTTACGGTGGCTCTGATGGCCGATGCCTGGGAAAGACAAACGTTACACCGACCGATGAAGAGTCGCTATCCCGGTATGTTTACTCCGCTAGCCAAGACGCTACAGGAGGACCCCAGTTGTTCGCTTTGTACTATGCTACAAAAGTACGTCCTAGAAGAAACGGTCAATAAAATCGAAGCCGATTTGAAACAGCAGTTCGTTCCACCACTGAGTACACTAAGGCAGGTGAGTAACAAAAAGAGTCGAGTTGTGGCGAACAATACGCTTAGATCTCATTTGAAAAATGTATCTATAACCTTTTTTTCTCTCAATACAGGCAATTATCGTCCTCAGTCGTCAGTGGAAGAATGTTCTCTATAATCCTATGTTGTTTGAGCACCAGTATAAAGGGAAATTGAACAACCCTATTAGCGTCACCTTCGCTTTGCCGCAAGATGAGGTAATTTTTTCATGTATCTACAATTATCAAACGTTGCCAAAATTCTCATCTGACCTCATCGAAATTGAACCAATAAAATTACTAATTCAAAATTTGGCAATTTTTAACGCATCAAAATAACGTACATTATATATCTTCAGACTAAACATATCTCGCACTAAGTGAACAAATCATATTACTTTCAATCTCATTCAACCCTAAACTAATCATAACTAAATGATCTAAAACCTGCACTAAATATCTCCACTTTCAGAGATACAAACCTATTTGGGGTAAGTTCAATCTTCTTGAACCTTCTCCAGGCGAGGCGCGCACAGCTCTCTGTTTGTTCAGTTCTTAGAGTATAAGCAGTTTGACTAAACTAGTTTAGCATTTCTCTAACAAAAATGACCGTGTCTGCGTTGTGCGTTGCGTGTAGTTTTGGGAGATCGGAGAGGCTTGTAGTCTATGTTACTAATCCCTATCAAACGACTTGTTCAAAATTGGTTCGGAGTTTTCCCGACTGAAGGTGTATATTTCATCTAATTATCTAGATATCAGTTTGCGTGCAAAGTCTGCGACGATAAGTTTGACAAATAGTGTTGAAGCGTGGAAACTAGTTAAAAGTTCCAGTTTTCATTCAGCGATTTTGGGTGTTATGATCAACGAATACTCCTTACCAACAAATGCTGTTTATAATTCTACAACGCACCAGACCATAAACGTCGTCTTTTTCCTGATGAGCTTTCTCGACCTTCTAGGGAATTCGATTCGACGTCATCCCATAGCTTGCGACGGTTATCATACCTGGTTTATGATCTAAAACTTTCCGTCGGCTTTCGGTCCGACGACTTCCAATGTCTGCCAAATCAGGCATCAGTAAAACGACCTTTCAGTGGCTATGATTACTGATTGTCGATCTTCGGCTCGTCGATCTTCCAAGGAATTCCTCAACGATCTCTTGTGACTCTTCGCCCTTCTTCCGGCTAGAAACCTCTCTAGCACTCCGAAAACCGTTCAATGGACCTTTCAGTGGATTCTAGTCTGACAACCTCCCAATGGCTCCGGCTCTATGATCTTCCAATGTTTCTGATTCCTGGTTCAACCAATGGTTTTTGACTCGTTGCTCTTCCTTGGATTCCACACTCGGGGACCTTTCAACTGTATTCCGAGCTCAACGATCATCCGAGGAAGTGCAACTCTTCTGAAAACTGATTGATTGCCACAAAGAACTTCAAATGCTAAAAAAGGTTATTTCCCGCACAAACTGCTGTCAAAAGTTTTCAATTCCAACCATCAGATGCGCTGCTTACAGTGATCCTGACAGATTTATGAACAGGACTTTACAAGTAATATCTCATTAGGACGTCTTTCTTGATTTAACAAACAGGATAATACCCATAATCAGCTCCCATTTCATCGAACTAACATACACGCCGTGATCATCGCCTATCCATTATCACCAAAATACCACTATCGCTTCTTCTCTATCTACAAACCCCGCAGGACGCTGAGGACACGGATGACATCGATGCAGAAAACTATCCGGTGGGTATCGTCGAAAGCCATCCACTGATCGACGAAGAAAACGAGCGCACAATGTTACTGGGGCAGAGCGTTCAGGCGCAGCATCACAATCATTCACAGTCGACTGCCAACGCTCATCAGCATCATGGTAACTTAGTTCTTCCTCATAGTTTTGCGTGTATATTCTCAATGTCCTTCATGTATCTATATGTAATTTTACATAATATGTGTGGAAATCTCTCTGATCTGTGTCGATTACCTGTTCTATGTGTGTTTGCTTTATGTTGAGCTTTTGAAAAGCTGCAATTTGTTTGGTTTTGGTTGAACCATTTTTGAAACTTGAACAAAAAAAACGTATTACAACTTTTGGTATCACCATATTCGTTTTAAACAGTTATCAAAATACCTGAGGAACCGGTACAGATCCACGTAACCAAATTAGGAGACTCCCTTAACACCTCTCCCAGTACTAACAACTCCAACAAACAGCGAAAAAAGTCCTCGGTAAAGAGTTTTATTCCTCCGGCAGCACCTTCCTCGCGATCTAGCATGCAAATGTTTCCGATCATTTTCGATAAGCACGATCCGCAAATCGAGTATGGTGCTTTGAAGGAGGGCTCTCTGCCCTCGGTTTGCAGCTCGTCGGACTCGATGGATAAGGCCTGGACACCACCGGTCAACCAAAAGGAAGATCTCTACTCGTGGATGGCCAAACAACAGAATGGGAATGCCAAGAACGCGCGTAATAAGGAGGTAAGGACCAAATGTATATAGACAGAGGGTACCCAAGCAACCAGAATTCCATTAAAAAGGTTCCATAGAAGCTTAATCAGCTCTCGTTTGTATCTGAAGAGAATGCTAATCAGCCCAAAATTTAAGTTCTTAAAGCTACTTTCAAGTTCGTTTAGGTGGCTGTAGAGAACGCTATTCCGCTTCTAAGAGAATGTCAAGAAACTTCTACGCGCTGAAAAAAAAAATCCGATTGACAGATTGCTCTGACAACCACATGTCAGATTGCTAGGTTGCCGATCTATCATGGTCTATCTCATTGATTTTAATTATATTGTTTTGATTACAAAAGCTGCTTACACGCCTAGAGAATTGAACCGCTGCTCTCTAGGTTGCAGTGAAACTCATCAGCCTCTCGACCAATCCAGCAATAGCTAATTGCCACTGTAATGATTAGTATTTAAACTTAATGTCATTTGAGATGATTGAGTGGGTTGGTCAATAGAAGGTACTTTATTTCGTTCAAAGGACTTTCAGTACACAATATGAATCATCACAAGAATTCGCATCATCAAAATTTATTCGAATATCTTATTTAACATTTATAAGAAAAAATCGAAAAAATCTTGAATTCCATTTGTAAATATCAGTACAGATATAAACAAAACAAATACCATGACAAAAAATTGACAGACATTTGTGACATGTCGCTTAGAATTCACATATAGGTTCTTTAAAACACCTTCAAGTATCCTAATGGTGCGCCTTATAGAATGTTACGCGAACGTTATCGACCTTCTTGAAAAACATTTTTGACATGTCGCTTAGAATTCCGATATAGGTTCTTTAAAACACCTTCAAGTATCTTAATGGTGCGCTTTAGAATGTTACGCGAACGTTATCGACCTTCTTGAAAAACATTTTTGACATGTCGCTTAGATTTCCCATATAGGTTCTTTAAAACACCTTCAAGTATCATAATGGTGCGTTTTGGAATGTTACGCGAACGTTATCGACCTTCTTGAAAGAAGTTCCATTGAAAGCGCCTAGAAGTTCCGTTATCGATAGTTTAACCAAAGGGCGATAGTTTAGTCAAAGGGCGATGGAAGTTCCTGAGTAACTTTTACGCGACAAGAGTCACCTGAAGTTCCCGTAAAACATTTTGTCAGCCAAATGTGAACTTCGGAGTTGCATCTTTAAGTAAAAACGCGACTTTTGGTTGCTTGGGTATAGTTTAGTTTAATTTGCTCTACATGAATTAGAATCATATGGCTTTCCAAATGTTCCGCAGCGTGCGACCTTCTTGTGGCATGGGCACATGTGTATCCACGATAGTCTCCCAAGTAACCATAAGCACTAAAAACAAGCACCAATTGTGCTCTAACGACAGCTTTAGAGCTCAAATCTGTGCATCATATTAGCTCTGTGAGCCACGTTTGTCGAAATCCACTGCTGCTTTAGTGCGGAAGCTTGTATAACCCTATAAAAGCACACTGTATTAGCATTGGTTTATTGATTTTACCGCGTTGGCGGGCAATATTCTGGGAAAACGCAAAATTTGGCGTTCATTTGAGGTACGACCATGCGGGAAAAAACATTTATTTTTTCGATTTTTGTTTGGGTTCATTTTTCTGCCATGATACTAAATTTGTCCCTATTTGAATCAAATTCCTAGCAATCGGTGCCTCAAGTTTTCATTATTTCAACATCATGTGTGCAAATGTGATTTGGCCTAATGCCACTGTAGTGCTTACATAGTGCTAAACAGCATTAAAGCAAGATTATGTGATGCCAATTTAATGCTTCGAAAATATTGCATTTGTTATTCAGATTTAGAGCTATGTTGCATTTCAAAAGCATTGTGCAGAGCTGATTAAATGCTAGTTGCATTTTAAAAGAGTTGTATAATTTTAATATGACGCAGCATAGATCTCGAAGGGTTATAATGCAAAATTAGCACTTGATGTGCTGATATAGTGTAATTTAGAACTTAAATGCTAGTATACCTAAAGCTTAAAAATGCAAAGTTTTAGTGCTCAACGACGAAGCTGGCATACGTTGTACATTGCTACTGTGCCGTTGTTTTTGTGAGGAGTATGACATTTGGCATGAAGCCATTTGTCATTAAAGCCATTTGGCATAAAGGTCATTCGGCAAAACTTCCATTTGGTGTAGAGGCCATTTGGCATAAAAACCGTTTGGAATAATTTCATTTTTTCGTGTAGTCATGTCGAGACTAACTTTTCAAGCAAAGTTGCGAATTTTCTGTAGTTTCGCGGCATTGTTCGAACGCGCAGCGTGAGGTTTTGTTATTTGTTTGCATTGTGTTGACGACTCCTCATGCTGCGCATTCGAACTTTAATGAAATATTGTCCTTCGTGTTGTAGCGCGGCGGACTGGGCTAAGTGATCACTCATTGCTTCCACGTAAACCTAGGAGGCCCCAGTATACCTATAGACCAATGTAATAAGGCCACCGCTTGCGATGGCGGGTCGGCGGCCTTTTCGGATTGGGGAACTTCGGCCCCCTGAATCATTGATGTTTAAAGAAAATTTAAAAGACATCTTACAAATTATACATAGTCACCACGCGGTAAGTTGAAATTATGCTAAATGACTTGTATGCCAAATGGATTTATGTCAAATGTCATTCATTATTCATTCGTGATAGTTTCAAAAACCACTCGGGCTATCCTTTATGTTGCTACGACAGCCAGATACATTTGGTCTTCACACGAAGCCATTGAGTCGAGGTATAAAAAGACATTGATTAAGGTGTATACTTAGGCAGCATTGCAGAAAATCTGTGCACCCAGGCCATAGTGCTTTTAACTACTTACTACAGAATCGAAACGGGGCAATCAATTCTTCACCTCTGAATAAACAATATTATTTGAACATTGCTGTAATATCTTCTGGATTTTCACCAATTTAATTCTACTTTTAATTTTAACAGAACGTCAGACAGCTTCCAAAGAATCGCCCTGAAGTGCATTCCATTCGCTATATGCAGGACAACAACAGGATTCTGGATGCTCATCTTATTTTTGAGCCAATGCTCACATACTTGGGGGTGATGCCACAGCAAATGATAAATAACGTTTCTAATCCCGACGTCTCCTCGCTGGATAGTTTGGGTACTAATCTCTCACTCGTTTGTTCCTTCGACACAATGCGGATAGACATTGTAGTCAGTGAGGCAGGTGATGCCAAAAAACCTAAACCCAAGATGAGCAAAAAGGGAAACGGAAAATTCTCGTTGATCATGCCAACCGAGCAGCCAGCTTTCTTGTGCGAACACGTCGGAGTAGAGCTCGAACTGTTGAAAATGACAGATGGATTTCCAGATGATGCTAAACATCATATGCTGTACGTATCAAGGGGTCAACTGAAGAAGCACACCAGCACCGTTATCAACTTTAGCCTTGATGTGCGATATCTTTCGCAACAAGTCAATATGCCGCTTTTAAGGCTTCTTCATCAGATTTCTAACATGTACCAAAACGTTAAGGCTGCACAAAATGAATTGAGAGAACAACCTGAACACGGTAAAAGAAGCGCTCCACTAAAAGATGAATCTAGTTTAGGTTTGTATCTAAAACCTCTTGCACAATTTTCAAATATATTTTTAAATCTTGAAACACTTCTCTCCTCAGCTTCCGAAATGAATGATCCAACGTTGATGGGTTCGTTAAATGAACCGTTGATGTCACATATTGAAAACACCATTTTCGACTACGCAGACGAAATGTACGACAAGTTCAACGAAGACATTCCAGTTCGGCATGAGTTGCGCCATTCATCGAGTCGCTCCAAAATGCCCAGTCTGGGACCGCTGATACCCTTGACGCCGTCACCGAGCGCGCGTAATCGACCCCACAGTTTCGCACAGAAACTACGCAGTACGAGTAAATCGGTCAAAGGAAAGCTGGGTTATACAAATTTAAATGAAACCGTCACCACACCAGTGAAAGCTAGTCCTACGGCGCTGACCTTTGCTGAAGCAATTTCGAGAACATCATTGGAAGCCAAAAACTCCATTACCGGTGGGTTATCCAGCACATACGGAGGTCGGTTGAGTATTAAGTTATTTTCTATATCCAAACTACAGTTTTGCCATTTTTATTCCAGACTTTACTGCTCCATTTGAACGTTCTACTTTTACTGGCCCGATTCACAGCATACTGGATACTCCGAAATGTTGGAAAACAATCTATCACCTACTAGATTTATATTCTGCCATGCCAGAGAACAGAACTATTGCTCATCGGTAAAATAAGAGCCATTGATAAGTATTTTTAGCTTTAACATAACATTTATTTGTTTTCTCAGCGTTTCACTATCACCGGATGCCGTTGGCCAAATCAAAGCCCGGAGATATAATATTCTGAATGAAACTAAAAATAGTGCTGGTTCAAATCGAGTCGTCGAAGATGATGACGTTGGGTCTGGAACACCGCTACCAAGAGATGTTGGAATAGTGGCTCAGGAACGTACAAGATTGATTGTTTTCGGTGTTGCAAAAATACACCGAACACGATTGCTAGCTACTCTCAGTGGGTTGAAACTGGAGGCCGAAATAACTGCCCTGCATAGCAGCACAACCTGGCGCAAAAAGTCTCGTCCGGCGTCATTGGAGTGTTCCTTGACTGGCCAGGTGGGTCGCGCTATGATTGTGCTGCTTGAAGGGGTTCCCCCAAATCAACAGTAAGTGAAGTTTTTTACGTACACCTCAGTCAGATGAAATTAAAGGTTTTTTTTTTGTTTTCAGAACTGTGGTAAAAGTATCAATCGGTAAAAGCCAAACACTTTACTCAAGCATAACTCGCAAAGGAAAAGATAAAAACAATGGCCTTTTATCGATTGGTATCGTAAATATAGACATTCCACAACATCCGGTTGCACTACACGGAATGATGACACGTGGTTCGAAGCAGATATCTTCCACGTTACAGGAACTGCGCGTGACTCGTACGTCCACTCGACTTTCACGACAAAATGAAGAACCAGATTCTCCACTTCATAACCACCGGGAATCACGTGATCGAGTACCAACCGCTCGAAAGCAAAGTACGGCAACCGCTAAAATGGCTGTGAATAACCCAAGTGGATTGTTGCAACCTCTTGTTATGCAGTTCAATATAATTCTGCAGAGTCTTTCTGTCTCTGCCGCACTGCTGCCGTCTCTTCAAGCTCAATACAAAATGGATCACGTAACGTCCAACGGTGTGACGGGGGGCAAAGCTAAGTTTACCATCGATTTACCGAACCATTCTCTTAGTTTTACCACGAAGGTACAAACTACTGAAACGAATTTACCTTCTGAGGCCTGTATCGCTTTGCCTCCGGTCCACGTTAGTGCTGAGTACGTTCCGGAAAGTGCAACGGAAGAAGCGCCAATCGATGGAGTTGTTCTACGACGAGGTGGTTATCTGCTAGCCTCAGCCGAAATAGGAGTGTTTGAACGATGTCTTTCTACCGATCTACTAAACCATTTGGTTTTCGTTCAGAAGGTATTTATGAAAGAAGTAAACGAAGTTGTTCAGAAAGTATATGGTGGTGAAAAGCCAGTTCCAATTTGGCTTGAGGATGTTGAAGATAATGGATCCCAGATCAAGCGTATATTATTCGATCTCAAAATACGAGTTAAAAGAATTCAGTTGACAGCCACTACGCCCTGTAACTCAGCGGTCCGATTCGAGACAGGAAGGCTTGAGTTTGAGCTATCAAATCGTGTGAAAAATTTAGCAGAAGGATCAAATACCAAACTTTTTGGCAGAGCTCAAATTGATCTTAACCTTTCTTTAGGCCAAATTATTAAAAATGTGATATTCGACGAAGCCGAGCCGGAGTTCCAACAATATGCTTTCTTCAATACCACGATCGGTCTACGAAATGCTTTCCAAGATGAAATGATGAATGATGATAAGGAACTTGTGCTCATCACTCTTAAAAGGCCTCTTATTTATGTTCAACCTATTGCAGTAGATAAAGCAATTTTGGTTTGGTTGAACTACAAAAATGCCTACGAATACTGGACAGAAAAAAGAGCTAATTTGAATAAAGAAGTATTAATGGCTACCCAGCAAGTATTTGAAAAAGTTCCATTTGAAAAACTAAGCCAACATTTGGCCACCGCAAATTTGTCTACTCTGTATCTGCAGCTCACAGTAGAGGACATGGGTATTTGTGTCCCTCTAAATCAATCACCCCAAAACTGGGGAGGCAATCGCTCGGTTGGTGACTTTGAACAAAGAGGAGCCGTGGTCATCACATTAGAAAACACTATTATATCCGCTTGCAGCTGTGGGTCGCTGGTGTCCAAAGGAAAGTTTGTTGGCCTATGTTTACGGTTTGCAGAAGATTTCGATTCCTCTTTGGATGATTGGAAACCTAACATGAACGATTCAGGTATCATGAATCTTTGTGTGGTATCAGAGGGAACGTACGAAGTTTGCTCCCGTACAATAGCTGCCAAACATCCGGACAATGCCAAGTGGTTTCTTAATGTTACATGGCAAATGGAAGGTGTTGATATTCACCTTGATGTCAATATCGGCAAACAGCTTTCAGCTTTGGGTCATACACTTACCATGTTGACTGGATCGGAAGAAGATGAACCTATTTCCTCTGATACTCAAGATAGTGAGGATGCTGATCAAACAGATCGAGGAACGCGAGTTTCGCAAGATTTTGCTACAAAGAAGAGGAAGTCAGCGGATTCACTACCGTCTTTCCTATTCGATGCAACGTTGGACCCGAAAAAACGTTCGTTGTTAATGGAAAACGAAATCGCTGAACAAACCAAAACTGTTAACGATCTGCGTACGCTCGGAGCGTCGTCTAAAACCATTGAAAACGAAGAACGGCGTTTACAAGAATTGCAAGCTCTTTGCTATAGATACTTCCGTAGGGATATGCTCCAGGTAAAATATTCCTGTTATTTTTTATTTTTATTTCAAGTTGTTGCTTATTTACAAGGACACTAGGTTCTCAACTTAAACTGTTTCACCGACTATTTTGCCTTTTTTATGCAATATTTTTATTTTTGATTTATTATAATTTTTTACCTTTGCCTTTGGCAACTACAGTGAATGATATCTTCTTTTTTTAATAGAAATGGAAAAGACCCACAGTCAGAAAGACAATGCTTCGATCTACTAACCGGTCGAGATCATTTATCGCTCCATCACCAACACGTGATGATCTCGGGGAATCTGGAGAATTGTCCACCGCTACCGACAGGGTCGCCAACAACAGTTTACTAAACAGCTTACAGGAATCACCCAATTCCGGTCCATCTCGAACTGCTTCGCTGAAGGTAAAAATTCCCCAAACTACAAGAGTTACGTTTACAGAGGCAATGAGACAATCGTCGCTTCCTAGTGCCGATTTGGATGAGGGTTATCCGGATTGGCCTACATATGACTCATCTTCACTCGCTTCCGATGGGCCGAATTTGTTGGAGATCGATGGTGAACATGTTGAGCTTAGGAAAAAGAGTCCCAGTCATCCACAGAAACAACAGGAGCCCAACATTGACTTCGAGCTAGATATAAAAGTATTGGTTAATTCAGGAAAATGCGTATTACATACCAAAGACGTACAGGATGACAAATTGTCTGGAAGTGTGGCCGGAGGAGCAAGTGTGAAGCAGCATAAAAGAGAAAGAAGCATCGGAACTGACTGGGGTAGCCCAATCCCTCCCAGAAGAAGCAAAGAAAAAACCAAGCTAAAATATAGTTCCCCTTATACTGTGGTTGATTTAACAATTTTCCACATTCCCGGATTAGATGTTAAACTTCAGTATCAATCGCGAATTATAGACGAAGATATATCGCCAAGGCTTAGCACAGGAGATCCTTTCGGTGTGGCTCGAAAACATGGCCTAAAACGAGCGACTTTATTCGCCTGGATGACTCTGCAGAGCATTCCAGAGGAAACCATCATATCACCGCACATACTCGAGTTCCTGGAACAAACGCTGGAACCCATTCCATCAAAAGCTCTCTCAGTACCTTCGAATCCTGTTAACCTACAGATGTTGGAAAATAATTACGCAGCTTACGCTAGTTTTCCTGTTGATGTTGTGGTGTATTTCCACATGCAACCATCAACATTCCGTTTCTCTTGCTTGCCAGTATCACGGGTGGAATGTATGCTTCAACTACCTTCTTTGGACATAATATTCAGCTCAAACCGACAGGATGATGATCCAGCAGCACACGGCAACGAGTGTGAGGGAAAATCTGCTGGTGGATTGAGTGTAACCGGATGTTTAGCAGATTTCAATGTGTATATTTTTCATCCGTATGGTGGGAAGAAAACCAATTTAAAAGATTCGAATCAGTTCAGCCCATTGGCAGACAGCGAACGAAAGGACTCGCTCAGTATCAATGTGGAGTTTGTCAAATTTCACATAACACGATCCAAAAAAGTGAACTATGAATCTGGAATCTCCAAAAAACTAACTGAACAGTCCAAAGCAGTAATCCGGTTTTCAACAATTGTAGATATTGGATCTGCTTCATTTAAGTACGATATGCGACGGCTTACAGAAATTTTGGCTTTTCCTAAAGCTTGGTATCGAAGAAGTATTGTGCGGAGAATGTTCTTGGGAGATATGGGTGTACACCAGCAAGTTAGTATGTGTGATCTGGAAAGCGTGTCGGAGATCAGTAGTTTGAAAGTAACAGACTCCGAATTGCCTAACGACGAGCGAGCGGAAATACTATGTCGCGAGAAACTTAAACTGAGCCTTGAAGGGGATCTGCCAAGTCACAGCATCAGCAGCACTAGTTCATCCTCTTTGAAAACCAGAGTAAAACATCAGAAATCTTTAAGTTTAGATTCTGACACCTCACCATCAGATGTCAATCAAACTAGATCTTGGGAAACACTGGTTCTCTTTGCTGTAAATTTTACTAAGCTAAATGTTCAAATGAATATGGGCAATGTGATGGGTAATATCGTTTGGTTGACAAAGGCGTTTCAGAGTGATGGACGATTGAGTATAGGCAGCACTGGTCACAAAAATATGTATATTGGAGTAGGATTGGGCGGATCATCACTGGATGCTAAAGGAGGAATTGTAGGAGGAACTGTTGAACTAAGTAAAATTGATACATTCATTCATATCAGAGAAGATCCGGGGCGAGAACCTGACCATAAAGTCGGCATCAAGTTGTTTGCCTTGGAATTGAAATTTGATTATATGGGAACAAGTGTGTTGATGACTAGAATCAGTTCTTTGAGTGCGCAGCTACGAGACGAATGGAAATTTTCTAAAGAACACGATTTCACAAACAAATTGCCCACAAACATTCCGGCTATTATTCTTATCCATGGTGATTTATCTTGGGATCAACTACAGATGATGATTTCAAAATCTACTACTGCTGACATATTGAAAATGTTCTACAAGTTAGAGGAATTCTTTTCGCAGCAGTTCAAGTCGTCTAAACGTGTATTTTCGAGCCTAGAACCGCGATTGTCAGCCAATAGTCGTTCGAGTATGCGGAGAAAAGAATCATCGAGAAAATATGCTGTCAATCAAGTTCAACCAATCCCGGAACCAGAAATCAGCATACATGACGCTCGTCATCATAGACATTGGCAGCGACCTCTGAAACAGACAAAGGGTCTATGGCTTTCTACCTTGGGATTGCCTTTATCTAACATTGGAACGGTTTTGGGAGGAACCATGGAACTACATGGCAAGAATATATCTTTGGCATGCTTCCACGGAATCAATTTCAAATCTAAATCGTGGGCTTTGTTCAGTTTGAAGGAACCCTGCATAAATTTTGCAACCGAAGCACAGCATGTGGAATCGTCTGAGCAAGTGCACGTTATTCAGACTCTTACATTTGGCCTAGGGATGAATACTCCACAACCGCCTCAGCATCATTCCAATGCAACCGTTGTAAGAATGAGTCGTAACGTGATTTTTCCACCGCAGTTCAAAACTCTCCATGAGTGGTTCCACTACGCATTCGCTAGTAGTGAAATAGACGGTGAGTTTTGATTTCCTAATGTCATTTATAATTTTATTTAATTATTACTCTTTCAGCGGTGGATCGATTCCCAGTTTTGGAACGCGATCGAGAACATCACACCAATTCAATAGAGCGTGCAAGAGGTTCAACGGCAGCTTCAACGCATCCAAAATTGCAAGACCACAATCACAATCGGGAAGTAATCTTCGCGTTACCCAGCTTACAGCTTCACTTCAAAACTGAACATTTGCAAGGAATCACTACTCCTGATGTGTCTCGTAAGTGACTATGAATATGAACTTTATGAGTGAAACTAATTCGTTTTTTTTTGCAGAAGAGAAACCATTAGTCGAATGCAGTTTCATAACCGAATTTGAGGACCACATTTTTGTGACCGTGGATGCCGATGCTTTCTTCTTTCTACATGATCTCATTACTTCTTATTTAAAAGAGAAAGATAGAGTGGTACGTTATTTTCTCATGTGTTTGAATACAATTACCTACTTACGTATATTTTCTTCCATATCTTTCTAAAGCTTGGTACCTATGGCAATATTCGCGCTTCTTCACCAAACCCGGTTATTATACCACCATCACCATCTCCTACTCTGTCGAGTCAATCGTCCTTAAAACCAGGACGAAGCAGTAATAATCTTGGGGCAGCTTCATCTTCACAAGATTTATCATCATCCCCTAACCCTATTGGAAGTTCCCATAATCTGTCAGATACACCAGCAAACAACAAAAACCGAACCGAAGAAAAATCTCCAAGCATCAAGCACATAAAAGTGGACAGCTCGGATTTAGATTCTCTTTTACGGACTGATTGGAGGCACTTCGACTGCAAAACGTGGCATCTTGAACCGACAGTTCGGTAAGCAATAATTCAAATGCGGTCTAATGTAAGATATATTTTAACTTGCGATTCGTTAATTGCAGATTACTATCATGGGCAGGTAAGTCTATCGAACCTTATGGCATCGATTACATTCTGAATAAGCTAGGATTCAGTCACGCCCGAACAACCATTCCCAAGTGGTTGCAGCGTGGAGTGATGGATCCGCTCGACAAAGTAGAGGCTCTATTAATGCTACAATTATTGCTCATGGCACAAGAGAATGGAACAAATGATAGGGAAGGCTCTAGGGAAAAGTAATAGTTTACTCTTCATAATGATAATGTTAAAATATTTTCTCTCTGGCCATGTGTTATATATTTATAATATCTTAATCAAACGATAATCATGCAATAGTCAAACAATGCGAAAGTTACATTTATGGTACTCATGTGTTATGGTATAAGGAAACCTGCTATATAAATTGTTCCTTCTCTAGTCTTTGCTTTGAGCAATATGAATGCATTAATATATTATTATAAACCGTTTACACACAGCCTAATGTGTAGTAATATACATATAATAGCCAGTTCCCGTGTCTAAATAAATTTACAAAATGTCAATATACTTTTCCTTGCTTCGAAAGTTACCCGTTCGACGTGTTTTGAAGAACTAGAGTTTCATTGTTTTGGTTCTGGGTTTTAGCTACTCAACAATTTGTTGCATTTTATTCGGAATACAAATGTAAAGTCACGTTTTGCCAATATACGACGACACCAGTGAATGGTTTACCAGTTATATGAATGACAAATCGTCATAATTGCGTCGCACGATTGCAGTTGGCGCTCCAGACTAGAAACATCTATGGATTATTGGAGTTCATGAACTCTTCATTGCATGAGTAATGAAACTATTAAATTATGTATCTAATTTCTTAAAGATCTACCAATTATTGACCGACGCATAGGGTTAAACCAAGAAAAAATCTCATCTGTTTAGGATCCTTAGTCAGCGTCTTTACTTGCCGCTGCTCAAGATTCTTGTCATCATTTCTGCGGCTTGGCTTCCACGCCACAAGTTTCTAGGTTTGCCCCTTTATCAATGTGTATCGTCAGTCAACCAGAAAAACGAGATTGTAGATGAGACAAAAGAGCCTGGACAAACTCCCTAGCCGAAGAGGGAGAAAGAGCCGCCGCCGTTGGAGATATCCGATTACTTTATGACATTTCTCGCTTCCAAGATGCCGCTGAAAGACCGAGCAGGTCAGCTGTTGGCAGATCGAACAGATCAGCTCAAGCGTTGGACTGAGCATTTTGAACAACTCTTCCGAGTCACAAATAGCGATGGCTAACAAAACCTGCAGCTCGAAGCGCCATCAGTAAGTCGCATTAATAGCGTCAACTCAGAATCGACCTCGCTGGCTAATATAGAAGCGGCATTCAAAGACATGAAGTCCAACAAAGCGCCTGGAATCTATTGCATTCCTGCTGAGATGCTTAAAGCCGACCCTGCCTTGTCAGCACAAATGTTGCACCGTCTTTTCGCTGACATTTGGGATACTGCAACATTCCCGGCCGACTGGATGCAGGATACCCTTGTGAAGGTCGCGAAGAAAGGAGATCTGACCGAATGCAGTAACTGGCCTGGCATAACTTTTATCTGTACAACTCTGCAAAGTGATCCTGAACAGGATCCAGAAGAAAATCAACGCTACACTCCGACGGCAACAAGCTGGATTCCGATCCGGAATCATACTGCAACAAATCAACGAATTCCAGGACTCCGACCGACTCCGAGGACTCCAGGAAAAGCATTCGACCGACCTAACCATGAAAACATTTGGGCGGCTCTAAGGCGACGAGGAGTCCCAGAGAAACTAGTCCATCTCATCGAAGCACAATATACGAGGCATATTCGTGCAAGGTCCTGCACGACGGTGTCTTGTTTGATCCAATCTCGGTAACTGCTGGAGTGAGACAAGGATGTATTTTATCACCGATACTCTTTCCCATCGTAATGGATAAGATCTGGATCAATTGACTGTAGACCAAACCGAGGATTGCCGTGCTAAACGACCTTGACCTGGCAGACGATATTGTTTTGCTCGCCCAAGAACAACAAGACATGCAGAGCAAACTCGACGACCTCACCGAAAGCTCTAAGGCAGCAGGTCTCAAAATCAATGTCGGAAAGACCAAGTCGATGAAAATCAACACAGACAATCGTTCCGATTTCGTGGTAGCTAGACAACAGGTTGAGAAAGTGGAGAGCTTCCAGTACCTTGGTAGCCAGATTACGCCTGATGGTGGTGTACCAGGAAAGACGGATCTGAAAAGCCCGATTTGCGTTTGCGAGTCTTCGAAACATCTGGCGCTCACGCCAGATCTCTACAAACTAAGATCCGAATCTTCTACTCGAACGTCAAATCCGTATTGCTGTACGGGTATGAAACTTGGTGCACATATGCGGTGACAAAGCGAAAACTGCAAGTTTTTGTGAATCACTGCCTGCGAAACATCATCTGCTCTTGGTGGCAACTGGATCTCAAACGTGGAACTTCATCGCCGGTGTGATCAAAAGGTGCTAGAAATCGGGATTCGGGAACATAAGTGGAGATGGATTAGGCACACGCTGCGAAGAGATGACAACGAGATTTTTAAAGAGGCGCTTGACTGGAATCCAGATGAAGATCGAAGAAGAGGCAGGCCCAGAAGCTCGTGGCGGCGTTGTTGTCCCTACAACAGCGGGGATTTGACGTTTGAGTTAATGATTCAAATTTTTGTTGTGGGTAAAGTGATCTGACGTGACCGCCAGATGTTTCGGAGACCTGCAAAGACATATCGAGCCTATCTGAACCGGTGTTCGATGTCTTCTTTGGTCCCACAACCGGCACTCCTGCTGAGATCAGCTGCTTTGAAGCAATCGGTGAGGTTTTCTAGTTGCCTTTGAGCGAAAAATACAAAAAAAAACAGCTTGTTAAAGATCATGTTTCTTCCCCATTGTCGAAGAAACCCCTGGTATTCGGATCTGCAGACGATCAATCCAGTCATCTTGTCATCTCATTGCATTGAGAAAAAGTAGAATTGATAAAAATCGTTGGTTCACTTCAACTATTATCGGAATAAGATATTCGAAAAGCTCTGTCCTATTATAAATACGTTTGAGCTGATCAATTCGATCTGTCATTAGCTGACCTGCTCGGTCATTTAGCGGTATTGTAGTATATTCCGTATATCCTCCAGGATTCATCGAAAATCCATTCACTTCTGCATATTAACGCGCCAGCACTAAATTTTACTTCGGAAGTACGGACTTCCGAAAGACTTCCGACAAAGAAAAGTAAAGTACTAAATTTTCGGAAGTCGGTGTTTTATTGCCTGTTCACCAACGACGTTTCTAAAATTTTTATTAAAATTCACAATATATAAGCATTCTTGATGTCAATCTACTGCACAGTGGTCCGTACGGACTAAAAGTGGAACTTTTTTCCTAGAGCCTCTGGTTTTCATATATCTCTTAAGTGTCTTCAGATTATTTGCTCCTTTACACATGCTTCCCGGGGCACGCCGGAATTCCCGGGATGAATTTACTGATTGCTTAGCCAATGAAGCCAGACACTCTTCCCACGTTTTTCAAAAGTTCAAAAGCTCAAGACGCAACAAGAAACTTTAAGCAAACCAAAGAGAAAAAAAAAGAGACTGGGCAAATCTCCAGGATCACTTTCTTCAGCAAATAAAATCCACAACCGTGCCATGGACCGATCGTGGAAACAGGACTTTTCACAAATTTTATATTAAATATCCGGGCAAACCCGGATAAAGCCGGGTAAACTGGCAACCTTTTTCTTAAAGTAATCGCAAGCAACAATTCGCATAGTTTTTATAAATTTTCACTTAAAACATTAGGGACCACAAAAAAATCTAAGCCATAAAACATCGAAGTTCGGCATTCTATATCTCAAAACTCACTGGATTAACAACTTACTTATGTAATATTTTTGAGATACCGAAAGTGTTTCAATTAGTTTTGGAGAATAGAGTTTTATGATTGAATTTTTAACATTCGAGTTATGCTTTTAAGCAGTAGCACATTCGCGGCAAGCGATACAACGAGAATTCTCGTATTTAGTCCGCATTGTATTAAGTTTAACGAGATTTAAAAAAAAATGTAATTCAAACAATCTTATGCCAAGATATTAATTTTAATTCGTACACATATGTATATGTATCTGTTACTGTAAACCATCTGTGCTAAGTTTTCGTTGAACTAGCTTGAAGTTTGTATAGAGTTTTATTGCCGAACCTTGTTCAAAAAGATGAATTGTGTGAGAATAATTTTTTTACCATAGGGGAATAATTATTTCCCAAAACAAACCGCCCACTTTTGCTCAGATGATACCAGCGACCATTCAAAAATTTAATTATTTTATGGTTTGTTTACGTCGACTTAAAAAAGTCCCTCAAGTTTGAATCGTTTGTTTTACCTGAACGACATGTGGGATAAAAAAAATAACGGCACTCCGTCACGTAATTGAAAAAAGCAATGAACAGGCAACAATACGTAATTTTGATATATCCTTATACAGAGCAGTCAGGCACCTGGTTTGTGCTACATTTATTAGGTTCCAATTTGACGGGACGATACGGACGAAAATATAGTTATGTTCCTGTAAAACCATATGCGGTACCATAGGTAGCAGATTGATGTGTCCGACAATCGTCTCAGTTATCCCCGGCAAGTCATAAACGGATTTATGGTAGCGTCTATACGTATGTATAGACATGGTATACAAACTGCCGGCAAGTACTTTGCTGTAAATTCCAGGCAAATTATGCTCCTTTTACTGACTGGGCGTCGCCAGGGGTCAGATCCCAACGTAAACAGAGCATAAAAATTACTTTATCCAGCATGCGACCAATAACGCCCACTGATTTTTCTTGTCTCAAATCTCAGATCCGAACAAGATTTTCCCAAATGACCAGCAATCGAGCTGGGCTTACCGGTGCTCTACTTTTTAAATTGCTGAAATATCTTTGGGGTATTACCTGTGCAGAAAATGTATGCAAAAGTTTATTACCGTATGTCGGTTACTGCATCAGCAAATTGACCGTTATTCAAACCTCGATTATGATTTCCGTAAACAAACACGCCTCTTTTCTTCTATTGTAAGTTTTTGGACTCGAAAGTGCCTGCGTTAGATGAAACATTACGCAGAATCGTTGGCGAGCTTCAAAATCTTTAAGCTTCGATAAGACCTAGGGAGAAAAATACCGCGTTGAAAACCTCTTACAACTGTTTTAAAACACCGTATGATTAGACTTCTTTGACAAGTTGGAAAACTTTTAAGTTTTTTAAACAAAATTTAGACATTGAGATCGGTTTCATGTTCAAACTATTCCACATTGATTCCATCATGTCAAATAACTGTATTAAGTCGCTTTGTTGAGTTTAAGATTCGTGATTGTTCATTTTCACTTTAGGTGTAAAAGGTGCTTTATTTTTAACGATTTTTTGCATATGATTAATTTCAAAATTATTAAACTAAAAAAGGTTGTGTCCAGGTTTTCAAAGTTGCAATACAACAAAGTATTTTACAGTAAAACTATAAATAAGTACTCTGAATCAAGGCAATCGAAAGATTCTCTTCAAATCAATCGAAAACGCTCACTGAAGAAGTTGCTATCGAAATACCGGTATCTGAATTTTTCTTATACCGTGATTGAATTTTTCGATCGCTTTGATTCAGTAGCATTATTCAACCAAGTAGGCTCACAACACATATTAGAGTATAAATAAATGATGACATTTTGACAAATTAAATGTCGGGTTTTTTCCTGTTCTCTACGCATATAAATAGTTATGTCCTGTAACGCAGTCTGTAGAAATACAATTCTCAATTTTCTCTAGCAAAGAACATTTAAACATGAAACATCAGGACGAAGTTCGACGTTGGATTTCAGTGAAACAGACCAATTTAGAACTTTGTTTTTATTACCTTGAGGAGGCTTAATCATTTTCATAAACAGACCGCCCACGAAAAAACTGTAAAGCATTCTTGTCGCAATTGAACACTTTTATTGATTTATGGTTTGTTTACGTCGACTTAAAAAAGTCTTCGTTTTTTTGTCGAGCACGGCTCTCACAGGCAAGCAATAAAATTTTTACGGGATGCGTATAGTGTCCAGGTAAATCCTCAAAATTGCAGCTCTTGTGGAATGCAAGTATCGTTTTCCTTAAAAAATAATTCTTATGACCTTGGAGCTTAAAGAATATGTGGATAGGGCTTTCATCGTTGCGAGTATGGCACATTAGACTGAGTCGGTATAGGATTTTTTTTTTATCTCTCAAACCCTGGGTTCAAAAAACTTATGCATCATTTTTTGCAGAATTTTTAAATAACGACAATAAGAGTAAATTTTAACTTTTAAGTTTGTTTGGGAAAATTGAATATTTTGTTCAGAAAAATCAACATTATTTTTTTTTTCTTTTGTGGAATACAGTCTACTATAAGCAAGTTTACTCGTATTGGAAAAAGTGATAGAAATTTTACCGGTATGTTAAAGAAATTCAACTATTTTTGCATTACAACATGCGAAAATAGAACAAGTGTTCTAAAGAAACTTGACGGCCGCAGATCTTGAAACTTTTCAAAATGTTTAGTATAAAAATTTCAACCACTTTTTTCCAACACAAGTGAACTTGCTCTTATTGTTTTACGCAAATTTTTAAATTCTTCGAAAGAAATTCTCCGCCGAACAACTTTGTGCAAGATCGTTTGCAAATATTGCTTGAAAAGTAGTCATGCAATACCCTGCTAGGCACCAGCAGTGAAGTCAGTTGAATTGATTGTTCTGCTAATAGATGTTGATAGAAATCTTAGGAAACAAATTGTTGAGTTATTCTTGGGTCCTGACCAAATTCGCCCGAATAATGCCCGGATTCTTGGTCGACAATTTCGAAATCAAATGCCCGGATTTTGCCAGATTTTCAGTAAAAATTGCCCGGATATGTCCGGCCCAGATACGTGATGAAAAAAATCTGGCAACCTTACTCTAAATGTGCCTTTGCTCTACAAGTGCGGTAAACTAAACATGAAGACAAGTAGAATAATTTATGTTTTTCGATTTTCGGTTTTTGCTGCAACCTATGTACTTGCCTCTCAAATGCTTCATAGCTCGGCAATCAAATCGCGACAATTCTTGTTTTTTTTTTTCAAATGCGCCTTCCGTTTACCGTTAAGCTAAATATTACATTATTTATGACAAAAATACACAACTTTACCCCACTTCTCTGACCAAAGCACAGTGGTTAAAAAGGGCCTCAAGTGGAATGTTTCTCGTATTGCTTTTTTTCTTTCATGTCCTGCCGGTGAGCCGTTGTATCTTTTTCGAAAAATTCATGATATTTACGGCTTATGTTCTTTCGTTCTTTGATAGCTTATGTTTCTTTAATTCTTTCCATCACCTACGAAAATGTGAAAAAATTCATACCCATTTTCGAATATCCAGGATTAATTAGGGTGTGCTGGATGATTTTGATTAAAAAATAAGTACATGGTACCGTGTGAACGCCTTGGAAATTCTAAGATCACTAAATAAAAAAAAAAAAATTAGAATTGCATCAAAGTCACTGAAAGTAAATATTTTGGACCGATTATAGGAATAAAGTTGTACTTTGCGATGGAACTTGATGGATCAGATGGTTAGCAGTAATATTGGTATGATTTGCAATTGAATCGGAAGTTTAGATGAGCAGGAATTTTGGCGGTTGAACATTTTTGTGCTGTTGATTATTTTGCAAATCCGGAAAAGCTTTCTGCAGCGTGAACTTCCACAAAACTGTGATGGGAAAATACCTTAAAATTGCTGAATAAGGGCCTAAATAAACCTATAAAATAAATATTGAGACTTAATTTGGTTTTAACTGCAAGATAGTGCTGCCTTCTACGACTTGAAACTGGAAAAAATGTAGTTTACTGAAAAAAAATCTAAGTTTTTGATTTCCAACCTACTTTTTTTGATTCAAAATAAATCCCGAATGTTTGTTTCATCATTTTACATCATTTTAATGAAGAAAGTAAATAGTTTGGTAAAAAATTACAGCTCAAATAACGAATTCCTTAACGCTAGAAGAGCATCTCTTAAAACCCCCTTTAAAAACCTTTGGGATTCTAGAAAACTCTTTTAAAATGCAGTTATCTATTCAAATAATTCGTAGAAGCATTATTATTCACTTTTACACAGTAATTTTTTTTAAATAATCTTGTTTTTGTTGTAAAACTCAAGTGGTACTATTCTTATTTCGCACCCCTTTTTTCACATTTTTGGTCCTCAACGCCAATTGCTACGCCCAAAAAAAAGTAAACTTAAGCTAGATGATCAGTACCCAAACTATCTGGTCAAACTGTCATTTAACACTCACAAACCTGACGGTTTTCCGACGTACGGAGTAAGATGATCCCTAAGTTGATGTGCTTTTTTGTTTGTTATTTTTTTTCTGGAGTTGCTTCAAAATTAATTATTTTTCATCACATCGAAATCGCATGAAAATGTTATTCAAGAAAACATGAATTTACCAAATGAAAATCCAAGTATTTCATACGGCAGTAAAACAAAGGAATGAACTGTTAAATAAGATGTGCTTAGAAAAAAAATCTCTAAAACACAGCTAAAAATTAAAGTGCCATCTTGCCTCGTGTGGCCATCATGCCCTCATTTCCCCTATTGAAAGATTTGATCAAATGTTGGCCTTGATTATCATTTACAAACAATACTCTAAACGCTTCACAGACTATAACAAAATATCACCGGAATAAAAATAATGTATCATCAAAAATGTTCCTTACCATTCGAATTTTTTTAATTGTAGGCACTTTTTACTGTATTACATAATGTATTCCTTTTAAAACGATTTACAATTAAATATAAAATTATTTCTGAATAGTAAACCATCATTAGTGACGATACCAATCAGTTTCTCTACTTCGTTTCAATTCACACCACTTTCACTGTAACAACTTTGAGCCATCAGCTCAACGCTACGAAAGATGGAGAACTTGAGTGCCTGCGTATTCCCATCGCAGCTCGATTCTGGCGAGTCTTGGAGCTTCTGTAGCCTTTCATGAAGTAATTGCCTAAAATCGATTCGAGGACTGCTGCCCGATGCATTTGTACAGATTTTTCGTTTCAGCACACTTCTGGAACCACGAGGGGATTGTTGAATCAGTAATCTATGCCGGATTAACTGATTGAAATCTATTTTACAAATGCCGTTGGATATGTGATAGAAACATTGATTATCGTTGTCCGCTAACTGTTCAGAATTGTGCATCTTTTCACACGCCGCACACAGGGGTAAAACATGAAAAAGGCGATCAAAACTGTTTTCTGCCGAAACTGTTCGTTTTAGACCTATAGTGTCTTCGAGACAAATGACCAGCATTACAAGGGCTAAAAAATAAGTTTTTTAAAAAATTGATTAATCCACCTAGTAGTGAGTTAGAAAAACTAACTTTTTTAATATCCATTTTAGAGCTGTACTGTCTGAGAAAAGTTTTTAGCTTGTACCAATTCTAGCAACTTTGCTAAAGAAGTCATAGCTGTAACATTAATCGTTTCAAAGTTATGACAATTTTTAGAAAAATAACACCAATTTTCAGTTTTTTCAACATAACTTTTTTGCGCGTGATTTTTCATTTAAAATATGTTCTAGAGAGTTTTGAAGACAGAAAAGTTGTACACTTTTGCTGAATATACTGTATAGAAATTTTGAAGTTTAAACGAGATATCTTAAAAATACTTAACAAAAATAGTCATTTTGAACTGGTTATATCTCCTGAGTTCGGACGAGTTCGGTTACATATTTTACAGTTTTGCAATCAAAAAAGTATCGCCTTTCAAACAATATACAATTAAAAGTGGCCAATTTTGATCCTCATTGTGTAAATGTCAATAGAAGTGAGATAAAAATGTAGTTTTTATACTAATTTGAGCCCATCTACCATCTCAAGTCCAGGTGGTTCAAGTAGGCCTACTTATAGGAATCCTACATGTTGCAGCCAAATAGTAATAGTTATGCTCAAATTAGTATAAAAACTTCACTTTCGGCTCACTTCTATTGACATTTACACTATGAAGGTCACAATTGGCCACTTTTAATTGTACATTGTTTGAAAGGCGATACTTTTCTAATTGCAAAACTGTAAAATATGTAACCGAACTCGTCCGAACTCAGGAGATATAACCAGTTCAAAATGACTATTTTTGTTAAGTATTTTTAAGATATATCGTTTAAACTTCAAAATTTCTATACAGTATATTCAGCAAAAGTGTACAACTTTTCTGTCTTCAAAACTCTCTAGAACATATTTTATATGAAAAATCACGCGCAAAAAAGTTATGTTGAAAAAACTGAAAATTGGTGTTATTTTTCTAAAAATTGTCATAACTTTGAAACGATTAATGTTACAGCTATGACTTCTTTAGCAAAGTTGCTAGAATTGGTACAAGCTAAAAACTTTTCTCAGACAGTACAGCTCTAAAATGGATATTAAAAAAGTTAGTTTTTCTAACTCACTACTAGGTGGATTAATCAATTTTTTAAAAAACTTATTTTTTAGCCCTTGTAATGCTGGTCATTTGTCTCGAAGACACTATAGGTCTAAAACGAACAGTTTCGGCAGAAAACAGTTTTGATCGCCTTTTTCATGTTTTACCCCAGTGTGCGCCGGGTAAATAGCAGAAAGCTCACTAGCAGGGGTGAATTCGGTACCTAAATATAATTACAATGCAATAATTACCTACGAACTATAAACCAACAGAAGCCATAAAAGCCTGACTTGAAACAATAGACCTTGTCGTAACAAGGATAGCGAGTGAATTAAAAAGAGGAAAGTGAGGACACTTGAAACTCGATTTGATTTCTCAGACCTATTTTGTAGTAGGAATCTCTTACGAAGATCTTTTTTAATACGCTGTACACCTAAGTTTTTTTTCCAAAAACATATTATTTTGATTTATTTGGCTGTAGTTAAAAAATATCAACATATGTGACTTAAAAATCTGTTTTCATAATTTTCAAATACTAGCAACTAGCAACTTTATCCCAATACGTCGATCGTTGGACATCGTTGGAACTTCATAACGCTCTATTTTCAGATCCATGGATTTGATTGAAATTTTTCTAAGCTCCAATTTTGTCACGTTTTTGTTTGGAGATATTTACATGTGACTCCAGGTGTAACGCGTTCGAAGGTTAACGAGTAGTCCTTAAGTCAATCGTGTGATACCTCTATGTAGGGTTGCCATCAGTCCCGCAGAAGCGGGTCATGTCCCATTTTTTAGTAAATGTCCCGCCGCACACAGGGGTAAAATATAAAAAAGGCGATCAAAACTATTTTCCGCCGAAACTGTTCGTTTTAGATCTATAGTGTTTTCGAGACAAATGACCAACATTACAAGGACTAAATAATTAGCTTTTTGAAAAATTGATTAATCCACCTAGTAGTGAGTTAGAAAAACTAACTTTTTCATTATTCATTTTAGAGCTGTATTGTCTGAGAAAAGTTTTTAGCTAGTACCAATTCTAGCAACTTTGCTAAAGAAGCCATAGCTGTAACATTAATCGTTTCAAAGTTATGACAACTTTTAGAAAAATAACACCAATTTTCAGTTTTTTCAACATAACTTTTTTGCGCGTGATTTTTCATGTAAAATATGTTCTAGAGAGTTTTGAAGACAAAAAAGTTGTACACTTTTGCTGAATATACTGTATAGAAATTTTGAAGTTTAAACGAGATATCTTAAAAATACTTAACAAAAATAGTCATTTTGAACTGGTTATATCTGCTGAGTTCGGACGAATTCGGTTACATATTTTACAGTTTTCAAATAAGAAAAGTAACGCCTTTCAAAAAATGTACAATTAAAAGTGGCCAATTGTGACCTTCATAGTGTAAATGTCAATAGAAGTGAGCCGAAAGTGAAGTTTTTATACTAATTTGAGCTTAACTATTACTATTAGGCTGGCACATGTAGGATTCCTAACAGTAGGCCTACTTGAACCACTCGGACTTGAGATGGTAGATGGGCTCAAATTAGTATAAAAACTTCATTTTTATCTCACTCCTATTCACATTTACACAATGAAGATCAAAATTGGCCACTTTGAATTGTATATTGTTTGAAAGGTGAAACTTTTCTGATTGCATAACTGTAAAATATGTAACCGAACTCAGCAGATATAACCCGTTCAATATGACTATTTTTGTTAAGTATTTTTAAGATATCTCGTTTAAACTTCAAAATTTTTATACAGTATATTCAGCAAAAGTGTACAACTTTTTTGTCTTCAAAACTCTCTAGAACATATTTTATATGAAAAATCACGCGCAAAAAAGTTATGTTGAAAAAACTGAAAATTGGTGTTATTTTTCTAAAAATTGTCATAACTTTGAAACGATTAATGTTACAGCTATAGCTTCTTTAGCAAAGTTGCTAGAATTGGTACAAGCTAAAAACTTTTCTCAGACAATACAGCTCTAAAATGAATAATAAAAAAGTTATTTTTTTCTAACTCACTACTAGGGGGATTCATCAATTTTTCAAAAAACTAATTATTTAGCCCTTGTAATGCTGGTCATTTGTCTCGAAGACACTATAGGTCTAAAACGAATAGTTTCGGCAGAAAACAGTTTTGATCGCCTTTTTTATGTTTTACCCCTGTGTGCGCCGTCCCGCTTTTTACTCGGAATATTCCGCTTCTTTTTCTAGAAAGTTTTCAATCAAAAAAAAATATCTTTTCCTTCTTTAATTTGATTTGATTTCTTTGAAATATGAAAATGATATTATGAAATATTAATTCTTCTTTAAGAATGCATCATGACTCATCTCTACATCATATAATGTACATATTCTACTTGATTCAATTTTAGAGCCTCTTCGATGGCAACTTTCAATTTTTGAGACATGGCAAAATTTCTACCTGTTCAGTAAATTAAAAAAAAACATTACCAATAAGATTTCGATTTGAAGATTTTTTGTAATGCTAGTGGAAGACTGCTGATTATTTTGCACTTAAATTAATTTATTTGATTGGTATATAAATTTCTATAGTTTTGAAATGTGCTCAATCCTAAAACAAATCTTATGTGACTCTTACAGTAAACCTAATTACTCTATTCATGCTGGCAAATATAATGAAAATGAGAGCTTTGATGAGTACGGTCCAGTGGCCGAGCGGTTAGTGTAATAAGACGGTAATCTGGTCTACTGGCAGCATGGGTTCGATTCCCATCTAGGTACTGAGTGTTATTCAGTCAGCAAAGCCTAAATTGACTAAAACAATTTAAATCTTGGACGTTAATTCAACTGCTATGCCTCAGTTGTCGATTTATATATATATATATATATATATATATATATATATATATATATATATATATATATTTTTTTTTATTTTTCTGTTTTTATTCTATTTTCTGATTAGGTTTTTTCGTGTTTTCTTTATATTGGATTGAGACCCCCCATTTCTTTGACGGGAGGGGCCTTTGTGTACTTTTTTTTTGAACATGTAAATGTAAGCATTTTTACAACATTTGATGCAATTCACTTGTCAATAGATTGAATTTTACTGCTTTTTAGCGTACTTTACGGTTATTTTGTATGGGAGTCCTCCCTCCCTTAAGTGCGACCGACTCAAAACGCCACGGATATCATTCTTTACTCAAAAAACTACTCCATGCCGAATTTTACATCAATCGGTCCAGTAGTTTCTGAGTTCTTGAAGAACAAATGTACAAATTCTCTCTATTTGTATAGAGATTTTGACGATTTTTAGTAAATTTCATACAACGATTAAACGCATTAATCAAAAACACATTTCCAATTTTTTTTTTATATTATAACATGAACTTTCAAATGCAATCAAAAATAAAATTTTCCGCTTGCTCTATTTGGAGGTATTGAAGCTCTAAAAGAATCATTTTTGAACACATATTGCCTCATAACTTTAAAAAAACAAACTTTGGTAATCCATTTTCAACAAAAGATGCGCATTATAATTATCTAAAATGTTGCTGATTAAATGATTTTGATAAAATATAACCATGAAAGGATATCAAGAAAAAACTGATTTTTATAGGACCACCCCAACTTCATGAAACAAGTTGTTATAAAAACAACAAGTTTTATAAAACTTAGGTTTTTAACTTGTGACTTTAAATATTGAACATTTTACAGTATAAACAGAATCATGCTAAACACATTTAAGAAAATATTTGAGACCATATATGGAGTCATATGCAATAGAGAATTTAGAAATGTTTTCTTTAAAACTTTTATGGCTGCTACAAAATATTACATTGTTCCTTTTAAAAACTCTTTCAAAATTTGCGATTTCTATTATAAATCAAAATTTTATCTTGAACTTGAAATTAATGTTTTTTTTTTTAATTAAGTTTAAATTCAAGTTTTGATGAATTTTAACTGCAAAATTAGAAATTGTAATCTGACAAAAATGAATGGTTCCCATTTTAATTCATTTGCAAAACTTTTGATTTTGTTATATAGAATCATAATTTTGAATTCCTTTTGCATTTTTTTTATTATTCGTTTCGAAATTGAAATTTTTAAATTTAAAATAAAAAATACTCGGGGGAATCTGAATTCAACTTTTGAAGTCAGAATTCAAAATAGAGATCGTGATTTTCAAGTTCTGCAATTAGAACTTTGAAACGATGCAAAAACAATATTTGAAGAATGGTTTCTAATTAGTTAATTATTCCAACAAGTTGCAAAAATGGTTCTCCTTAACGCGAGTCGTAAATTCATTGACCGGGGCTTGCCGAGTTGGATAATTATGTCGAGTGCTCAACAAGTCGAATCTTGCCACGAGTGGCATACAAAATTTTACGCAATTTTGAAAAATTCCTTTGAGAATCTATTAATTGACCTACAAGAAGTGCATCTTAACAAATAACCACATGTTAACGACCTTTCCAAATGTCTCAAAATTACTGATCAAGTCGATCATGAACTGTACTTTCGCAGGCAAAAAACTGTAGGTTTCGAAAACTATCGCTTTTCGATACCGTTTCAGCACTGACCACACTGACTTGACTCTTAGAACAAAAATTCAACCATTTTCTGTCTAATTTTTTGTTGTCAGATTTTGTAGGTTCGCAATACCGACTGCAGGTGGCGAACCTGAAAAGTTTGACAAAAAATGCCCTGTAGGAAAAATGGTCCTGTTTAGCCCGATTTTATCGTAGAAATTGCGTGTTTTGTTTTTAAAGTTGGGTGGCATTTCCTAACTGGGATAGCATTTCTTCAAATCGATCGAAGCGCACTCTGGAATCGACATTGCGTACTGTTGGAAAAATGATTTTTTTTGTTTTTTTTTCTGGAAAAATTATCCAGAAAACGAAATCGAGTGTCCAGTCAGTATGGTCAGTGGTTTCAGTGTCTAAAAGTTAACTTTGTAGCACTGAATTGCATAAAAAAAACAATCATAATAAACATTCAAAATTTTATTTTAAGCAAATATTTACTTTTTCAGTATAAGCAATCTAAATCTTTTTCAGATCATTCTTTGTTGTTCTTTTATCTGTTCATAATTACCCATTAAACATGGGGTAATAATGAACACTGTTAAGATTCTTTTTACGTGTGTAATTTTTAGTGTTGACAATATTTTTAGAGGAATCTAAACACTGCGTCTAGATAGGATGAGTGGTTTTTCAAAATTTACCGTTAATTAGTCATGGGGATTTTTCTGCATTCACAAAGGAACAGGAAATCTTGTCTTACAATCATATATTCACAGATTTTAGAAACTGATGAAGTTATGTATAGGTAAAGGTTTATTTTCAAGATCTTAATGATTATTGGTATTTTAAACAATAAAGATAAGTTTAGAAAATGAAGGGAGTTACATGATTGAACGCCCTCAGAACAATTATAAATATTCTCAGAGACGTGGATTTTGTGAGCTATAGTAACACACTGGGTATCTGCAACTTATGAACTGTAACTGATAGATTGTCGCATGACAAATGATTGATTGAAAAGTCCTGACTATCACCCTTTTTTAATTTTTTTGTAAATATGGCTTAAAAACCCATAACGATTTGTGTAGGATGTTTTTTTTTATCATTTTTAGAAAATGTGAAAATCCTTAAAATAGAATCGAGTGTTCAATGCTCAAATCATGTTATGAAACAGAGCTTCTGATATAGCTCAGTTGGCAAGCCAGTTGCCTCCCGAGCCGATGTCCGTGAGTTCGAGCCCAAGAGTAAACATCGAACACAGTTCTGCCGCTCATAGCAAGTCCGTCCCATTTGCATTTTCATCATTTTTCAGTTTATCACTGGAATCACTTTAATTTTATCTATAGTTTCAAGAGAAAACTTTGTTTTCAGTACTTTGTTCTGATGAACATTGAAAAAAACCTCAAGTAATTTTGTCCCATTGAACAAATGATCGCAAGTCGGTCCCATATGGCATAAATCATAGCATGTCAGTCCCACAGCCATAAGGGCCCAGCAAATGATTTTCAACAGAATCAAAACAAAAAAAATATCATCATAAAGTGAAAATCTTTCATTGGCCGTTGCAGTGACAGATTCTGTTGATTATTTCGTATACAAACGCATCCAAGTGCTGATTTACCGTTGGACTTTTTACGATTTTTCAATGCCGTTTTTCTCATTTCAACAAAAACGCAAATGGGACGGACTTGCTATGAGCGGCAGAGTTGTACCGGATAAGTTTTTCAATAACTGTCCGCCAACTGCAACGTTGATATAAGTCGCGAATGCCATAAAGATGGTAAAACGACTATAATCGAAAAAAAATGTTATGAAACAAGCAATTCAATGGAATATGTTGAAAATTTTGCTATATTGTGACGAAAATGGACAATAAAAGGCTGAAAAACCTTGAATTTTTGACCGGGAAAACCGGTAAAAACCGGGAATTTCAAAATGAAAAGGTTGTGGCTACCCTGTATTCGGAGCCGTGCAATTTCGGGTTATTTTCCCCAATATCCGCCGATATATTAAAATTATTTAATAAAAATCATGAAGAAAAGCACTTAAACACCTTTTTTCATAACAAAACACATCAATCAATTTTAACTCTATGTTTCTAAAAAATCGTTCATGTAAATTTTTATGAAATTTGGTGAAAAAATTTGAACGCAAAATACGAAATCACATTTCTAATGAATCCATACAAATTTTAGTTAGATTTTGCTATTAAATGAACAAAATCGGGCAACATCTCGGGATTGCCAGATTCAAATCCGATATTCGGGACTCAATTTCCATCAACGAGCGAGAAATTTTTGAAGAACTGTAGTAGAATGGTGGACCTGGAATAAGATTTCTAGGTTTTGACTTTAGTTCTAAGTCGAGAATATTACACTTGAATAATTTAAATCGTTTAACAAAATTTGATTGAGAATTTAAAACTTGAAGTTAAGAGAAGAACATTTCGCTTGGCTTTTTGGAACCTCATGGGGGGTTTACGTTTAACCCGATTCAGATCTCGCCTGGAGAGAGGAACGAAGGTGGACACATCGAGTATTGTGTCCTAATATGTTTATCTATATCTCTTTACAGTAAGGCTTTAAAAATTTCAAAGGTGATGGGAAAAATTGAGAGAAATGTGAGAAAATCAAAAAGGAAAAAGCGAGATCATGGATAAAAAAATACACCAGCTCGATATTTTTTTTGTCTGTTCATCGGTGTTTTCTAACAAATTTTTCACGAAACCTCACGGGATTTAATTTTGTAAATAATATTCACTCTTCAAGAATGCACCTCATTTTATCTATAGGAAGAATAGAGATAGGGGAGAGTGGGGTATCGTGGGCCATGGGGAAACGTGGGCCACTTTTAATATCTCAGATGTGTGTTGAGATAAAAATCTCAAACCAACTGTCATCGTCGTCGTTTTGCGTGAGCATGTATTCCTATATGTTGTTGACTGAAATACGCATCATATGCTTCTCTTATTTATCAAGCTAAAAAAAGTTAGGAAAATTTACTTACATAATTAAAAAAACACCCGCTAATTTCATCGATGGGGAACCTAAAGTGCATAACAAAAATATGCTCATACGCTTATGATCTTAGTTTTGTCCAGTGCTGCAAATTTTCAGTGTCAGTGAGAAATTATCAGCTGACTTTATTGCAGTGTATCGGTCAGTTCAATTCCAACTAGATTCATAAGAGAATGAACAGAAAGCTCAGTCCTGAAAGCTCTCTGCACACTCATTCACCAATCGGCAACATCGGTGCTTAGTATACATTCAGGCTCTTTGCAGGTTCATGAGGTTATCCAATCTTCATTTTCAGTTTCAAGCGAACATTGCTGAAAGTGAAAAAAGCTTCCTTCTATTATCATTAAGTTTAGTTGAATGGTGACAAAGATTGTTCGACTCGCTAGATATGCGCAAATTTCAGAATTACTGCTGAGATCGCTATTTTTGAAGGATTCTGATAAAAAATACGTCTTTTTCAAATGGTGTGAAGAGGTGGGAAGGTTTAGAAATGAGTGTTCGGGTTGGCGAGACGAACGCTGGCGAGGGAGCGTGTAGACGAATGTGGGGAACAAAATTATGACAAAAAGTTGGCAATAAAATGACAAAACATGACAAATGTGGTTAAAGTATGACAAAATTATGACAAAAAAAATCTGACAAATAGGACTGAAATTTACAATACAATGGAAAAATATTTACTAACACAACTCTGTCGAAAATATGTTAAATCTGATTAAAATATGATAATATTTTAACAAAAATATGACAAAAAAAGACAAAATCATGGCATAAAAAATGATAAATGTCATAAACAATTGACAAAAATATGACAAATATAACAAAATTATGACAAGCGTGGTAAAAATATGACAATAAATTGACAAAATCATGACATGAAATTGTGATAAAATCAGTCAAATTTATATATTTGAAAATTTGATATCAAAAGAACAAAAATACGACTATGTTGTCAAACTATGTAAAAATTTTACAAAATGATTAAATATTGCAAATGTGGTATCTTGCATATTTTTGTCATTTTTTAACCACATATATCATTTTATTGTCAATTTTTTGTGATAGTTTTGTTTTAATAATAAGATTTATGTCATAATGTTGTCTTATTTTCATCACATCAGACATGTTTTTGACAAAGGTTTCTCGAAGTTTATTCATCTTATTGTTAAATTTATGTCGTATTTGTCAGACTTTGTCATAATTTTGTAATTTTGTTGTCATGTTTTGTCACTGAATTGTAAATAATTTGCTTCATTTTTGTGTTATTTTTCATATTTTAATCACATTCGTCAAATTTTTGTCTCATTTGTCGGATATTTGTCTTATTTTTGTTATGTTTTGTCATTTTGTTGTCAATTTTTTGTCATATTTATGACATAATTGTTTGATTGATGTCATTTTATTGTCAAATTTTAGTCATAATTGTCAGATTTTTCTCATACTTTTGTCAAAATTTTATCATGTTTTCAACATATTTATCACATTGTGTAATAATTTTGTCATTTTTTGACTACATTTTGTCATATTTTTGTCATTATTAATTACCATAAATTCAATTCTCATGAATTTTATATTCATCCATCCTCTTGTCCCCCCTTCAAATAATCGTATAGTCTCAGAGATTTTCAATTCGCGTATTCTTTTTGAATCCCAATTCATAATTTGCAAAAATGGCAAAAACAAATGCTTACTGAAATTATCAGCAACTTTCGCTGACACTGATTGAATGCTTAAACTGCAGCCACTGATCAAAAACAGTGAGTGACAGAAATGCCTAAGCGAAAGACGCTTTCGTAGCTTTCGAGTGAAACAAGTTAGTTCGTGTTTACGAGTGAGCTTTCTACTGACTGATAGACATACTCACACAGGTTCCTGTGAGCACGAGGATGACCGAGCCGATCAGAAGCTTTTATATTTGTTGACTTTTCTATTCCGTTCATTTCAGTTGAAGCTTTTTACACTGATAGAAAATCACAGTCAGTATCATTTGTGCTTTAAGAAAATTTGCAGCACTGGTTTTGTCATGATCTTTCACGTGGAAAAGGAATTTTTGATGAAACATCAATAAGTCACACAAACGCAACTAATTAGCAAATCATAGCTTGTGGGGAATCGTGGGCCACACATCTTGAATCACCTATATTTTTAAGTTTTTATACACATTCAGAACTTAAAATACGTTTTACCTATCTGTAAAGTTTTCTTAAGCCAAATGACGAGTTATGAAAAAAATTTTGTCCATCCTATATAAGAAATTTTGCCAAAGCTTTTGGAATCTATGCGATCATACACGGCTCTCTTGTTTATTTCAGCATCTGAAATTGCTTTAAAAAAACGAAATGAATTAGGAAATCACAGTTTTGGGTCAACTCATAAATTTTGCATTTTATTTGGTCAATTTGGATTTGGTGGCCCACGATTCCCCACCATTTTTCAAAATCCAAAAAATATTTTCTTCAAACAGTCAGAATTTGGGGAAAATAACATATAAATTTTTTTATAAAAATACCTTATGATACCTAGAAAATGTAGAAAACCATACCATTTTTTATTTTCATTTTATCTTTTACTAGCTGATCCCGTACGAACTACGTTTTGCTTTAAATCATTGGTACGTCAAAATGAGTTAGGAAAATGAATTCAAAACATTCTTTCGACAGTTTTGGGGAAAAAAAAAAATCAACAGTGTTTAAAGTCGCTACTATTACTATTACTTGAAATTCAAATTAAACGGTTGATTGGCTTTTTATTAAAATTTATGTGAGAGTGTTTTCTTCTCGATCGGTTGCAAAATCTAGACATTATGACAGAAACGTGTACTATTTGTTTATGTGCACGACTCTTTTGCTTGACCTTCACACTTAAATTGGTATCAATTAACTGCCTCCAACAAAATTATTGCACAAAACACTGAACTTTCAATGAAACCTTTTTTTTTCTGTCCCATGGCCCGAAATTCGATAATTGAAACCAATTTTACGTTCCTCAAAACTCCCTTGTGCCATTTTTTCTTTTCAAATTATGTGTAAAATAACGTCAGGAACTTGAAAACAGTGAACAGTGAATATAGACGCCCTTTTCGCCGACCCTTGACACGGAACATGCTACGTGGAGTCAATTGTTCATAGTTTATAACCCTCATCTGAACATTTTCATCTCAATCCGATGCATGATCATGACAATATCGCGAAAACAGTGAGCAACTAACATGGGCGGCCTTTTTTTTGACCACGATTCAAAACTTGACACCTGAAATCAATTATCTTTTCTGTTAAACTACCATGTGTCAATTTTCATTACAATTCTATACTCAACCAAGAGAATATCGTAAAAACAGTGAACAGATAATAACCCCTTTTGCCGACCCCTGAGTCAAGATTTGAAACCTGAAAGCAAAAGAGCGTCCCTCAAAACTCCTATGCGGAAATTTCCATCTCAATCCAATGTAGAATAACGTCAAAATCGTAAAAACATCAAAGTTGCTTATGGACGACTCCTTCAGCCGACTTCTGATCCACAATTCAAAACTTGAAATCGATTGCTCGTCCCTCAAAACACTCATGTGCTAATTTTCATCACAAAACGAACTATAATACCGCCAATACATTAATCAGTGAATATGGACGACCCCTTTGGCTGACCCCTGACCCTAAATTTGATAACTGTAATCGATTGCTCGTCTCTCAAAACACTAATGTGCAAATTTTCGTCACAATCCGGTGTATAATAACGCCAATATCGCAAAAACATTAATCAGTGAATATGGACGACCCCTTTGGCCGACTCCTGACCCTAAATTTGATAACTGCAATCGATTGCTCGTCTTTTAAAACTCTCATGTGCAAATTTTCAACACAATCAGACGAAAAATAACGTCAATATCGCGAAAACATTATTTGTCTTGTATGGACGACCCCTTTCAGAAGGGGTCATCCAAAAATCTGAAAACATTTTTCATCCTTCCTGGACCTATTGAGTATCCATGCCAAATTTCAGACCTCTAGCTCTTAAGACGGCTGAGTCTATAGAGGACAAACAAACAAACAAACAAACATACAGATAATTGCTTTATCTATCTATCTATCTATCTATATATATAAAAAGTAATTTCCGTTTGTTTGTTTGTATGTTTGTCTTCAATAGGCTCAGCTGCCTTAAGAGCTAGAGAGCTGAAATTTGGCATGGGTGCTCATTAGGACCAGGAATGATGAAAAATGTTTTTAGATTTTCGGATGACCCCTTTTGAAGGCGGTCGTCCATACAACAACGGTTTTATTCCCCCGAACCAAAAGTCATGGCACCCATTTTGTGAACCGACTTTCGTTTCCGTTCGTTTCGTTGGCGGGATTATTTTCACCATCACCATGGGCAGGCTATTAGAAACGACCATCCAGAGCTCACATGTACTGGAAAGCAAAACAAAGCTTGCTGAGCATTAAAAATTTGAAAGTGAAAATTTTGGCGGGTGTTTTTTGTACCTTCTACTGTTCAAAGCACATGCTACCGGTACGAGATATTTGGATACAATTATAAGCCAACATTTTGATTGAAAAATACAACTAGCCTGTTAGGAATATATTGACTAGAATAGTAGTGACTTTCTAAGTGCTCTTTACCGCCGCTGGGGGCTTCGAGGGTCAACCATTTTTATATTTTTGGAATTCCTCAAAAAAGGAATTTTTTTTAGATTTGAAGTTATAAGTTCAAGGCTGCGATTTTAACGCTTCAATTGGAATTTTGATGGGGGATTAGAAAATTGATAAGATAATAAAATTTGAGGTTTTGAGTTTTATACAATTCGATTTTACTGACCAATTTCTAACTTTTAAGTTACCATTGATGAAAAATGTGGTCGATTCTACCATCTATTAAACGGATGTTTGTGCCCATGAAAAAAACAGAACTAAAAAAAAAACTTTTTCATAATATAAAAATTGTGTTTTCGAGATGATTTGTTTTAGATAACATCAAAAAACTATTAGTAGAAATTCCAACATTTAAGGTAAACTAATAATAAAACAGTGCGAAATTGAAAAGCGAAAAAAATACACACATGCAGTTGAAAACATGCAAAGTGAGTTTTCAACATGCTCAAAAAAATCATCCATATTGAAAAGTGGTATAATCTCAACAGATATTTTCATTAGATAATGGATGGAAAAGATAAAAAAGCAGTTTAATCTTTTGAAGATAAAACTATTAGGCCAAATCTATTTAAGCTTCCTAAGAAATGATGTTTGTAAAAAATTGAGGTATCAAATTCAAAATAAGGGGCAGGCTAAAGGGGTCGTCTATATAAAGTTTTCAATATCTTAGTCATCTTGCCGTTTTTATACATCGGAAAGGGTTGAAAATTGGCACATAGGAGTTATTTGGGACAAACAATTGAATAAACTTATCCAAATTAAAGTCAGGGGTCGGCCTAAGGGGTCGTCCATATTAACTATTCATTGTTTTTTGCGATATTGTCGTTATTATACATCGGATTTAGATGAAAATTGGCACACGAGAGTTTTGAAGGACGATCAATCGATTTCAGGTATTGAATTCAGCGTAAGGGGCCGGCAATGGGGTCGTCCATATTAACCTTACAATATTTTTGAAATATCGTCGTTATTATACATCGGATTGGGATGAAAATTTGCACACGGTAGTTTTCAGAGACGGACAATCGACTTCAGATATCAAAGATTGTATAAGAGGCCACCAAAAAAAGTTTAACTTTTGGGCAATAATTGCTTTTTGGCAATAACACGGGGTTTTTTTTTTGGCACGGGCTATCAATTCCTGATTTCAAATGAAGTAGCTGACGACAGAAGAGGTGTTCGTCAAATATTTTTGCAATTATAACTTTGCAATTATTTCGGAAATGCATCTGGAAAATATTTGGCTATTGACTTTCATACAAACTGTTCATAACATATTCCAAGTTGATAGCGAAACGGAGTTCGTATGGGATCAGCTAGTATATATATAGATATAGATAATAAAGAAATTATGGAACAACGAAAAAAAGTGGCCCATGATTCCCCACTCTCCCATACTTGATTCCTTCGCTATATCTCGAAACCGGAATGTCTTACTAAGATCAAATGTTTTAGAAAAATGTTCTAAACAGAACAAAACAACAATGCTGTTATCTCAACAAATGTTCATACATTTGATTTTTGAGCTATTGGACCTTGTTTGGAAATTTTAACAAAATATCACTTGAAGATCTTTTTTGATCACTTTAAAATGTTTCCCACATGAGAAAATTATGTTAAGAATATTTATTCCAATACGACAATCGTTAATGTATTATATGAACTTAACCATGCCATAGTCAATTCTCAATTTTTGTTAAGAAAAAGTTTTCCAAAATGTATGATATGAGTTCAATTGATCCCTAGAGTCTAGCTAGAAGATATATTTTTTCTTGTGAATGGATCGTGATCATTGCTAAGCACGAAATTACTACTACCTTCAACTTTCTTTGAAGTTCAATCCTAGTTTAATTTCAAGTACGTTGAATGGAAAAGCTTGTGTTCTGCCAACTGAGCTATGCCTCAGTTGTCGGTTTAAAAAATATATGTTCAAGTATGAAAGGTATTAGGAGCCCTTTAGCTAGAAGATCTTATATTTATTATCCAATTCAATTCAAAATATCATTGCCGAGATGTTTTATTTACTTGATTGTAAGTTACTTATTATGAAAAGAAAACCACGATATGAACCTGCATCTCTTTCAAAAATAAGCTTCTTTTTTAATTAAAAATAATTTCGTCAAAAAACTCTGCCGAGGTGTTGTTAATCAAATCCAATCCTGCAAGCTATTAAAAGTAATCGGAGTAATCAAAGCCTCAAACTTTCATCCCATCTTTTCTTCAAACAATTGTTCTTGAATCGTCAAAGATTTACTGTATAATAATAAGCATTGATAAACTTTTAAATTTGAGATGATTTTCGATTACTTAAAATTACTGTGTGAAAAGAGATCAATATTTACCTGAGAAGAAAATTTCAAATGTGCATGTATGAATTTCTAATAAAACGAATCTATTCTACGGGTTTGACGAATTACATGTCTCGTTCGACCATTGCAACAAACTTACTTGAAAACATGAAACGAGTACCAAACTTTCTCTTACATTTTGAATGCTGACTTGATCAGAGCACAGGTAACGCATTCTATATATCAAAATCACTGTTCACATGTCTTACAATCTAAAATAAGTCTAGGTATACCCCCAGACACTAACAGCAAATTTAAGTATAGCCCTGTAAGCTATTCCGTTTGAGGCGTACACCCCAGACAATCGTGACCAATCAAGGCTAGATTCTAGATTTTAAGGGATGGAATTTCCATCCGCTAGGAAATTATATTATTTGTTCAGTCGTCGTTTTTTCCCTTACATTTGAGTACTTTCCCCTGAGAGTCAAATTTTATGGCAGTCCTCTATTTAGCCTAGCTTGCCCTAAGAGTCTGGCCGGGATCTACCTGATGTCCACTCGGTCAGAAGCGGAGACAATAGAATTGGGAAAAGTTAAAGGCATGGGAGGCGTTACCCGAAGGATCGAACTAGCCTCGATAGCAGACTAATTGCAAGGGGCAATTGCTATCGAGATGTTATCCTTTCGGTTTAAAGAGTTAATTTTTCCTGTAAACATTGGTCGCCGGTTTTGCAGGGATCTAATCCGTCTCGTGTTTGCTTAGCGGCTAGCCGGCATCCTTTCAGGGCGTTTGAGGGTAGAGAACGTCACAGACTATCGGAAAATTTATGTGCTGAAAGTCTATCGGTACATTTATTCACCTCATAAAATGTAGTTACGTTTTAAATTTGAATCAAAAATTTAAACAGTTTCGCTTTGTTTCAAGTTCTAAAAGCTCTGAAATATTTAATGAAATTTTAATTATCTTCACACAAATAGTCTGCTCATATTTCCTCGTAATATAGAAAAGACAAATATCTTTTCAAATTTCTTTGATATTGGAGATATCGGAGCAAAGCTAGCCGGATGCCTGCCCGGAATTTAAAAGCCTGCTTAAGGCATAGCTCACAAAAGTCAAGCGCTTCAAAACACACCCACTTGTACCTGTGGGACCTCCTAACGGAAAAACTTTTTAGGTAGTGCCTAACTCCACACCGTTCGATCCTCGGACAGGCAAAACTAAAGTCTCTGGTATAAAAAGCTCGCACGCATCTGGAGGTATTCATTAGCATTTTGAGATCCTTTTAAGTCACATCGTGTGCTCTGCTAGCTTATCTAGTTTCAAGTTTGAAGTGAAAACCAACATGTACGGCCAAGTTATGGAGTGTTCTCAAGGATACGGCGGATACTTTCAGGATTTGTACCTACAACAACCACAGAGTGTTCCTATGAACTATCAGTACCAGCAAGATCCTTCAATGTATTACGGCAGCCCGCAGTACCAAAACTATCAGCCTGTTCATCCTAATCCTGCCATGTACCAGCCAACCCAATCGAACAACACCCTGGATTATCAAATGACCCCGGCATTGTACGTTCTGAACCAGCAAGCCAAAATATTGGAGAAATCGCTCCTACCTGGAATGACCGACCAACCGATGCCGAAAACCAAGCGTCGGAAGCAGCGAGGACCTTACAAGAAGAAAACCGCCAAATCTCCCTCGCCGTCGCCATCAGGATTGGAACCGGCATCACCCGAAAGCCTTAAACGGAAGTTAAGCACTTTCACCGACAGCAGCTCTGGCTCCGAAGAGTACGTACAGATGAACAAACAACACAAAACCCATAATGTCGTACCCTCGTCGCCGGTCCCGAAGCAGTCGATTTTCCGCAGTATTGAACTGTTGGCCCAAAGTTCAATCAACTGCCGGCAAAACTAGGTGATCCGTGATTGTTGGTGTAAGAGCTCCTCTACGAGGAGCTGTGAATTGTTCCTTATATTATACCGTTTGTAAATTTGTAAATAACAATTGGAGACTATTTTAATAATTAATTTAATAAATTCAAAATCAAATTAAAAATATATTTGTTCCCTTTATTCTTCATCATCATAATAATAGAAAGAAATTTATGCGGTTTGATGGTTATCTTGTGCGTTTCCGATGGTTGATTCAACGTGAAAATGTCGGGAACGGCGTTATGAACCGTTTTTGCTTATATAAAGCTTTTCTGAGTGTTAAGCCACATTAGTAGATAACGCTTTCCCACATCTCCATTTAATCTTAATATTGAATATATACCTAATTTAGGCTGCCAGAAACTGTCCGTTGGTCGTGACATGCCACTAAATTCATTTTATTATTGTTGCCAAGTTCCCCTATTTACTAATAGATGACTCCACCAGAATGTGCTGGTCGATTTTGACAGCCAGACCTTTACCTACCTACCTAAGCAACTGGTGCCGATTGTCCGAATTGTGATAAAAGATTTTCACTGTTGGCGATCCGCACTCAGTGACCTCACTTGCTGCAAGCCAAGGCTTTCGCCAACTGTACGGATTTCAGCGGCTAGACTACGTCCCCACGAGCTACTGGGTATGCCTCTTCTTCGATAACCATCTGGATTCTTGTCAAGCGCCTATTTGCAAATCTCGTTTTCATTTCTTCGCAGCGCAGCGTGGGCCCAAACAATATATTCACTTACGTGCCTTAATCTCGATTTCTAGCGCCTTTTAATGATATTGTTGATGTATTTCCACGTTTGATATCCAGTTGCCAGGCCACTTATAATATTCCGCAGGCAGCGATTCACAAATACTTGCAGTTTTCGCGTCGTCGCATATGTACACCATGTTTTGCACCCGTACAAGAATACGGATTTGACGTTCGAGTTGAAGATTCGGATTTTCGTTCGTAGAGACAGCAAGATCTGGTGAGATCGCCAGATGCTTCGGAGACTCGCAAACGCAAATCGGGCATTTCTGATTTCCGGATTTCGTATTTGGTACCATCATCGTGAGCAACTATCGTGGAATCTCCGCTCTATGCGCGATCGCCAAATTGTTTGAACTAGTTGTTTTGGATCCCATTTTCTCATTTTGCAAGCATCACTTCTCTAACGATCAGCACGGGTTCATGCCTAAAAGATCCACGACTACAAACCTACTGAGCTTTACATCGTTCGTGCAGGACAGCTTTGCCAAGAAAAGTCAAACAGACGCCATTTACACAGATCTCTCTGCTGCGTTCGATAAGGTGAACCACGAAATTGCAATCGCAAAGCTCGAACGTTTAGGCTTCTGTGGTTCCCTACTGGATTGGTTCCGGAGTTACTAAATGGGACGAAAGTTATCCGTTCGTACTGGTGAATCCTTTTCTAGGCAGTTCGTTGCTTCTTCAGGAGTGGCTCAAGGAAGTCATTTGGGACCGATCATTTTCGTGATCTATTTTAATGATGTACTCTCGCTCCTCGGTGGCACAAAGCTCGCTTATGCCGATGACCTGAAACTTTTTCACACTATAAACGGCCAAGACGACATCAACTTCCTCCAACAGCAATTCACCGCTTTTGCTCACTGGTGTGATATCAACTGCTTCAGCTGTTTGGTGCCCTTTCTACCAGAACGGAGCTGAAAGAATCGAGGCTGTCCAGCGGCGTTTCTTGCGGTACGCTCTACGACACTTAAACTGGCAGGATCCGTTTCGTTTACCAAGCTATGAAAGCCGCTGCCGTCTCATAGGCTTAGATACGCTTCAAGCACGCCGAAATGCTACACGTGTTCTAGTTGTAGCGGACCTTCTAACATCTAGAATCGACTGCCCCGAACTGTTGGAGGCCATACCTCTCAGCGTACGACCCCGAGGATTACGAAACCAGAACCTGCAGCTCTACGTTCCGATTCGCCTGAACAATTACGGGGCTAACAGCGCTTTCATCGGCATTCTAAAATCTTTTAATCGGTTTTCCGAACATTTCGACTTCGACGTCTCAAGGAACGTATTCCGAAGAAAAATTTAAGTGTAAGAAGTATTGTGTAGTCTTATGTTGATATTAATTTTAATTTGTTAGTTAGTAATCATTAGGATCAACATGTGATCCGTTGATGTTTTAAACAATAAACAATAAACAATCATCATACGTTAGCTAGGTGCCAAAATATTGGAAGCACTAAACCTTTTCTACTAGGTGCCACGCTACCACGAAATTGGAAGGATTTTCTATGTTGATTTTCATCGACTCGATCTTACCGACATTGACTTTGAGACCTGCTGTCTTGAAGCTTTCGGTGAGGTCGTAGAGTTTGCTCTGCATGTCTTATTGTCTTTGAACGAGCAAAACAATACCGTCAGCCAGGTCAAGGTCGTTCAGTTGGTCCATTGTCGAAGCATTCCACGCCAATTCTCGGTTTGGTCTACAGTCAGCCAATCCAGTCAAGATTTATCTATTACAATAAGAAAAAGTAGCGGTGATTAGATAGATCCTTGTCTCACTCCAGCAGTTACTTGGATTGGATCAGACAAGACACCGTCGTGCAGGATCTTGCGCAAAAATGCCTCGTACTGTGCTTTGATGAAATGGACTAGTATGTCTGGCCCTCCTCGTCGTCTTGTAGCCGCCAAGATGTTTTCATGGTTCAGTCGGTCGAATGCTTTTCAAAATCAACGAACATCAACAGACTAGAATCCTGAAATTCGTTGATTTGCTCCAGTATGATTCGTAGCATTCTGATGTGGTCAACACATGATCATTCGTATCGGAATCCAGCTTGGTGCCGTCGGAGTTTAACGTCAATCTTCTCGGGGATCCAGTTCAGGATAACTTTGCAGAGTACTATGAGGGTTTTTGGCCATTGCTATTTGTGACTCGGAAGAGTTGTTTGAAATACTCAGTCCAACGTTTGAGCTAATCTGTTCAATCTGTCAACAGCTTACTGACATGCTCGGTTTTTCAGCGGCATTCTATCATCAGTCCTTGCAACACGGCGGTGGCGGAAAATGTCATAAAGTAACAGGATATTTCCAAAATCGGTTGCTCTTTCTCCCTCTTCGGCTAAGGTGTTTGTCCAGGCTCTCTTGTCTCGTTAACAAGCTCGTTTAACTACCTTTTCCAGCTCCGCATATCGAAGCGAGCTGGCCAAGTTCATGCCTGCTCAATTCCGACATTCGCCTTTCTCCGATCATCGACCATCACCTAGATTTCGTCGGTCATCCATTCAGTTCTTCCACAAACTTTACCGAGAGTACCATGGCTCGTCGTGATAAACGCATTCTTGATTTCACATTACTGTTCTTCCACTGTTCCGTCTGTCGGCAATTCCGGCTCGGGATTCTAGTTGTTCAACGTAAGCTCTTTTCACCTCTGGATTCTCCAACCGGCGGACGTCTTATCAACACCCGACCATTTCCTCGAGCCGCGGCGTTGGGCTGCCAGAAACTGTCCGTTGGTCATGATAAACCACTAAATTCATTTCATTATTGTTTCACTCCAAGTTCCTCTGTTTACTAATAAATGACTCCAGCAGTAACGGGCCCGTGAGTGAATAATATTAAGCTAGCTTAAATTCTAAAATTGTCATGTGTTAGTAAATAATTATAACTTTTACAAGATGTGGGTTTTGCGTGTTTGTGTTTTGAGTAATAGCCGTGCAGCACGCACTGAAAGTCAGTGGTGCTAAACTTGTTTCGTAAAACTCTCAGTCGTATCTCACCAAGCGCGAGGTGGTGGTCGGATGCAATGTCTGCCCTTAGTTTGTTGCGGACATCAAGGAGGCTCCTTCTCCATTTTCGGCTGATGCAGATATGGTCAATTTGATTTTCTGTTTGGCCATCTCGGGATACCCAAGTGATCTTATGGTCGATGGGGGAATAGCGATTATTGTTGCCACAAAATTCTACAAACAGCTCTCCGTTTCCGCTCATCTGTCCTAGCCCATGGCGCCCCATGATGATTGTCGGAGCCAGTTTTTGCGTTGAAGTCACCTGAGTGGGTTTGAATGTTACCCTTCGGAATTTTCACAACCATGCTGCTAAGTTCACTGTAAAACTGCTCTTTCTCCTGCAAATTGGCAACGTCAGTTGGCGCATAACACTGGATCATTGTAAGTTTTCTAAAGACCAATAACAGAGAAGTTAGAAATTTTATTGCAAGTAAAGGGGGGGGGGGGGGTTGTATTTTATATATTCCCGTCATGGATGAAATTCATAAATTAGAAAACAAAACGTAAACTGTTGATTGAATGTAATATTTTTAGTGTTTTAACAATTACTCTTAAGATTCGGATTAAAATAAATGTAAGTCGAGATGTTGCTTGCTAGACAGCGTAATTCCAACTGCCTTTTATTTGAATTTCAATTCTTCTTCCGGTGGTATTATTTTCAAACGATGTGTCGTCCATACTCGTTCAACGAGTTTATCAAAACACGACAGTTCTCCACCCTTCGAGTTCAAAGTTTATTTTGTTTTAATATTTATATATTTGTTATCGGTAGCCTGGTGTATCCGTTGGTATATCCGTTGTTTCAGTTTGTTGACGTCTCCTTTTTATGCGCTCGGACCTTCTAATGCCTGCAACGAAATTATTATTTTGCGATTGATTGAACCTCGAGTTTCGAGTGTCGGGCTTGGTTTCTTCAGGAAATCCCAAAAAGTCTGGCTCGTCATCGTCTTCACAGCGTCTTTTCAAATTAACAACTTTGGTCAAAGAATTCATGTGTTTATTGTTGGATCGTATTCTCAATTGATCTCTGTGTGCCGATAAAACATGACCATTGATTGAAATCTGAAACACATTAAGCGAGCAGCGCCTTACAAAAACGGCATCCAACCACCTTTCAGTATCTTTTCTATGGTTTCGATACCACAAAGAATCACCAGGTTTCAAACAATCGAACGCCTTATCAATTCGTTCAACAACCGGAAGTTTTTCAAAACCTTTTACCTTTCGCGGAGAATCCAAATAATATTTGTAATCATTTTTAGGGTTTATCAAGTCCAAAAGCACCTTTGGCTTATATCGAAAAACATGTTCAGAAGGGAAAATGCCACTCTTTGTTAAACAACTGTTTCTGTAGTTTATTAGAAAATAATTAATTTGATCATCCATTTCCAGACTCTTTGTATGCGAATCTAATAGAAATTTTTTAAAAACTTCTTTAACTGTACGAACTGTCCTTTCTGCCTGTCCATTACTTTGAGGGTGGTATGGAGGACTTTTTAATACCAATATTCCCTGTTTAGACATAAATGAAGAAAACTCGCTCGAATTGAATGGAGGACCACCGTCCGTCACTAATACATCTGGTAAACCAAATCGAGCAAAAACATTTAGGAATTTTTTTATTACTTTCTTCGCGTCTGTTCCATATTTCATATGCTCCAGTTCTACCCATTTAGAATAGCTGTCTACAATAAGTAAAAACACCTTCTCTTTGAAATGAAAGAAATCCGCGTGGACGCGGCTAAAAGGACGCGTGGTAGGAGTCCACGATGTTATCGATTGATTTTTTGGAACAATCAAGGTGCGATTACAAACATCACAGTTCTTTACGTGCTTTTCCACATCAGAATTGATACCGAACCAGAAAACAGTTCTTCGGGCCAATTGTTTTATTTTTACAATTCCCGAGTGATTTGCATGTAGCAACTGCAATGTTTTTAATTGTAATGATTTTGGCACAACTACTCTATTTTGAAACAAGAGACAACCAGATAATAACTCAAAATCATGAGCCTGGGCCTTAACATCTTTGAAACCATGTTCAACTCGATCCGGCCATCCATCCTGAAGATATTTAATAATTTGGGCTAAAAAGACGTCTTTTTTTGTTTCTGAAGCCATTAGATTGAAATCAACTGGAAGATCGTTAGAAAAATTCAAACTTTTTATAAAGTCTCTGTCAAGATTCTTTGGTACTTCAATGGGAAGTGGAAATCGGGAGCAGAAATCTGCATTTCCCATCTTATTAGAAGGTCGATAGCGAATTTCAAAATTGTAAATGGATAATTCCATTATATACCTCTGTAGCCGCGTCACGATGATTGGGTTTTTCCCTTCTTTGCCAAAAACTCCTATAAGCGGTTTGTGATCAGTGTAAACGACAAAATGCTGTCCATATAAATATCTATGAAATTTTTTTATACAGCTTACTACTGCTAGCGCTTCAAGGTGTAAGATAGGATATTTTTTTTGCGAATCATTCAAACTAAAAGATGTAAAACATACTGGTTTTTCTTGACCATCTATCTCATGAGCTAGCACTCCTCCTAGTCCATAGCTGCAAGCATCAGTCACCAGAACCAGTGGTTTCTTAGGATCAAAATATTCGAGAACTTGTGATTTCAGCAAATATTTTTTACATTTTTCGAATTGTGATTTGCAAATTTCATCCCACACATACTTTACATCCTTTTTGAGTAGTTTATAAAAACAATTTAATTTCGAGGAAAGATTAGGAATAAATTTTGCATAAAAATTGATCAACCCTAGAAAGGCTTTCAATTCGCTAGTATTTTTAGGAGGTTTTGCCACAGCAATAGTTTCGATTTTTTCTGGGCATGGTTTCAAACCTTCTGAACTTATAATGTGTCCAAGAAATTTAAGCTGGTCCACAAAAAATTTACATTTATTAAGTTTTACCTTAATATTTGCTTCCTTAAGCCTATCCAGCACCAAAAACAACCTGGTTTTACATTCGTCTCTATTTCTACCTGAAATCAAGACATCGTCCAAATAAACAGATACACCTTCAAGACCATGAAGCACTCTTTCCATAACAGACTGGAAAATCGCCGTTGAAGAAGAGCTTCCTTGTGGAAGACGATTGTAGGTGTAAAGACCTTTAATGGTATTTATAGTCATAATCTTCTTTGAACGATTGGTCAGTTCTAGCTGAGTGTATGCTCCAGCGAGATCCAGTGAGCAAAACACTTTAGAATTTGATAAGGTGGCAAATATGTCTTGCGCTAGCGGAATTGGATAGGTATTTGGTACAATAACTTTATTCACTGATACTTTGCAGTCAATAACGAGACGAATATCGTTGTCCTTCTTAACTACAGCCATGACTGGCGACGCCCATTCACTAGCTTTAATGGGCGTAATTATTCCATTTTCCTCTAGTGAATCTAAATGTTCGATGACTTTTTCCCTCAACCGCAGAGGTACAGTATAAGCTTTTTTGAAAATGGGTGTGTTATCTTTAAGAATGAGGTCTCCCTTGAATCCTTTTATGGGAATGGAAAAATCACTGTTAAACACGCTTTCAAACTTTTGTTTCAATTCGGTAACTATCATATCATTTGAAACTCTTTCTTCCAGGTTATTAACAATTTCAGTACACGAAAATTGTGTCCTCCAATCATCGTAAAATATGTCCAGCCAATCTCGACCAATTAGCGGAACTATCATTTTAGAAACATTTAATACAATCAACACGACATTTTTAATCAAACCATTCAAAGAAACCTTCACAGGAATGCTACCTAGAATCGTCAATTTATTACCATCAACAACCGAAAGCTTTCGGTGGCATGGATTTAGTTTCAAATGAGCAAAATTTTGCATAAAAATCGTTTTGCTTATAGCTGTAACTGCAGACCCTGTATCTATTTCCATTCGGAAACCAATCCCATTTATTTTAGCTAAAACAAACACAGGTTTATTTACCTTAATGCCTTCCGTGATACTCATGCACATGAAATCTTCATCCGAATGATCAGAATCTTTTTCAACTCGTTTAAAATTAGAAGTCGAAGCAATTTTATCAGGTGAATCATTCAAAAATCGAATTGATTGACGAGAACGCTGACGTTCGTAGCAATTACGTCTGGTGTGTCCTCGCATATTACAATAGCTGCATAACACCCCCAAACGATTGTTCCTATCACTACGAGAACGGCTGCGACTGCGATTCCTGTATGCGGATTGATTCTGATCATAGCGACCACGAGCAGGAGCAGGGTATCTTTCCCTCCTACCATTGAAAGGCTCTGTGTAACGTCCAGAATTCTGTCGAGGACCAAGACGATCAATTAAATTCACGCGCATTTCGGATTGTTGCTCAACTCGCAAGGCATTTTTTACAGCATGTTCCCTGGCTATTAAAATGCGTTCCACCTCTTCCAGACTCGGATCCTCCATCTCATAAAGCTTTTCAAAAGCTTTTTTGTCAACTGCACCGAAAACTACGCGATCACGAATCAAACTGCTTTTAATCGCCCCAAAAGCACAACTCTCAGCCAGCAATTTTACATCTAAGATGAAGTCCTCCACAGGTTCATCTTTTGCTTGGTTACGACCGTAAAAAGCATCTCGTTTTTGCATCAGGCCTCTTGTTTTGTCGAACCGATTCTTCAGTCGATTGATGATGTCATCATACTCCAGAGAATCAAGATCCACTCCTGGATACAACTTCTTAATTTCGCCAAACACTGATGCACCTCCCACGGTTATAAAAAGCGATTTTCGGTTTCCAGCCGGTACATTATTATAGTTGAATACATACTGCAACCTTTCCGCATAATCGCTGAACGATGTTCCTGGAACGTACGGCTCCACCGATCCGATGAAAGTGGACATTTTCTCGGAAAAATTCGTCACTTCGTTTCGTACACTGCAATAGCAACCAAATGTAAACAATCAGTGATTCTACTGATGATGATGATGATGATGGGTGGAACGGGTGAAACCAATACGAATTTTTGTGTCACGCGTTTCTATTTTGTTGCGGCTATATGTTGCACCTCTTTGTTGCACACACTCAACAGCGTTTTATAGCAAATCTTAAGAGTGAACACAGTAAAATAGCAATACACTCACCTCTTTTATGCTCACGAGATACCTTCTCGATTTACAGCTTCTTGATCAGAAGAGATGCTGGTTATTGTCCTAGCCGCGAAAAAAAAAGAATGGCTACGTCGGCAGATAATTGAAACAATTAATGTCTGCGAAGCCTTCTGTTACCAGCTTTTAACAACTATTTTTTTTTGCTGATCTTGCCAAACTATCCGGAATATCACCCGTTCACAGTTTTCCACTTCGATATCGCAACTGATTTCTTTGAGCCAATCCTACAATGTTTGTTCAGCACTTCACTATTGCTCAAGTTTTATGTATGTATGTATGTATGGATCTGTTTGACTGGCAGAGAGTTTTATACTCTATATCACCACTACTTGTTTATATGTTGATTTTCGTTTTTTCGTAGGGATGCTCCTTTTTTCCATAATTTTCGATCATACTTTCTGTTTTTTAAATTTTCATGCGAGCTTTCTCTAGGAAACTGAGGATTTCCTTTAGTCTTGTTACTTCAAAATTTTGAATAATTTCGATCAGATTGGAATATCGATCCCAATCATAGTGATTCCTTATATGATTGAACTGAATGCATTTGAGGAGTGCATGCTCGGTGGTAAAATTCGTGTTGCATAGTTCGCACAATTTTGTGTCTCGAATTTTCATCACTCCTAAATAATAGGGTGAATAGTCATGGCCACTTAGTAAGCGATTCAAAGTGCGAATTTGAATGTTGCTTAGTTCGATATCCCAATACCAGGGTTTGGTAGAGAAATTTGATTGTAGTTCATAAAATTTGATTCCTTTACTTTCATTGTGCACCATGTTCCTGTACCATAAATTCGTGGATTCGAGTGATTCTGATTTGTATCTCATGTATGCATCATCGAGTCTCAGTTTGTTCTCGAGTAATATTGGTCCGTCTAATCCTTGTTTCGCTAGAACGTCTGCATGTTCATTTCCCTCTATTCCGACATGTGATGGTATCCATTGTATTTTTACATTTTTTGTTGTAGCTAGTGAGCATATGTCGTGCGTGACTTGATCAAATTTTTTGTTTGTTATGTCCCTTTTTAAAATTTTACAGGCCGACTGGGAATCGGTGAAAATTACAACTCCAGTTCTTTCTTCGTTGTGTATTTGTTCTAAAGCTACTCTTATAGCTAAAAGTTCTGCAGTTGCAATGTTAACATTATTTACTAAGGAAATGCTTATCTTTGTATCGGAAGAAGCGTCATAAATTCCAATGCCACATTTGTTCGTACTTTTAGAAGCATCAGTGTACCATTGGTCACGGTGACTATAATGGTTATTTATCATTTCTAGGGCCAGTTTTTTCATAACGATTGGAGATGTTTCATTCTTTTTCATTGTTGAGCCTATCATTTGATCTTCTATCTCGACTCTTATTTCTATTTCTGGTTTTGTTTCTGTGTATATCGTTTGAAATTCTTGTACGTTTTTAATGTAGATTCTTTCTAGAAAAGTGTACTTTACTTCACTTTGAACGTTGTCCAAATCTAAAGAGTGTAGTTGTTGTGCAATTAGATCGTTACGATGGATATGCAATGCAATACGTTTTTTTGCTAAATAGGTGCGTTTGAATGTCAGCGGTTCTTCTCCAGCTATTGCTGCTAGTGTGTTAATTGGTGTAGTTTTAGTACATCCTGTAGCAATTCTCAGACATTGTCTATTCGTTACTTCTAACATGTCACAATATTTCTTAGCTGTTCCTCCGTAGATTACTGCGCCGTAGTTCAGATAATTCCCGTACAAAGCTTTATGGTACAGCATCATCACTCTTGGTGTGCCACCATATCTTATACCACTGATTATTTTTAGCATGTTTTGTCTGTCCAACACATTTTGTTTAAGCGTTTTAACATGTATACCGTATCTGAGTGCCTGATCAAGTGTTATACCTAAATATTTGTAGCTCCTCACAGTTTCTAGGATTTCTCCTCCCATTCTTAAGTGGAGTTGTTTATCACTTTCTTTAAATAGCATTGCCTTTGTTTTTGAGCTATTAAGACGTAATCCTAACTCCGTAGCTTTTGTCATAAATCGGTTTATTTCTGATTGCATCTTTTTAATGGCTTTTTCTAAAGATTTTGCTTTGACAATTTTTAAAAAATCATCTGCAAACTGTAAAGTTGTTATATCTGGGTCAAGGTTTGTATTATGCAAAGAAGCTGTGTAAATATTGAATAAAACAGGTGACAATACATCGCCCTGTGGTACTCCAGTACAAATAGTTTGGCTGATAATTCCTTGATCGGTGTGAATGAGGGTTTTCCGGTTGTTTAAAAAGTTGTAGATCCATGTACATGTATCTTCATTGAAACCATTTTGTATCATGATACTGTATAATTTATCAATGTCGACTGTGTTAAAAGCATTTGAAAAATCAAAGAAGACACCAATTGTGGTATAGTTGGCTCTTCGTGCTGCTTTGATTAGGTTTGTTGCATATGTAATACAATGTTCAGTAGACATACCTTTGCGAAAACCAAAAGATAAATCTGGGATGACATTGTTCTTTTCACACGTTTGTTGGATGTCTACTAATACTGCTGCATTTAATATTTTTACAACGGTTGGTAAAAGCGCTATAGGTCGGCTGGAACTTATTTCGTTTGGTGGTTTGTTGGGCTTCAATATAGGGATAATTTTTATTTCCTTTAGGTGATCGTCTAGAGTTGCTTTTTGCCACATTCCGTTTAACAATTCTATTATTTTTGTAACTGAATGTAGATCTAAATTTTTTAATGCATTATAGTTTATATAGTCTGTACCTGGTGATGATGTTGGGGATTTGTTTCTTATGAAGTTTTTCCAATGTCGATAGGTTAATATGGATGTTCTTGTATTGTTTGCTGGTGGGAGAGGTTCTCTGTAATTTGATGGGCCAAAGTTGCTGGTGAGAAACTGTGAAGCCATATCCTTGCAGGTGTTTATAGGATTGTTTTTAGGGTTGGTAACAGGGAGGAATTTTAATCGTCTAACGAGTTTCCAATTTTCATGTGAATTTCTAGGATCAATGGAGCTGGAGAGTTCTATCATTTTGTTTTTAATGTGTTCAAGTTTGGATTTCAAAAAAATAGCAGAAGATCTTTTCCAAAAAACTAGGTTTTCACTACTACAGCATTGATTGTAACTGCGTAGTGCGTTTTGTTTTTGTTCATAGAGCTGTGACAACTCCGAGCTCCAGTAATATTTTGGTGTATGTTTGCTTATTTTTTTGTGTTTTTTAGTTATATTCTGGGAAAGTTTAGACAGATCTTTCAAGTCTTCGAATTCCCAGTGCTCAACCTGTGCCATTTCCTCCGATATTTTTTGTTTATCGTAGTAGTATTTTTGTTTACGGTTTATCCTTAAATCCAGACAGATCTCAATAAATAAGTGTCCACTTCCTCCGAAATTTTTATCAACAACTTTCCATTGAACCACATTAAATAAATTTAGGGAACACAACGTTAGATCTATAGCACTAGATCTTTGATTGGAAACTGGAGGAATGTAAGTTACAGCTCCAGTGTTCAATAATAATAAATTAGCTCCTATTATGGCATCATGTACAATTGTTCCTTTACCGTTTGATTCTTGGCATCCCCATATTACATTATGACTGTTAAAGTCACCTCCTACTACTACTTTACCGAATCTAGCTGTTTCGTTAAAGAGTGTTGTTATGGCGGTTTCTAAATTATCGTTTGATATTCTTGGGTTCACATAGACGACTACTAGAGCCAGATCTAATTTAGGTATGAATATTCCCAGCGTTTCAAAATCGTCTGTTGTTTGTAATTGAATGTTGTCAAATTTAAATTCCTCCTTCAAGAATATTGCTACTCCTCCATACCCGTCAGCACGGGGTGCCAGATGTCGATGATAGCCTTGAATATTCCATCGTAAAGTAGAAATCTGTTCTGGTTTGACCCAGATTTCCGAAAGCAATGCTGCATCATAGTTTTGGGTATACAGTTCGTGTGTTAGTTCGTTTTTGTTTCGAAATAAACTTTGAATATTTGCCTGTAACACCTTGAAATCGCCGGTGAACATTATTTGTCTCCTGCAGATCCTAGCATTTTATTTAATTCACCCAAGATGCAAGCTGATATTTCTCCTCCTTTTGTGCCATGTGGTTTCATAATAGTTTCTAATTTCATGCTAATTGTTGAAATTATTTGTTTCAGTTCTTCTTGTGATTGTTTTTTAATTGTTTCCTCAATTTCATTTTTAAACCTCTCTAGCTCTCCTGTTTTATACTTATTGAACATCCCTATGCCTCTTGTTTCCTCTTTTTCTTCTTCCATTTTACGTTTTTTGGCGAATTCGTTTTGATTTAATCCCAAAATACTAGCCACTCCTGGTACACTATCTGTTTCTACATTAAGTTTGTTTGGTTCTTTATTTTCTTTTTTAGATCTATTTCTCTTGTCGTTTGAACTCCACTCACTTCGCTTTGGTTGGAGTTGTTGTGGAAAACTACGCCCGCTAGCTGCAACTCTGGAGTATGATTCTGCAATTGTTGGAAAATCTTCTGTAGTCCTCAAAACGTCAAACATATTTTCAGTTGGAACCTCGTAGTACTGCCTTGCCTCCTGGTAAGTCATGCATTTCTTAGCCATTATTGCCTGTAAGTCGTTTTCTTTCTTCCATCTAGGACACACTCTATCAGTCGTCTTATGATTAGAATTTGGACAGTACAAACATTTTAAAACGTTACAAGAATTTTCTGTCGAGTGTTCTACAGCACATGACATACATTTTTCAATCAACGCTTTACAATTTTTGGACAAGTGGTTATAACGAAGACATTTAAAACAGATTATCGGTTTTCTAATGTACGGTTGGACTTTGTGTATCACAGAATATATACTGATGTTATTTGGCAAAGTATTAGTACGGAAAACTACACCCATTTTATACGTGGGTTCCTTTTTCTTGTCTTTATAGCGATGCATACGAAAAACGGAATCTATTTCTGCTTTGGCCTTGATAAAGTGTTTTACTTCTTCGTCTTTCATTTCAAGTGGTATACCAGAAATAACTCCTGTCACCGTGACGAATTGTTTTGGAACATAAGATTTGAATCCCTGTAGATTTAGATTCTGGCAATTTGCCAATCTATTGGCATCTTTAATATTCCCTACGTACACTGTTACTTTGTTTCTAGCTGTCTTCCTGATATCATCGATACATTTGTCAAAACCATTTTGGTGTAGCATTATTCCTATTTGTAACCTGTTAACAACTTTTCGTTTTTCTACATCTGTGTTCTCTACTATTACGCGATACGGACGGCAATCCCCATTTTGGTAATTGTAGTTTTTAAATGTTTTTCTACTTGCTGCGTCGACGTGATCCTTTCCTCTGCTAGTTGTTTCCATGTCTTCTTCCATCCTTTCTTGTCCTGGATTTAGTGTCGGTTGATTGAGGTTAAGTACTGATGCTGCTCCATCTGGAGCAGCATCCTCGCCACTCATCTTAGTACGGTCACTTATTTATCACAGAAGGTATACTTGTGAATTTATCGCTAAAATTATCACAGTTCTTCTTAATAATAATGACAATACAACAGTTTAAAATAGCCAAAAATCCAAATTTAAAAAACGAGCATCCACACTCTTTCAATGTAAACATTGGAATCCGCTCAAGTTTTATTTCACCTACAACCGGCACAGAAGTCCACGATAACGATTTATGACTTCTAACTGTTATGCTCTAAAATCAAAAACTATCCCTGAGGCACGGGTTCTTAACAGCCTCGTCGCCACTTTAGTGTTTTAACAATTACTCTTAAGATTCGGATTAAAATAAATGTAAGTCGAGATGTTGCTTGCTAGACAGCGTAATTCCAACTGCCTTTTATTTGAATTTCAATTCTTCTTCCGGTGGTATTATTTTCAAACGATGTGTCGTCCATACTCGTTCAACGAGTTTATCAAAACACGACAATATTTTTTCAGCTTTATTAGCTCTTGATATATGAACCTGGCCTTTATAAACATACTCAAAAATTAAAGTATTAATATCAAAGTATAGCTTTTTATTTACCATTACACCTCATATCACATACGTTAATAGAATTTCTTAATCACCTTCACAGTTTTGACCTGTATTTTGTAATCCTACACCAACGCTCTTCGAGCAAGCAATCTACAGCTTAGCTTTGACATAGTCCGTGAATACCATGTCGCGCCACCAGCTGGGTCTCTGGAGGGCCTCCGGAGCCTGTAAAATAGCAGTTTCCATGTGTTTATAAACCTCGCCGTCACTCATTCCTAGCGGAGAATTAAGAACGAAATCAGGTGGTGCAATCGCATCTATTATCGCCATGGCGTCTTGTTTGATCAGCGACAACAAGTTCAGCTGCGATTGTTGCAACAGGCCTAGAGCATTGGGAATATTTCCAAAGTATCCACCCTGATAGAAACATCCAATGTGCTTCAAAACGACATTGGTTCCGTAGAAAGACACCAAGCGACCAATAGCAATTTTTTCCGGACCCTCTTCCAAGTTTCGCAAAAACTTGCCTGCTACAGCCAGTAACATTCTCTGAAAAACGATTAAGTTTATTTTTTGTAAAATCAACGAAATTTTCAAAGTACCTCTCCATAGGCGATGGACAACGTTCTAGCATAGAACGATTGGGAATCATTTCGTGCCTCAAATGATGATTTCCCCTCCTTTTTAAGTTGGACGAATTTTGCATGTGTTTCTTCCAGCAAATAGGCCACCAACCATTCGAGCGCGTTCAGTAAAGCTGTGGGATGTTAGATAAACAATTATTAGGACTTTAAACCTACAGGGAAATTTTGCTAAAGCTCTATTCAATCCCTGAATCACTTTCTCAGATACTTGTATATATACTTCTACAAGAATTGAAGTGTAAACATGAACTTGTTGGTTACCGACTTTTCACATTTTTTGTTGTTCGGTTAAAATTACCGAACATTTGTAAAAAATTATGGAACGCTCGGTTATAAAAAAAACACCGAATTTATACAGTTGTTTGGTAAATAATGCGATTTTTCGGTAATAACTACTTAGCAACAGTTATTCTGACTAATTACTCATTGAGTCTTTTTTGCTGCATAGACAATAGCCTCTGTGAAAAATTACAGTACGTGAGTTATAAAAAAAAACAACCAAAGTGATAGATGTACTCCGTATTTTTTAAATTCGGTAAAGAACTTCTTATTTCCGCGATTGCCTTTTTCTATGTAGTTAAGTATATTTGTGAAAACCATTTTCGATATTTATAATCTGCCAATACCAAATGATCATAACCAGGAAAATATTTACCATCAATTTGCGTTGCATCACATGGGGTCTTCCAGTTTGCCCTCGCTTTCAGTAGCAGCGTAGTGTGCTTGAGAAAAGCTGCCGATCCTAGAGGTGAATCACTCTCAAAGCTTTCATATCCTCGGGCTCTCATGCTGAGTAACCAATTGGATGCCTGTTGGATCAAGACATTGTTTTCTCCTTCATAGGTACAGTTGGGATCGTTATCGCCTCGTATATCGCCGAGTGTCGAAAGTTTCAAAAATCCGTGTCCACCACAAGCTTCGCGGCTTTCCTGAATTCCATCCCGGGCAGCCCACGCACACACAGGCTTGGCAGCTGACGATAGGCCATGTATTTCCATTCCAACGTTTCCGGTTTTTTCTCCCATCAAAGTTTTCAGTATCACATCGCCGTATACCTTCGCAAACCATCTGTTGAAAATGGTGATCGTGAAGGCATTTGCAAGGTGCGGAAACAATCTGAACTGCTGTGATTGATATTCCAACACCGGTAACTCTTCTGAGTCATCCGATGGACCGAACTGCTTCCTGCTGGCAGAATATCGAACAGCAATCGTTATGGCTTTGGTCAAATAAGCGTTGGCAATACCTGAAATGTTAAGGGATAGTTATTGATGATCATTGAAAGTATGCGAAACCCTTACCGCAAATATTAACTCGTCCACCAGATAGAGCACCCAGTGAAGCACCAAATCTTTTACTTGGGTCTTTATATGGCGAAACAAAAACTCCTTCTTCGTTAACGTCGCCAGTTTTAGCCAGCAAGTTATCCCGTGGAATACGATAGTTTTTGAACATTACAAAACCATTGTCCATACCGTGAACTCCCGACTTTTCACCCATGTCGCCTACGATAACACCAGGGTACGCTTTCAGTGTCTTCGGATCTCTGATGGGAACCACAAATGCGTTTAACCCATGATGTTTACCATCACCAGTGTAAAGCTGGGCGTAACATATAGCATACGAACAGGTCTTTCCCAAATTACCGATCCAACATTTGGCAGCTTCAAAATCCGGAGTATTTAAGACGTATTCTCTGCTCTTTACGTCGTACGTCGCTGTAGTGCGCATTCCTTTGGCATTGGTTCCGTGGGAAAACTCCGTAAGTGCAAATGCCCCTAGAAATTCTCCCCTTTGGTTTGCGTCCACCAAGTGTGAAAGCCGACCTACATCGAGTGTTTGGATAACTGAAGGGAACATACCGTATCCCAGTGAGAATTTCATGGCAAAACTTGCATCGAAAGCCATCAGCATGTTGTGGAAGAATCCCATCAGGTCAGGTCTCTCGATGAATCTCTCGATGCCGAAAAGGTTCGCCTCCCTGATGACATGCATTCGCTTCACGGCCAAGTGACGACTTTCGTCCATCGTGAGCGTTCGATCTGGATGAGCGAAGACAGGATGGCCTTTGAGAAAGCTCCATGTTTGGTGCTGCAACTCCAATGAATCGGCATCATGCAGTGCTAGTCGCAACTTACGCCAATCTACTGAACTTTTCTGGCGGTAGTGCGTGAGCGGACCGGATTTGGGCAGTTCTGGGAAGTAGTTCACGTTGTTCAGCAGTGCCGTTTGCTGGGATGGCCTTTCGGGATAAAATAATTCAATTACAGTGAATTTGTATACATTTATAACGACAATAAAACATTGAAGTATAATTATCGCTTAAATAAACTCAATAATATCGAAATTGATTGACGATGTTAAACAGGAGTTATCTCTCATAAACTAGAGTTATCAGATCAAGAAACATAACGAAAATTAGCTCAAAATTCTGTGAAGTTATAGATTATTCAATGATTCCGGCAATCTTGCCTCAGACCTCAACATCTGACTTTCTTGATTTAACTAGTAAAATCAGAAATTTTTCGAGAATAAACAATTACAGGATACCTATTTTGGCTGCATTCAAAAGTGTTATCATTCGTAAATGGGATAACAGATAAGGGTACAGCATATGGTATGTTTTCAACGCATACGATGGTATCATTATCAATAAACCTTACAAATCGAAAAAAAAAATATTAATTATGATCACTTGGTTCAGGACTAACGCGCTTTTGATTTGTATTCCAACTTAGAAAACACCCTGTGCATTAGGGTTGCAATAGATGTATGGGAAAAATTTCATAATCGAATTTTTAAAACGGGCTGAATTTATTCATTTTGTAGATTAACCTAAAAACTGACCTGTTGGAAAATGCTTTTTTTAAGTCATTTGGCATCAAAATTAACATGTTGACAATTTCCTTTGATTCCCCTTTAGGCAATTTTGTAGGGTTTAAAAATTGTAACTATGAGCTCTTTGAGAAACCCCTTAAACAAGTCCGATTGAGCTTTAATTTGGCACAGGTCACATTGTATGCATTGCATATTTCGATGGACATACAAATTCACTATAAATTATCAGTTTTGCCATAAACGCAACTAATCCAGATGATGTTGAACTCATACATAGTTTCTAAAAAAATCAATTTTTCTGTATTTGGCCTTAAAACCATTTATATACGATAAAGGCTAAAATTGAAAGAAAAATGTCAAATATTCATCTCTGTTGTAGATCCTTCAGTACCAACAATGAACAATTTTTATTCCATGCCAGCTTGCACAACTTCCTTAAAAATATTACTTTAAGCCATTTTGAAAGCCACATCGCATTATATGCTTGAGTAAAGCTTCCTTATGTTGTTTTATGGGGGCTTATAAACTAACCTTCAGAGTCAAAGCTTGCTTAAAACTACGAAATCAACTTTGAAAGCAAATTTGTTTAGCAAAGATTTTTGGTGAAGTGTACCGTCAACTGGGGCAACATGCAACAATTTTCAACTTCAATGGCTTCTAAAAAGCTTATGTTCACAATTAATCCTACCCCTTATGCATCAAAAGTTTTAAGGATGCTGGGGTATCAAATTGGCGTAGTTAGAAAAATTATAGGTTTCTTCAGTTATTTTTAATTTTCTAAAAACATGCGATTTTCACCCTTCTTAGAAAATGGGGTAACTTGCAACAAACTTTGTTTTTAATGAAAAATCTTATGAACACGTACGAAAATTTATAGTTTTTAATATATTAGCGATACCTTAAAGATCATTACGCATGAAAACACCAATTGCAGTAGTTTTTGGGTCTGTAATAACTAATTTTCACATTTTTTCTGAAAATGAAGATGCTGCATACATTTAGGGGTTAAATAATGCTACAAAAAAATCTAAAAGCAGAAATTATTAAAATAAATGTTTGGATGAATGAAATTCCAATGTTTACAAACGCGTGATGTAAAACATTCATATTCCAACACATGGAAACGAGATAAACAAGGTATTTCTTTGATTTGCATTTTGTTGCATTTAACCCCAGACACCAAACGGAATTATAAAAATATTTTTTTTTAAAAATTGGGTGATTGTTCGAAAAATATTTTTACACCAACAATGTTGCTATAACATGAGAAAACCAGTAAAAAGTTTGTAGGTAAAATTATCAAGCCGATCCGTCATACTGGGTAAAGTTTTTTTCGGCATCAAAAAATGTTAAAAATTGTACATTTATTGCTCGATTTTTCAAATTTTACATAAAAATGAAAAACTTAAGAAAACTAGCTTAAGATGTGAGAAATTATGTCATCATCATTTTGTGATCATTAAAAGATAACTTTATTACAGTACATTAAATTAAAAATTGATTTAATGTAGTGTTATATAAATGTTGCATCGAACCCCGCTGTTGCATGATGCCCCGTTTGACGGTACAGACCCCGTTCGTTTTTGGCAACACGCCCGTAAATTTTATGTTGCCAAAATCGAATGTTGCCAAAATCGAACGGTTTTTTTTGTCACTTTTTTATTTCAAATTTTTACTTCAAATTATTTAAAATTGATGTAAAACCTTATATTAGCATAATTTTTTTTAATTTGGTTCAATTATATTAGTTTTAAGCAGTAAAACATGGAAAAATTCGTGTTTTTACAGTTTAAAACTCTTATACGTTAGCCAAATTGAAAAATTTCATGCTAATATTACGTTTTACATTAAATTTGATAAATTTGAAATGAAAATAAAAAATTAAAAAGTTACAAAAAAAAACCTTATTTTTTGGATGTTGCCAAAATCGAACGGTTTTTGCTCGGATGTTGCCAAAATCGAATGTTGCCAAAATCGAACGGGGTCTGTATATGAAAATGTAGTATAGAAATAATCGCCCCTCGAAAAAAAACCACAATATACGAGTTTTGACTTGAAAAATCCAATAATATTATTTTCAGAGAAAAAGATAATCTCGATTAACGACGCGAAAATAACTTTCGGTTTGACACTGGTTGGTTATATCCAAACATGGCATGGCGAACATTGAGATATTTGTTTGAAGTGAGTATAGTTTCAGTTAACAAAGTTGTAAATTCAGCAAGATGACCAACAACTGATAATTTTTAAGCAAGTTTAAAAAAATGTATCTTTGCTTTATCCTAGTTTTATGCCAGCAGAGCCATTACAGGGATGAAACATTCTCCCAATACTCTCATCGAGTATACTTTCTCTCTCCAACCAACTTTATCAGAGTTTCATCACAGCTTTGTTAGACGTTTCTCTCAAAAGAAAAAAAAAAACGAAAATCTCTCTGCCTGTGCATCTACCCTCTCTCTTTCTAACAAACTTTATCAGAGTTTTATCACAGATTAGTCACCTATTTGTTTGGAGCTGCTCTAAAAGCAAACAAAAACACTCCATTGTCACGATTGAAACCTATCTCTCGGTTTTACGATGTCTATTAATTATTCAGCATAGATTTCTTTGATAAAACAGACAACAAAACGTAAAGCAAACAGAAAAGTAAGTGTTTAATTTTAGCTTTAGCAGAGCTTACGTAACAACAAATGTTTTATCCAAGCTTTTATAGAACATTGAGCATTGTTGAAAAAAACATTAATGAAATATTTCAAACATTTTTGGGAGTGAATCTTTAGAAAACAATGATAAAACTGTGATACATTGAATACACCTTTATAAAACAATGTTAAAATTTCAATAAAACCAAATGGCTTAAATCTAATTTGTTTTTCGCTGAAAAAAAATCACAGAAGTTGTATTTTATGATTACAAACAACTTTTGTTCCACAAAAAAAACTTATTGATGGAAAATATTTAATTTATCAAACAAAATTATTTAATCAAGTTTTTTTTATTTTATCGTGTTTAACCAACTCCGGTTGTTTTTTTTTCGAAAAATCAATCCAGCATGATTTTTACATTTGAGGCTACATATTTATTTTTTTTTTTTTTCAAAAAGAAAAACTATATAATACTATGTTTTTCTCAAAAAATGATTATTCTTAGTAAAATGAGCCATTTTCTCGTTTTTAAGATTTTAAGGCAGGTTTGGACAAGGATAAAGTGTTACTTGGGAAGAACCCAAAAAAATTTGCGTATTTCCTTCCTGTCTTACAAGACTTTTAAAATTTCTTGAAAATTAAAAAACTCATGACCTATTTTACTATTAAGTATAACTTTTTTTTTGTGTATTTGTATAGTTTTTAATTACACTAGTGTACAAAATTTAAAAAAACGTGAACTTTATTGACTGACCAATATTTTTCATGTAAAATCGGGTGCTGAATCCGAAAATAAAATTTATAAAAATCTCAGTAGAACAGTTTTTGAGTAATTCTCCGAATATAAAATTTTGGAAAAATAAAAAAAAGTACTTGTACTTTGATTGATATAGCTCGGACTATACAACAGTAAATTGAAATCTCTTTTTTGCGTATTAAAGGTGAACAAATTTTCTATCGATCATCTGAACATTATTTTTGCGCATCATCAACAGTATTTTTGATATTAGTGGCTTTATGATAAAAAAATGTTAAAAACGCATTTTTTTAGAGAAATTTTGTTTCAGCGAAAGTTTTAGACTTGGTAACATTTTAAAAATCTGATTTTGGTAGTTGGCTCTCAATGTGAGTTCAAAACAAAGATTTCAAGTAGTTATTTACCAAAATCGGTTGAAAATTGAAGAAGTCACGGTTACTTTACCATAACAGTAATTTTTTGCATTTTTAATAACACTAGTTTACAGCATTTTTGAACTCAGTAAACTGAAGGTCATTTCCAATGTAAAATCGAGCGCTGAATCCGAAAATAAAAATTCAAAAAAATCTTAGTAGAACCGTTTTTGAGTTATGCTCCAAATATGAAATTTCGGAAAAATTAAAAAAGTTCTTGTACTTAGATTAAAATATCTCGGACGGCATAACAGTAATTTTAAATCTCTTTTTTGCATATTGAAGGTGAATAAATTTTCTATCGATCATCTGAACATTATTTTTGCGCATCATCAACAGTATTTTTGATATTAGTGGCTTTATGATAAAAAAATGTTAAAAACGCATTTTTTTAGAGAAATTTTGTTTCAGCGAAAGTTTTAGACTTGGTAACATTTAAAAAATCTGATTTTGGTAGTTGGCTCTCAATGTGAGTTCAAAACAAAGATTTCAAGTAGTTATTTACCAAAATCGGTTGAAAATTGAAGAAGTCACGGTTACTTTACCATAACAGTAATTTTTTGCATTTTTAATAACACTAGTTTACAGCATTTTTGAACTCAGTAAACTGAAGGTCATTTCCAATGTAAAATCGAGCGCTGAATCCGAAAATAAAAATTCAAAAAAATCTTAGTAGAACCGTTTTTGAGTTATGCTCCAAATATGAAATTTCGGAAAAATTAAAAAAGTTCTTGTACTTAGATTAAAATATCTCGGACGGCATAACAGTAATTTTAAATCTCTTTTTTGCATATTGAAGGTGAATAAATTTTCTATCGATCATCTGAACACTGTTTTTGCGTTTGACCAACAGTATTGTTGATATTAGTGACTTTATGAGGAAAAAAAATTATAAAAAACGCATTTTTTTTGAGAAAATTTTGTTTCAACGAAAGTTTTTGACTCGATGGTAGCATTTAAAAAATCTGATTTTCTTTTACGCTTAAATGTCAATTCAATACAAAGATTTCAAGTGGTTATTTATCAAAATCGGTTGAAATTTGAAGAAGTTATGGCTACTTTACCATAATCGTATTTTTTGTAGTTTTTCATAATTTAACGAACCGCAGTACACTTATCATAGTATAGGAAGAATGAAACATGATAAATCTCACTCGCACCAAGTCAAAATTATTTATTAGCTTACCAGAAGGTCTCATGCCAACTTTCAGGAAGATCTGACTATAGGGAGGGGTTGCTTGAGTCTCAAACGTGAATAAAATTTTGATGTATTTTGCCCGGAAGGAACAAAAAATACTGGTTTTTCATCAATAACTTTTTTCATCACTAGTTGATTATTTTTTATGGTTAATTTTCTTAAAGCCTAAAATGAGACAAATATTTCACCCGAAAACTGTTACTCGATTGGATTTGAAACAGATAAGTTATTGCGGTTCAAAGATTGTATTTTGGTCGAAAATTGTCGTATAAAACGCAATGCGTAAAAAGTACTCATTGCGTGTTGGACAAAATTTGCGGCCTTTGAACCGCAATAACTTTTCTGTTTCAAATCCAATCGAGTTACAGTCTTCGGGTGAAATATTTGTCTCATTTTAGGCTTTAAGAAAATTAACCATAAAAAACAATCAGCTAGTGATGAAAAAAGTTATTGATGAAAAACCAGTATTTTTCGTTCCTTCCGGGCAAAATACCTCAAAATTTTATTCACGTTTGAGACTCAAGCAACCCCTCCCTATGGGCAGATCTTCCTGAAACTTGGCATGTGACCTTTTGGTAAGCTAATAAATAATTTTGACTTGGAGCGAGTGAGATTTATCATGTTTCATTCTTCCTATACTATGATCAATGTACTGCGGTTCGTTAAATTATGAAAAACTACAAAAAATACAGTTATGGTAAAGTAGCCATAACTTCTTCAAATTTCAACCTATTTGGCTAAATAACCACTTGAAATCTTTGTTTTAAATTGACATTTAAGCGCAAAAGAAAATTAGATTTTTTAAATGCTACCATCGAGTCAAAAACTTTCGTTGAAACAGAATTATCTCTAAAAAAATTCGTTTTTTATAATTTTCTCCCTCATAAAGTCACTAATATCAACAATACTGTTGGTCAAACGCAAAAACAGTGTTCAAATGATCGATAGAAAATTTATTCACCTTTAATATGCAAAAAAGAGATTTCAAATTACTGTTATGCCGTCCGAGATATTTTAATCTAAGTACAAGAATTTTTTTAATTTTTTCCGAAATATCATATTTGGAGCATAATTCAAAAACGGTTCTACTGAGATTTTTTTGAATTTCATTTTCGGATTCAGCGCCCGATTTTACATTAAAAATGTTGGTCAGTTAATCAAGTTCACGTTTTTTTTTAAATTTTGTAAACTAGTGTAATTTAACGAACCGCAGTATACTAATCATAGTATGTAAAGAGTTAAAAATGGTAAATCTCACTCGCTTCAAATCAAAATTATTTATTGGCTTACCAAAAGATCACATGCTTAATTTCAGAAAGATCTGACCATGCATAGGGGGGGGTGGGTTGCTTGAGTCTCAAACGTGAATAGGATTTTAAGGTATTATGCTTGGGAGAAGCAAAAAATACTGGTTTTTCATTAATAGCTTTTTTATCCACTAGCCGATTGTTTTTTCTGGTTAATTTTATAGAAGCCTAAGTAAAGACAAACATTTCACTCGAAGACTGTAACACGATTGGACTTGAAACAAAAAAGTTATTGCAGTTCAAAGGCCGCAAATTTTGTCTAACACGCAATGAGTACTTTTTACGCATTGTGGTTTATACGATAATTTTCGGCCGAAGATTGTATATCTTTGAACTTTTTTGTTTCAAGTCCAATCGTGTTACAGTCTCCGGGTGAAATATTTGTCTCAGTTGAGGTTCTAATAAAGTCAATCATAAAAAACAATCGGCTATTGAAGAAAAAAGTTATTAACGAAAAACCAGTATTTTTGGTTCTTCCCGAGAATACCTTAAAATTCTTTCCACGTTTGAGACTCAAGCAACCTCTCCCCATGGTCATATCATTCTGAAATTTGGCATATGACCTTATGGTGAGCTAATAAATAATTTTGACTTGGAGCAAATGAGATTTACCATGTTTGATTCTTCCTATACTATGATTAGTATACTGCGGTTCGTTAAATTATTAAAAAACGCAAGAATTTCAGTTATGGTAAAATAACCGTGACTTCTTCAATTTTCAACCGATTTTGATAAATAACCACTTCAAATGTTTGTTTTGAATTGACAATTAAGGCTAATTAAAAATAAGATTTTTTAAATGTTACCATCGAGTCTAAAACTTTCGCTGAAACAAAATTTTCTCTAAAAGTTGCGTATTTTATATTTTTATTTCTATCATAAAGTCTCTAATAATGTAATGCGCAAAAATGATATTCAGATGATCGATAGAAAACTTGTTCACCTTTAATACGCAAAAAAGAGATTTCAATTTACTGTTGTATAGTCCGAGCTATATCAATCAAAGTACAAGTACTTTGTCTGCCTTTAATATGCAAAAAAGAGATTTCGAATTACTGCTATGCAGTTCGAGATATTTTAATCTAAGTACAAGTACTTTTTTTAGTTTACCAAACTTTCATATTTGGAGCATAACTCAAAAACTGTTCTACTGAGATCTTTTTGAATTTCATTTTCGGATTCAGCGCCCGATTTTACATTTAAAATGACCTTCTGTTTACTAAGTTCAAAAATGGTGTAAACTAGTGTTATTATTTAATTATATTATCCTTATTATTATCCACAGTGAGCTATTTAATTTGTAACTGGTTCAATTTTCTATATATGTATTTATGCTTACTATTATCAAACACACATTGATTACATTAACCATGTATAGAGATAACTGACCAATGACAAGCATTTCATTAAACACAAGTTCAAAGGTAAAAACAAGTCCTACGAACACCATATCCAGTGCATGGAATTTACTAAATCGGTCTTTATAGACAACTGAGGCGTGCAAGATTATTTTCCATTTTTCGGTCAGCCAAATTGTGGAAATTAAAAATGCAGTTCTCCTTATCAATGTTCCAAGTTCACTTTCGTTATGTATTGGTACTTCTACTTACCTGTTTATTGTATTGAATTCATTCATCTTCTCTCCCGTTTTGAACCGCCAGTGAAGGTTGACCGATGAACACTGTTTGCGTATGGTTCCAAATTCAAGACTTAATGGGTTAGTGATTATTCTATCATAAGCAATTTTTTCGACAGCTAAGCTCCTGCTTGTGAATACATTTATTGTCAACCGTTTCAGAATCATTTATTCCACCAGAACTACACTGATTCGATCGAAGATGGTTTGAATATTACGTATAATAGGGTTTTGAGAATATCATTGATAATAACACTTTGTGCCCGACTTGTCCATCTAGTGGACTGAATGTAATACGCTATGAATGAACCATTGGAGGTATGCTACCCTATAATCAACTTAAAAATTGGACTACTTCTGTTCGAATGTTATAACGCTAATATTAAAGCAAATCGAAAAAAAAGCTTAAACGTTTCTAAGGAACATAATAGAACGATAAGCTACTGATAACATTTATTACCTTGATATGGAGTTATTTTTAAAATCACTATCGCTCGTTCGAATTTTAACGTTGACAACAACAAACTAATTTTTTTTAGTTAAGAATAATTTTGTTTCACTACCAAAAAAATATTAAAAAGTAAATAGAAAGTAGGTGGTACTAAAATTGGGTTTAACTGTAGCCACGAAACTTTGTTTCAAAATACTGTCAGGTGCACTTCAACCTCTTCTCCGGGCGACCGGTTAACCCCGACTGAATTATTTAAACGGATTTAATCAATGCAAAAAGTGTTCCTCTCCGATGCAATCTGTGAATGTACTTGAGAGTTATTAAATTCGTAACTTGTGGCTTGTTTCAAATGGAACGAAGTGTGTTGGTTCATATTTCCGTACATTGCTCTGGTACAGCTGCTGCCCTGCTTGCTAGTTAGACCAAGTTCATCTGAAGCAACGAAATGTTTACTCTCAGCAAAATGAATAGAGAGAGAGAGAGAGAGAAAGAGAATTTGAAATGGAATCGATGAACTTTTTCGGTAGTTCACTCATTAACCTTGCATGCAAGTTTTACGATCATTCGCTTAAAACATTTCTTCTTTATAACATTTGGACTTGACCGCTATGAACTTTAACTAGCTAATTTCTTTCAATGCCTTTAAAACCAGCGAGCCAAATCGTTCGTTCGATTTTCTTTCTGTTACGACACTGCATTGTAAACGTAGTTCAATGGCTTAAATTTCTTTGAGCTGAAAAGAGTTTTTAAATGGTAAGCATTAAGTTGATGATCATAAGACTCAATTCTTGAAGAAGTTTCAGTTTCAAAGCAGTTAAGAACTCACCATATAGAACCCAGCAAATCAATTTTGAAAAGGGTGAACAAACGGAGTTTTCAGTTGGGTGAAAAAGTACGCCCAGAGACCTACAGAAGGATATTTGGTTTCCGAGAAATAAAAAAAGAAAATAATATTTTTGCTGGGACCTTTTAGAGCTGTCAAACATTGAACGCGGTTTTCTCGAGACAGTGATGTTGGCGCATTCGCCATATTCAATGCTGGATTTCGCTTCTTTTAAGCTTTACGTCAAGGTTGTACATCTTTAAACTCTCGCATCATGTAAATTCCAGATTTTTTGTATTGACAGTACTTCTAATTAACTTTTCATGAGAAATACCTCTTTTTCATTTTTAATAACTTTCTAGCATTGGGCTCTACATATGTTGGTAAATGCATCTAGTTTCGGAAAACCAAAAACACCTCCAAACACATTGCGTGTGATTATTGTGATATTTTACCAAAAAAAAAACTCGAAACATTGTTACTCTCCGATTTTCTTTATTGAATAAACATCAAAATTACTCTGAAGAAATTGCGTGAATTTATAATATCTCAAAGATTTTCATTTCCGTACAGCGTCGAATATAGTTACTTAAAAATGGAGCTTCATCATACTTAGTCTAGCTTAGTGTTTGCAATATCACCACATTTGTATGTCAAATATGATTGCAGTTCAATGAACTCTCTTTATAACCGAAATCAAATATTTTGACAGTTCAAACGTTAAAATGACAATTACAATCTGTGTATTGCGTTTCCTGCATTCGCGGCTCATAATCCGATTACTATTTGGCTTTCACTGTTCGTTCATCACATGCAGTTAAATTGATATATATCTAAAAAATCTACAATTTAATATTTAAGGTCGAGTGGCCGATATGTATTCGTGTGTTGGCTAACAGCTAAAGAGCACAATTTGTTTGTTCATTTTTCATTGTTAAGAGCATCAAGTTTGTTTTTGCTTGAGGTGGAACTAGAAGCTTTAATGCAAAAGGTTGTTAAACTGGTCATTAAGATTCTTCTGCTGATTCACAGTGCGTATCGATACTTGTAAACTACATAGCTACGCTCAGTCGTACATTTTGATCATTTTTAAGTCTCAGTATCCTGGGATGGCTATCACGACATATAAATATATTTTTTTTCCATTCTTAACTGATACAAAGAAAATAAAAAATAGGTAAATCACAATGATATTACAAGTTTTTGGTAATGTTTAAGCTGGATAAAAAAAAACATAAATCATAAACACTTTTCAAATCTGAAACGTTCGCTATCAATATACTAAGTAACATATACAATTCATTCAACAGGAAATAATGACTCCTAATACTGTTAAAGTCATGTTGTCGAAACCTGCAAGACTTTCTGTCTCGATTGCTAAACAAAAGTGTCAGTGTAAGATGTGTATCGCTAAGATTGAAAGACAGCAAGCTGGCGGCTCAAAAGTGTTATATCCAGAGTCATTCGATGACCGACTTAGCTTAAACGATCAATAGCTAACGCCCAGGCCGATTCAGTGCAACCGCACACCTTTTTGAGTGCAAACTTGCGATAATACCGGAATGCAATGAGTCCTGCATCAGCATGCTTACGTTTCGCGATCGGCATCAGGGAGATTTTCAGCATTGGATGTTAGTTCGGAGTATCGCTTCTTGCATTGGGTGTATTGGTTCAACCGACAAATGGCGTATTCCTGTGAAGATTGTTGTAGTTTTAACTTAAGTGTATAAGAATGGAAGTCTAGGGCTCAGTAAACCTACCCAATATCCAAACTCGATCTCCTGATAAATGTTAACGATACCCCAGAGGCTCCAAAACAGATGCGACGCCATAGTGAAGCATTGGACTTCACGTCGCATGCCAGCAATGTCTTCCGGAGATGGCTCAAATCCATCCTCACACATCGAGTTGGTTAGATAAGCTGCAATGAACTTTTCCTTCAGGGAGTTGATAATCAAAAGATAGAATAGATATTAGTGATATTCCAAAGTGTAGTACTTTTACACAGAAGATTGAAAAAATAATGAAACAGTTTACACAGACGCAATTCAGCTGCTCTAGAAAGAAAATAAAAATAATTACTCTTGCTAGACGAATGTTGGATCACTGATGGGTCAAACAAAATATAATGGGTGGAGTTAGGTCAAAGACAAGAAAAAAAACCTAGTAGCATCCGGTCGACTCCTGCCAATGGACAGAAGCCTTCTTGCACTGTGAGACGATCTGCTCTATAGGGGCAAACCAACGCCACTTGTGGCCAAGAACAGATACAGACCTCAGCGGACGGGACCAGCCGTTGGAGGGCACAGTTTGACATGCTCAGTGCGACTAATAGTAATCTGCATTGTAAAAGGCATTTTGATGAGGGTATTGGGTATGGTTCAATGATTTTTCATGACTCTTGATTCAACTTGTTTTGTAAGAGAACAAATTTTGTAAAATAACTTAAAAATAACGTAAACCCTATAGCGTAAATTTGTTCTTTTACCTCGAGAATCAAGAAATACATACCTGTTGTTGCTGATCGGGGTACTGTTCCGGCCTGTGGTAGAAGTAAGGCGCTTCCGGGTTTGTGTAGTCGAAGGTCCACTCGAGGAAATGGTTTGCTAGGTCAAATCCTCGGTAGTTGTAGGCACAGTATTCAAAATCGATAATCATCAGTTCCGGCTCGCCATCACCTTGTTGTTCCGAGAGTGTCTGTGAGTTTCCACTGAGAACTGAGTCACGAGTGTTGTCCAGCTCATGGTCAATGTTTTCATCTCGCGATCGTTTTCTGTAAAATAGTTATCCGTTTAGTAGAGCAAAATAGCTATAGCAGCACATTGAAATCTATCGAAGAATCATTCGTTGTGAACACTACAAAATCTTATAAACGCTCTGGACTTACTTCCAACCAAATATTTTCATTTTGGTCAATTGCAAGAGGCACATATAAAAAGATCGACTTTGAAAATGCCTTCAACAATGCCAGTTGGGAAGCTATTGCCAAAGCACCTCACAGGATGCGTGTTCTCAATACCCTATGACCGAAACCGGGCTACGATCTACTGCCCTAACAGCGGATGTTCCACAGGGTTCTATACTAGGACCTGTGCTTTGAAATGCCACGTATAATGAAGTGTTAACACTGAAACTACCAGCAGGCGCGCAGATAGTCGGATTTGCAGACAATATCGTGCTCATGATCACCGGCGAAACAATCGAGGAGGTAGAAGACCTTGCAACGGTGTCCGTAGAAAGGGTTGGCATCTGGAAGGAAGGAGTTTAGCTTCAGATAGCTCACCATAAACCGAAGTTCTGCTCGTGACCAACAAAAGAGTTGTGCCGCATGTGGAGAGTCACCTTCGAAACAGCAGCTGAAATACCTCGGAGTAATGCTCGACAATTGCTTCAGTTTGGGTGCGCATGTCAAATACTGTTGTGAAAGTGCATCGAAAGTCATCGATTCATTGGCCTGGATCATGACCAACAGCCATGGTCCAAAGAGTAGCAAGAGACGTCTTCTTGCGAGCATGGCACTGTCGAAACTACGATACGGAGGAACGACCTGGAGTGGAGGGCGCAACAGATCCAAATTATGGAGTGCACATCGGCGAGTTTTCTGTGCATACAGGACCATATCAGCAGATGCAGCATTAGACATCGCGGGTGATCGATACTACACCGATCAGGAAATCTGAATTGTTTCTGTTTGTAATATGTGTCCTCTATGTTCACTTGACACTGTAATCAATTTGTTCGAAAACATCAATATCTGTACATGTACCCTAGAATAACATTAACTCTCTCGCAACACCAAACATAACGCCGAGAGAGTTCTCACATAATAGTGTAGTAAGCCATTTTAGATATAAGTTAGAATAGAATATAACGTTGAATTAGAAGCACGAAATTTCACTTCGTTCCTAATAAATTAATAAGTTTAAGTCCAACTAAGCGACTTTCTCTAGTGAATCCGAAATCGGGCTGAAAGTAATTGTGGCATATAATCGATCATCGTACATACTGAGTGATGCTAACTCGTTAATCAACCCGAAACTGTGAAAACAAATTCTCTCCCCCGTGGGTGAATCAGCTGTGTGCTAAGTGGAGACGACTTACCTGGACATTCTTGCTGCTGGTGGATGCCGTCGACGAGAGACGGGAAGAAATACCCCGAAATCCGAACCCCCCCCATCGGCCGAGCCCGAACATTTGGTCCTTCGAAGCCGGATTCGAGGACAGGAAGCTCATCTGGACCAGCAGAGGAATCATCAATCGCCATCTTCCGAGCGCCATAGCAGTTGTGGTTTGTACGAAATCAACACCAAGGTAGGCCAGCTTTGTGATTTTCTCACTTTGAAACACTATTGTGGCCTATTTTCACTTGGCCAACGGAATATTCCGCAAATTTTGCGCTCTAAACTAACCGACACGAATAGTTCATCACTTGATTGATGATTTCTAGCGTAACATTTCAAAAGGGCGAAACTGCCAAATGTAAACAAATCGAGTTAACGGTCATTCCGGATGCACGCGGTTGCACTTCACCTATCAAACGCGGTTTCATCTTAAAATTACTTAAAACTTTCAAAAAATTGATAAAATTCAATTGGGCGAAACTTCCTGTTGATGCATTTTCGTTGGAACGTGAAGTTACGCCTATTCAAAATGGAGTGAATTTTTCTATTCGTGTAGGGCCAAAAGGCGTAACTGAGTTGACCGTGTGTGACAAAACGGCCTAATTAGTTTTTGCGTGTAGGATGAATAAGGCATTTCCCCACTTGTCAGACGAACAGCTGATTTCTCATGTTTACATTTTCTCGGCATATCGTGGTAGGGTAAACATAACAACAACATTACGCATGTTCAATGGCCAGATAATAACAAAATACAATTGGCAATGCAATTGTAGTCGTTTTGCAAGCGCACCTTGGTGAGGAGAATATAAATTCGTTATTTAATTTATTGAAAAATTCATAACAAGTTGAGACATGAAGGTATGTTGATGCTTTTAATGCAAGAAATTTTTAAAAGAAAGCATTGAACAGTGCTTATCATCAAAGATCAAAATGGCGACCAGTCGGTGTTCACATTTTTCAAAACAAAAACAAAAAGCTACCCTACCACAATCTGTCTCAGGAAATACTCTATGGGCGTAACTTCAAAACCAAAACAAAAACGGCCGATCAATTGGGCGAAACTTGCAGGCGTAACTGAAATCGAAAACAATAATAGGGCGAAACTCGAAAATCTCTGAAATTACGCGAAAAAAGTTGAAGTTCTTGATAACCATCGAACAATAAGTGAATATAATGCACATTTTTTGATTTTGTTGAACAAAAAGTGGTCGATTTTATAAATAGGATTTGAATAGGTGTTCCGAATTTTCAAACGCGTTTTTCTCGTTTCGAGCTAACTGCTAGTTTCGCCCTTTTTAAATGTTACGCTAGATTTGTTGTCGAATCAAAACAAACTGAGAATTACACTACAGTACAAGTATTTTGCAACACAGTACAGCGCAAAACTTTTGCAACAAGGAAAAATTTAATAACTTTTTAAACAAAATTGCATTTTGTGGCCAAAAGTCGATTCAAGGCGGAAGTGCAAGTGCATTGAGGGTGGTGCACTCTACAGTGTCGTTCAAAAATACACCGACACTTGAAAAATTGAAAGTTTTTTGGAAAAATTGGAATTCACTTCCAGTGGTCTCTGAGACACTGTGAAGCATTGCTGATACGCATTGGGGCAAGTGGCCAGACAACAGTACCGTACAAAGGTATAGCGACACTGGTGGATTTTTGGAAAATTTCAAAATCGCTTTACCTGTTAATTTTGAGGCGATTGTAGCATTGCTGGGTGGCGTTTATACAAGTTGCTGACTACAGTACCGTCCAAAAAGATAGCAACTCGAATAAAATAAGAATATTTTGGAGATTTTTATTTACAAATCGCATCCGAAAAGTCAATCGTTGGTGGCATTTACGGTCTTTATTGGTACAATTACGTGTGATTTGAGTGGTGTTGAGTGATGACTAGCAAGGCGGAGAAAAAGTTAGCAGCGGACCTTCTAACGAGACGACGAGCGTGTGCCGAACGAGATGTGGTGGAGAAGTTCGTAGCGGATTTCACCTATGAACGGGATTGTTGTCAGGTTGCGGTACGTTTAGAGGCGCTCAACAAGTGCAACGAACTCTTCTTGAACGTGCAGAACGACATCGAGATGGGTGACAGCGAAGAACGGTTCGAGACACATCTGGAGTTCCGGGCGGATTTCGAGGATCGATTTTGCAGAGCGAAAGGTTTTTTGCTGTCTAAACTGGAAAACAGGGAGCATCTTCTGAGTTCGACGATCATGCACGCATCGACTTCTCATAGCATGTCTTCCAGTTTCCATCATCGGTTGCCGAAAATCGATCTACCGAAGTTTAGCGGGGATGAATCGCGATGGATATCATTCCGCGACAATTTCATTTCGATTATTCACTGCAACGAGGACATACCGATTGTCAACAAGCTGCAGTACCTGTTACAGTCGCTTGAAGGAGAAGCCAAGAAACCGTTCGAGTCGGTGGATATCCAAGCCGATAATTATTCGTCGACGTGGGACGCGCTTAAGAAGCGTTACGATAACAAGCGATTCCTCAGAAAGGAGCTGTTTCGAGGCCTGTACAACCTTCCACCGATCCAGTATGAGTCAGCCCAAGACCTCAACACACTGGTTGATGATTTCCAGCGACACGTTAAGGCTCTGGGGAAGTTAGGCGAACCGATCGAGCATTGGGACACTCCGCTCATCTTCATCCTGTCAAACAAGTTGGATTCGGCGACGATTCGTGCATGGGAGCAAGATACTCGACAGAAGGACGAGGTGAAATACGACGAGCTCATCGAGTTTCTCATCCACCAGGTCCGGATGTTGAAATCCGTGGACAGCGATCTCCAGCATCGTTCCTCAGTGCCCACCGTTTCCAAGGTGGCCGGACAAATCACGAAGAAACCAGTTCCCATCCGATCTGTCGTGAACACAGCTACGTCCGAAACTCAATCCAGTACTTCGCCATGCCACTGTTGTTTGAGAACACATCCGCTTCACCAATGTCCAGCATTTTCGAACCTGTCAAGCTCCCAACGGCGAGAGTTTGTGACACAGCACAGTCTTTGCTGGAATTGCTTTCGCGCAAACCACCGGGCAACATCCTGCAAATCTAAGTTTCTGTGCAGGATTTGTCAAGCAAAACACCACACCATGTTGCACGACCACCAAATATCACATCTAGAGCAACTCTCTACTGAGGAACCACATCCCGTACAAGCGAATCCAGGCCCCAGTAGATTGCTTAGCCCCCCAACAGTAAATCTTTCCGTGCATTCTGATTCAACCGTTCTCTTGGAGACAGTCTCGCTGTTAGTAGTCGACCGATACGGCAGAAAGATCCAAGCACGAGCTCTACTTGATTCTGCAGCGATGTCAAATTTCATCACCAAGAAGCTGGCGAACGAGCTCGCCACCCGTCAAAGCCCCGTGGACATCGCAGTTGCCGGAATTGGAGAGTCAGTCAAGCGTATCAAGCACAAGTTAGCTGCCAAGATCATATCCAGGAACAGCGACTTCTCCACCACACTCGATTTCCTCGTCATGAAGAAACCAACATCATATCTCCCCACATCCCCGATCGCTTCAATTGCCTGGAGAATGCCGAAGGTTCCATTGGCGGATCCTCAGTTCAACGTTCCAGCAACAATCGACATGATCATCGGTGGAGAATGTTACCATGAGTTTCACACAGGCGTACGCCACTCCCTTGGTAACGGTCTCCCGTTTTTGGTGGACACCCTCTTTGGCTGGACAGTTTCTGGCAAAGTGGATTCCAGCTCCACCACCGCACCGCGAGCGTGCTTCCTCTCCACCGTTGATCAAACCCGAGAAACGATCCCTGGGGAGTTCCGGCCAATGGACACCACCGATGGGAGCCAAAGGATGGACGTTGAACCCTCCACCACTCAAATCCACAAAAAAGGATGCATCGCCCGCCATTCCCGGTCCAATAATCCCAAAACCACCCTTGGAGATTCGAACACGAAGGCCACACAACGAAACTCCACCAGAAATGCACACCACAAAATCCCTGGAAGTCACGTTCAACCCGGAAAAAAGCACGACATCGATCCTGTTGACAACAATCCACACTGCTATCGGCCACATCACCCGGTGCTCAAGGAAGCCAGCAAAACCACCAATGAACGCGTGGTATTCGACGCATCCTGTGAGCCCAATTCAGGGTACGCGCTCAACGATACGCTGCTCGTCGGTCCCGTCGCTCAACAAAGTCGACTGTCTAACACTCCTTCAAGCGCCGCTAAGGTCAACGATGAACGAGAAGACGCTGCCTGTGGATCCTGCTGCTACGTTGCCCCTTTGGTCAAGCAGCCGTCTGTTACCTGTCTGGAGTTATGCGCACCTGTTCTGCCAGAGGAGGATACTGATGGGCTCAGTAGGAGTCGCGTTCCGGAAGTGCACATCACAGCTAGTGAACTGTCCAGGAATCTACATTCCTCCAACTTTCCCGAAAACCCTGGTTGGTATTACGACCATGCATGGCAATCCTCATCCTTGGAAAGCTGGCCTTATTCCGTCGCCTCGCGGCTTCATCCAGGTCGAGATGGAGTCATTAAGCCAGCCAAGCGAGATTGTCATCTAACTCACCGCCAGCAGTCAACAGGTCAACGCGACAACCCCGACAACTAGAAAGCTACAAAGACCGGTAGAGCACGCCGAACGTGCTCAACGCGCTATTGGAGCGCTAACAGGTGATTAGCGTTCCTATCATTCCATCCATATCGTTCGATCTACCGGGTCTTTGTTGCTTACAGTTCCTTAGACGTCCTTTTGTACCCGCCATCATCGAGATCCTTCTACAAAGACCGGCAGAGCACGCCGAATGTGACTCACTGCGCATGTCGAGCGCTAATAGGTGATTAGCGTTCCAAGTTGTCACATTTTCTTGTTCGATCTACCGGTTCTTTGTCGATTGCAGATCCTCTCCTACAACTATCCAACATTTTCATCGAGTATTCGTCAAAATATACCAAGCCACCACAACGCAGAATCGTCCAAGATCGGTAGAGCACGCCGAACGTTGCTCAACGCGCTTACGGAGCGCTAACAGGTGATTAGCGTTCCTATATTATTATCCTTCGCCGTTCGATCTACCGGGTCTTTTCTCGATTCCAGAATGCCCATTGTACATCATAGCCAATTCCCCACGCCCACTTCGAGAATGGTCAACTCTATCTACGGCGTTAGCAGATTCTGCAAAGATCGGTAGAGCACGCCGAACGTGTCTCAACGCGCTGAAGGAGCGCTACCAGGTGATTAGCGTTCCTATAACTTTATCATACTCCGTTCGATCTACCGGGTCCCATTATCGTTCACAGCTTCTGCACCAGTTCCAACGCTGAGACAAAGCAGGTTCTTCGATGTGCGACGTGCCCAGTGCGAGGTGCCTTTCTGCCCAAATCGAGAAGAATGCAGCAGCCTATCGGACGCAAAGATGGTTGAAACAGCTGTTTCAAGGTGGCCGGAATGATCGATACTACACCGATCAGGAAATCTGAATTGTTTCTGTTTGTAATATGTGTCCTCTATGTTCACTTGACACTGTAATCAATTTGTTCGAAAACATCAATATCTGTACATGTACCCTAGAATAACATTAACTCTCTCGCAACACCAAACATAACGCCGAGAGAGTTCTCACATAATAGTGTAGTAAGCCATTTTAGATATAAGTTAGAAAACGTTGAATTAGAAGCACGAAATTTCACTTCGTTCCTAATAAATTAATAAGTTTAAGTCCAACTAAGCGACTTTCTCTAGTGAATCCGAAATCGGGCTGAAAGTAATTGTGGCATATAATCGATCATCGTACATACTGAGTGATGCTAACTCGTTAATCAACCCGAAACTGTGAAAACAAATTCTCTCCCCCGTGGGTGAATCAGCTGTGTGCTAAGTGGAGACGACTTACCTGGACATTCTTGCTGCTGGTGGATGCCGTCGACGAGAGACGGGAAGAAATACCCCGAAATCCGAACCCCCCCCCCATCGGCCGAGCCCGAACAGCGGGCATGATTTCCATTGACATAACTCTTACAGAGGATAAGGAATATTACGAAGTAAGAACTGTTAGAGGAGTGCGAGTAGCGTCAAAGCTCAAGTGGCAGGAGCAATTGAACGCATCGAACAGCGCAAGATGGACGCATAGTCTAATTTTAGACCGGATAAATCGGAAGTATGGAGAGGTCAACTTCTCTTTGACTCAGTTCCTTTCGGGTCATGGGTGCTTTAAGCAATACCTTCATCCGTTTAAGCTTATCAGTTCACCATACTGCCCGCAATGCGTGGATACGGAGGAATCGGCAGAACATGCTATCTTTTTTATGCTCCAGGTTCGTTTAAAGGCGTCATCAACTTCTAAATTTGAACGCTGAAAATTTTGTGAATGAGATGTGTCGCGACGAACATTCGTGGCGTTAGTCGACGAAATCTCGCAAATCATGCCCGATCTACCACGAATCAAGAGAGATAATGAACGGAGAGAGAGATAGTCAACCAAACTTGACAAGCCAAAGGAAGGTCTTGGGCCTCGTATGAAACCACAATTCAAAAGTAACGCGATCTTAAGGAGCGTTATAACCCTATCAAGGGGTGATCGTGACGTGACGGGATTCTAGCTTGGCAGTTTCTCAATCATCCATGCCTTGGTGGTTAGAAATCCTACGGAAGTGGATGCTGTGACGGGCATCCAATATTTTACATATTTTGAAAGCGTTATCTAATCGGCACACGTCTCAAGGTCTTTTGTACCAGTTGAGCTCCTCAATTATGAAGCACATGCATGTGGACGGATCTTCTCAAGGGAACTTAAATTGTTGGAGATCCTACCTAGATATGTGTGTGCTCGTAGTGCTATTGGTAAATAACTGCAACTCAACCAATAGAACTACAAAGTTTTCAAATGTTTTATGTTTTCAAATATAAAAAATGAAAATCAAAGGAAAAAGTTTGATCCGCGTGTAGATGTCCTGGTAACAAGTTTAAAAAAAGTTTTCATTAAATGACTTTTTTTAGCGTTTAAAATAGCTGTGAGATGCTGATGCTGAAAAAGGGTTCACATTTCAAGAGAAATTTACTGTTAAGGAAGACAGCTTAGTAAGCGATTTTGAGAAATTATCTTCTCATGATTCCAGTTGGAGGGAGCATGTTAGGAAGGTCAATTAAATACTCCTGATCCAACTTTCAGCATGTTTCGCTAAAATAAAAATGAAACGTTTTTTGGATGCCTATTGTACGATTTAAAATATGTCGATAAGTTTTAATGAAAAAAAAATTTTTTTTTATTGATTTTTGTTAAGAATTTCTAGGTTTTGACTAAATTTGCCCGGATTAATACGACGAGTGTTATGATTCTTTTTTTTCTACAGTAGATTGTGAATGTGTGTATTATGTCAATCAAAAGATGTTTGAGTTTATTCTACCAGATATTATTCAATAGCATGCAATACATTCTTCATACACAAAAACATAATTATCGCCATCCTTTCTTTTTCCCGTTTGATAGCTGCTTTTTCAATGGTTATCAGTTCAATTGAGACAATTGTTTGGCAAGCTGATAACTAAGTCTTACAGCTCTAAATAGCTAGCAACATTGTATTGTTATTCTGCTGCCGTCAATAAAAATTGCTAATGGTACATTCATGGGTGAAACGTGAGATTTTTTATTATCTACTGCTTTGGCATATCACGCCATTTATTCTTCGCCATTTTCATTTTTTTTTCTTAAGGCTGCTAGCTCTATATGAATTCCAAACCTTCTTAAATTAGGAAAAGGAAAAGCAACGCCGTTCAAGAATCGTAGTAAATGCTAAATCAAGCTCAAAATTAAATACTAAAATATGCTAAAAGCGAATGGATATGAATTTGTTCAAAACTTTAAGGGTGTGGGTAAATTTTCATTTTTTTCATAACCGGTCCCAATAACCTTTATTTTAAATTTCGTATGACATCCTGAACATTGAAACATCTAAATGAGTAAAAACATAATCTCCCTGGCTTGAATCTCATCATTTGATGAAAAACGTTTTCCTCACAAGATTTTTGAGGTTTGGAAAAGAATGTCGTTTTCAAAAGTTGCATATTTACCTTGAATTTTTGCTGCAGTCATTGCTCGAATTGTCACTTCCTGTGGCGAAGGAAGCTGATGAAGCCGTCGTGTTGTTACTGCTATTAGAATTTGAAATTAGAATTGAACTAAAGTGTGAGTCTAACTGCGCGGATTCGTCAAATTGGTCCATGGTGCTGAAAATTTTGAGCAGCGTATTATAGCTAAATGGCTGGTGCGATTCATTGTACTTATTGTTATGCATAGCTAGGCGAACGATATGCAAGGAATGATTCACTTACCAGAAACTGTTGCCGGTGAATGCCACGGTGTAGTCTTGTCGCAGCAAAATGTTGCCCTCCTGCAGATCGTTATGCGAAAACACGACAGGATGATCCTCTTTGTCCACGATAGATCTGAGCCACCCAACTTCTGCCCTTAGGTCAAGTTCCATAAGAATGTCATCCCCTTCAATGCGTTTGTTGCCATTGGCGCTATCTTTCCTAAACGTTTCCAACGTTTTATCGACACTCTTCAACCAACGGTTCATAGTATTCCACAACCAATCCGGTTCCTTGGACACCGGAATGTCCAAGCTATGAATTGCTGCCATTTTGCAGGCTACTTTTAGAGAGATCTTCTCATCGCTAAGTTCTGACGTTTGTAACGGACGGGCCTGAAATCATCGCAAACATAAGTTAAAGCATATTTCTTCCACCGTACTAGGTTTTTGCTTACCGGAATGTACTGCTCGATTCTTCCACCGGGAAATATTCCGTGCAGTTTTGGTCCCAGTTTACGCTCACTCAGGAGCGTGAATACAACCGATTCAGTGAGCATTGTTTCTAGAGCATGTTCCCCATGGGTTTGTCCGTAGATTCGCAGCAATACCTGTGAATAAGCGGAATCCGTCATTCATTCCATTTTTTCGTTATACGTAGTTCATATCTAAATGTAAATTCAAGAAAGATCATATTATTCATCTATGAATACACTAAATGTACGAAATACTATTTTCAACAATTGACAAACTAAAAATCTGGTACGAATATACTTGAATCATTATTGATGCAGAAACATACATGTGGATGGATCTATTGAAGGAAACTTAGATTACGCTTCGGAACCTTGATATTTGAGTGCTAGTAGTGCTAGTAAACAACTGCATCTGAATGTAATCCGGGGTAATACCACAATAGATTAGCGTTAATGATCGCAGTTGACTCTCTTTCTCTCTTTCGAACAGCAAAAAAAACTTGATTCATAGTCATAAGTAACAGGATATGCGTTTTGCGAGAGCAATCGTCTTCAACGAATGTTCGTTGGTTCAAAAAACGCTCTTGTCAACTGACAGCGCAAAGAATAAAGATGAGTTGAGTTGGTGGCTTCACTCAACTATCCGAAATGCTTTAAACTATGGTTTGAAAGGTTGTGGCGGTATTTTTTTTAAATAGGTATTTTCCTGTCTCGATACTCTATAGCTTTGATCTTGCTGGCAACAATTTATGTGGGGGTTTCCTAAGTTTTCATGTCATCGAGCAGATTGCTTGGTCGTGTGAGATCCATCTTTTCACCGAACCTAGCTAGGGTGTTAGGGCGCTAGCTCTGAAGGCTTGGAATATGAACATTAGGGTGGCAGTCAAATGGGTCACGAGAATTTCGAAAACCGACCACATACATTTAGTAGATTGGCCTCCAAAAACTAACCTCAGCTCATTCGGATTTTATTTAGGGGTGCCTCAAGGCGCTCACAAAGACTGATTTTCCAGAAAACAATTCCAGAAAGTTGATTTTTGAGCAAAAATTTTTTTCGAGATAACACAATATCTCGACGTTTCATGTATTTCTAAGTCATTGCGTACCAAAGTTAAAATTTAGATTTGCCGAATTTCCTTTTAAAATTTAAAGTCGATTTTTGTCAAATTAAATGTTTCGAAATAACACCAGATTTCAATGTTTTAAGCAGAACTCGAAGAAATCGTATTCGTTGACCGCAGGAGGGGACGAATGAGAGAAAATAAATTTCATCCCCAAGTATTTCGATAGACGATGAAATAAAACCATATTAGCATAGACGAACTTCATAATGACAGTGAAAACAATTTTTTTTCGTCATTTACTCCATAGTCATTCAATACACAAAGTCGTGACAGTCAACAAATATTCAATCATGTCAATTGGATTTTTTATGATTGGATGTACTTTTTATACTGCCAGAAAACTAAAAATTTTCTCTTCCGAACTCTTAGCAATGCCGTCTGGACGTTTGCGAAATCATTTCAACGTGACTACTCTTCCCCAGCACGAATAGGCGTGTCTAAATGATAAAATGCCTCTAAAAACGATGATTTTAATTGGTTGGCTTAATAATTTCTTAATAGACTATGACCTGGATGAAAAACAATGGAGATCCCCGTCATGCAATGTTTGTAAGGGATAAAAACGCCCAGGCGTTAAAATCCTGCGTTGTTTGCAATTCCAACTCTGTTATGATCTCCAAATTTAGATGACTGGGTTTTTCAAAAGTTCACATTCACGAGTAAGAAATTGAAGTGACTTTTTTTTGACAGTAAGTCACAGATTGCTATTTTGACTAATTGGGCGCAATGATGGAAACGTGAAACGTAGACATTAAAAGGAAAATTATTTCACTTTCATCCAAGAATGTCAACAGTTTTGAGCACTGGTTTTAAGCATTTCCCAAGCAACAAAAAGTCCCAAATCTACTTAAACTCGTGCCTCCAAAGTTCGAGTTTCGCTGAACAAAGGTTCCAAAGGGAATAGGTTCCGAATTTTCTCGAATGTGAGCATGAAAGTTACAAAATGTTCCTCAAATAGCCTTTTTCTGATACGGCAATTGCATCCCTTAGTATTAAAGTTACAAATAGGGCCTCAAATAGCCTAGCCTTCTATGGATTTGAAGTTCCAAAAAGTTCCTCAAATAGCCTTTTTGTGACATGTCAATCGCATCCATTCAGTATAAAAGTTCCAAATTGGGTCTCAAATAGCCTTCTTTGGACTCGAAGTTCCAAAAAGTTCCTTGAATAGCCTTCTTTGTGACATGACAATCGCATCCATTCAGTATAAAAGTTACAAATTGGGTCTCAAATAGCCTTCTATAGACTTGGGAAATCCAGAAAATTCCTCAAATAGCTTTTTTATGACATGTCAATCGCATCCGTTCAGTATAAAATTTCCAAATTGGGTCTACAATAGCCTTCTTTGGACTTGAAGTTCAAAAAAATTCCTTGAATAACCTTTTTGTGACATGTCAATCGCATCCATTCAGTTTGAAAGTTACAAATTGGGTCTCAAATAGCCTTCTATGGACTTTAAGTTCCAAAAAATTTCTCAAATAGCCTTTTTTGTGACATGTCAATCGCATCCATTCAGTATAAAAGTTCCAAATTAGGTCTCAATCTTGAAGTTCCAAAAAGTTCCTTAAATAGCCTTTTTGTGACATGTCAATCGCATCCATTCAGTATAAAAGTTAAAATTAGGTCTCAAACAGCCTTCTATGGACTCGAAGTTCCAAAAAGTTGCTCGAATAGCCTTCTTTGAGACATGTCCGCCATTTCTTGAATATGAAATGTGAACGAACATCACAAAAGGGCATGTTACCAATAAACCAAACTATCAATCTTTATCCATAATTTTGATAATTTTCTTGATATACTCAATTATTTAAAAAAATGAAAAATTTTAAAATTTTGACAATTTTGACAATTTGAATAAATCTACTGAATTAAAGCAACCGAAAGATTCCCTTTAATTCAACCACGGTAAAAGAACAGTTCAGATACCGGTATTTCGATAGCAGCTTACTATCTTCTTCAGGGATCGTTTTCGATTGATGAATGTGTATCATCCCTTATATTATTATAGAAAACATACAAAATAGGGTAGGTAGACCCAAAACACAGACAACGGCACAACTGTCGAGCATTCGGAGGTTTGATGCACTCACGGAAAATTCTGTTCCATAATAAAAAAAAATCCCGCTGCTTTTGACTCACTGTTTTTAGAACTGTATGTGTTATGTCGACATGACCGCATAGTTTCAATTTAATTTACTGGACTTATTCATCACTTAGGGAATGGATAAATGTGAGATTTTAACGGCAAGTTCCACGATTGATGGCAGAACAAGCATAAGCCAGCACGTCGAAATTTAAACGAGACCAGTCCAACAGAGAGAATACTCAAAGTTTTTAAGAAATTGCTAGATAGTTTGTTCAGAAAACACATGAAAAAGGGGATTTTCCCTTCCTCTACCAGTCGATACCAATGCACAGTGTTCCGAAAGGGATAAAAAATGAACTTTTTTACTAGCGCCTCTGTGTTTCATCTAATCTCTTGAGTGTCTTTAGAACATTTGCTCCTTCAAACATGTTTCATAACTTGAAAGTATTCAAAATTAGTCCAAGTCTTCTATAAAAAAATTGAAATTTCTAACTTTTTTTATTTCAATAGATATAGCTTCACTTTATACTACAAAGTTGTAGAGTACGTTAAAATATGAAACTTTGTTGGGAACTTCAAAACTCTATCTCTTTTCAGAGCAGTTATTTTAAAAGCATTTTAAAAGTTATTTAAAAGTTAGGTTTTTAAACTTAACTATAGTTTAATGAGGATTAACATTAATGAAATGATCTAATAACTTGTTGGGGCATTCAAATCACACGTATTGCACAAGATTCCAACAATTCTAAGACGTTTCCTAGCCAACTTATTGCAATTTTAAGTTTTATTTTTTCTCAACATCACGAGTGTTTATTGCAAAAACGTGCAAGTGGATTTTTAAAACTAATAAATCGCGTTGAAGCTTGCACTAAGTGCAACAAATTGGTGTTGGCGCCATTTGTCTCCACGCGCTCTTATTGCGTAGCATGGAAATCAATTTTTGTATGGAAACACGCAAAACATATCAAATTTATGCTGGTCGATGCTGGGTCGAGATAACTTCAACTGCCTCTCTTTTTCAGAAGTGCTGTTTTTTCGTTAACAAAAAAGATCAATTTAATAATCAAGTTTAAAGTATAGTCTTACTTTGTTTCAGATTTGAAGAAAAATTTTGTCATGTTAATGTTTTTAAAATGCATAATAAGCGCAACTTTCCACATGCCATTTCAAACGGTCGTTCGATTAAAGGTATTCAAATACAGAATCACTATTAAGCTATTTATAGTCCAAACTAAATTCATATATTTTACACACGTGAATCGAAATACTTCGATTGAGACACGACGGCGACCGGACGCACTTGAGAAAACGGTAAACGGTGCATTATCGGTTAATAAATTACCCCAATGAAAGAAATCCCCAAGTTCTCAAGAAAAATAAAATGAGCCTAAAAATCACAACATTATCCACCGATTGTAAAAAATGCTAAAATGTGGTCCTAACGCTCATGCATCTACCCTTTGGCACAGAAAACGCTCATGCATGGCTATTTTCTTTGTGTCATGGTCACAGTTGTGCACTTCGTAGTTAAAAATGTTTTTCTTTAAAGCAAATGAATCGAACCGAAAACACCTAAACGAAACCACCTTCAGCGATTTTATTTACCTCTTTAGGCTCCAGCATGTTGTTGTAGCTATCCTTGCGTGGCCTTTTGGAACTGCCCGTGCTAGGGTATCCTACCTTCGGCGAGCTGTGACCACCCAGGGAATCGGGAAGGCTGACATAGTAGAGAAAATTGGAAAGCCCCCCGCTGATCCGTTTGAGCTGCAGCTCTTCAGCCGGAATAGTCTTCCATGCTCCGGTTAGGTAGTCCCGACAAATCCTGGCCGCAATGTCCCGCATTTCAGTGGGCGATTTTGATGCCTGGGGATGGATTAAAGAAAATTCTATCGTTAGATTTGCATAGAGTATTGCGATTTTCAATGGAAAACTCCTAGACCTGTGCGAATCGGGGAAAACTGGTGCTCGAGAATTGCCTTAGGTTCTACGAATTAATTATCGAATATCTAAGCAGTTTGTCCAAGCGATGGCAGAGGAACTTAGGTTTCAAACGGGTTTTATTTTCTAATGTACTGCTAAAACTCTTTGATGTAAACGTTTGTTTTCTCGATGCATGATTCGAACGTGAAAAACACCACCCAGTGAGCGAAAATCAATACGAACCATTATTCGTTTTATTTTGCAACAACCAGCTAGTATTGTGTTCTGTGAAATTATTTTCCCGGGGTTTCTGTATGCCAATCTTGCGTCATTTATCAAGTTTTCGATAACAGCGCAGTCCCCGAAAGCCAAAAAAGGTATAAGTGAATAAAATCTACTTTCAAGAAAACGCGTTTTGAAATTTACGTTTTGCGTGATTTTCCTTACATTTTTTTTAAATATATAAAAATAAAATATTGAAAATATGACAAATTCACCATACGAAATATAGTTTTTGGTCAGCAAACAATTAATAACTAATCTATTTGAAAATGAAATGAATATAATATTCATACAGTACCGTCAAACGGGGCATCATGCAAGCACAGGTCAACGGAATGGTGCCAGACTCGTTTTGAAGATATTAGTTATGCTAGGTATTCCTTATTTTATTTTCTCTGAAACTCTTCTGACTACTAAGGCATTGTAAATCACACTTTTAGATGATATTAGCTGACCCGGTGTGCTTTGCTACACTTTTTAAAATTGATGGAAATTTGATAAATAATTTAAATTTCAATTTGTTGTTTAATTGTTTTATAATTAAATTTCAACGTCATTGTATATCAACCCTTTGAAATGAAAGTTTTAAATTGAGCGAAAACAATTGCAATACAAAAAAGATTAATTCTAATTTTCTGTTCTCAAAACCTTACTTGAATTTGTTTTCCATTTGTTTGTGTCTTAAATTAGGCCTCTGTATTAATTTTTTCATTACTTTTCAATTTCTACCAAAATATATGTTTATCGTATGAAAATTTCGGCTTATGATATAGCTCAGTTGGCAAGTCAGTTGCTTCCTAAACCGATGTCAGCGAGTTCGAGTCCAAGAGTAAACATCGAACACAGTTGTACCAGATAAGTTTTTCAATAACTATCTGCCAACTGCAGCGTTGATATAATGTCGCGAATGCCACAAAGGTGGTAAAACGTCTATAATCAAAACAAAAAAAAGTATGAAAATTTCTGTCCCATGCCAAATTTGGTTCAATTTGCTTAACACTAGAAGGACCGGCAAATTGAATATACCTATTCGGACCGTGACCATTCAAAATGACTGGTAAAAGGGAAATTTTTTCTATCATAATATTTTAAACTTTTTTCTTCTGAAATTGTTTTGTTATTTATTCGATATCATTTTTGTTATATTTAAAATGGAAATATTTTTTCACCATGGGTGCACGGAATCACCTCATTTTGGCATAGTTGACGAATGCGTGTATATCATAAAATGAATATTTCAAATAATAACCAAAAAATTAAAACACATTATCAATCTAATTATAAAATCATGTTAGACGGCTATGGATATTGACCATGGGTGCACGGTTTCACTTCAATTTTGTTTAGTAGATGTTTTCTAGCATCCATCGCTCTGAAATTATTCAATACATTGCCTATAAATTATACCTGATATTGTAGGTTTTGAAGCATATTTTTTCAATAAATAGAGCAATTTACCATGGGTGCACGGATTCACCGCTTTTCATCCAAAATCCATTTTTTTAGCATGCTAAAGGTAAAGAATAAAGATTTTTATAGATTTAAATAATAATTTGTGTTATATACATGGTTTTTCACTATGGGTGCACGGATTCACCGCGTTTTAATCAAATATTGGACTTTATGCAAATTTTTAAAAAGCATTTTTATAAATCTTAACTAAACCGAAGTCGATACCATGTCTTTCATGTTCAGACATAATGATTTAAATAACGATTTTAATTTAAAGTTCCGTTTTTTTCATTCCTCGAAAAGAAATATTTCAATTTTATCTTGAAATAATAAATTTATTTATTTTTTATTACAAAGCAGGTTTTTGCGATCGTACATTTATCTGATAAGATCTGATCAACTTCCAAGAAATTGGAAAACGCTTACCATGGACCGAGTGAGTTTTAGGGATTATATGCATCAAGTTATGTCGTGCGACGGAAAACAGTTAAAATAAAAATAATTAATCAACATTGTCAAATGTACACGTTGATTTGTTTTTCCTTAAAAGTTTTAAATTGACCAATATTGCATTTCAAATACCTATCATGTCTAACTCAAAGATATGTTGTTTTCTGAAGCAAGTTGAAAACTATTTCACTCTATATAATTTACAACGGTGAATTTGCAGCCATTCCGTGCACCCATGTTGAAATATCCGCATCCGATGTGGTCTATCAGATAGGCTGGCGCGAGTCTGGTGTAGGTATGCCAGGCGAACTGGGTTCGATTGCTTGTATCTTCAAGAAAATTCTTGGGTTCAAACCCCATAAGTTGCCGACAGGTAAGATGTGTTTCCTCTTATAATAAGAATGTTCAATCAGTTGCCAGCTGGCCAGGTATATACACGGGTGCCGGAATACCTGTAAGTGAACTTGCATTGGAAATTTGTCGAGCCTAATAATCTAAGAATGCAAGTAAATACATACTTGGGCAGAAACTGCGGCGATTCCGTGCACCCATGGTGTATAACCAACATATAAGAATATATCGTGCACCCATGTTGAAATATCCTTTTAATTATTCAGTTTCACAGCTGACGTCTTCAAATTTGCATAAATAAGTACTCAATTCATAATAATTTTACTCATTCTAGTTTAGTATAAAACATATTTATCTCCTAAAACTACTCGATTACTCGAATGGACACGTATTAAATGTAACATAACTTTTACAAATCTTGATGAAATTTGGCCAAATTTTGACAGAAAGTTCGATTATAGTTGAGCAACAAAACAGACCAAAAAAAATGGGAGTCAAGTGCTTGAAGCGCCACACAGCGGCCAATCCGATAACTTTTTCTTCAAATCTTCACGACTTCGTATCGAAAATCAATAATTTCATAACGAATGACACACTTCTGCCCACCATAAATCAACTAGGACTCATTGTCTTGAATGTAGCTTGCAAATGAAACCAAAAGCAAGCGAAAAAATTTTATCTTGTTTGAGTTATAGGGTTGTGAATTTTACCAGTCATTTTGACTGGTCACGGTTCGAGTGTCCATGGCGAAATAAAAGAGCTAGTGAAATAAAAAATACACAGTTTTGTAGAGATTCAAAATTCATGAAAAGTCGTATTTTCTGCGAATTTTTTAAGCCAAGTATGCAGAAGATATTCAACAAACAAAGTGTCCAACCAGTCATTTTGACTGGTGCGGTCTTTCTAGTGTTAATCAGTTTCCGAGGCATGAAAAAAAGTATGAAAGTCCTCCTGTTTTAAAATAAAAAAAAACATTTCTCGTACCCAAATCCCTGCTATGTAAAATTTGCTCGATAATTTCTCGAGATAATTTGAAAAAAAAAACAGTATGGGTGCACTCCTCTTCCTTTCTTTCTCCCCCTGTTAAGAAAGAAAGATTCTAAAATTCTAATTTCCATATACTTTCCTATGATAAATTTGACCTCAGTTGCTTGAAATGTTATCGAGTTTTTCAAAAAATCGTTTGGGAGCCCCCTTTTCCCTATTCAGCCCCCACGAGGATGAGGAAGGGTTGTCGAATAAGCAAAGAAACATTTCTCCATCCCAAATATTCTTCCTACTAAAGTCGGTTTCTTTACTGTGAATTATTCTATAGATATAATGTATGGGGCTCCCGTCTCTTCCTATTTAACTCAATGGGAAAAGGGAAGGGTCTCAAATAATTAAAGTAACATTGCTCGTATCAACATACATTCCCACACCAAATTCGGTGTATTTAAACTAAAGATGTCAAGATCTAAAAAAAAATTGTGGTGGCCACCTCTCCTCTTCCTATTTGGGGCCGTTCAGATACCACGTGGACAGAAAAATGAGATATTTGACCCCCTCCTCCCCCTCCGTGGACAAGCGTGGACATTTGGCAAACCCCTACCCCCCTCCCCGGATGTCCACGTGGACAGATTTGAAATAGTTTTTTTTTTTTTAAATACCAATAAGGCCGGAACAAATTTAAAATCCTTCTTTTGTCACTCGGAGTTGGAACATCGCGAGGGGGGGGGACAATAAAAAATAATGCCAAAAACAAATAAATTGGAATAAATTGCACGAAAGCTTGTATGCAACCAAATTTCATACTATATTGTTGCATAAAACCTATAAATCAAGTATTTTTTTATCGAAAAATTCAATAAAATCAAGAATACAAAATGTGAATTAACTTGCATCTTCCAAAAGTTGGTTCTTTGTCTTGTAATCTTTCGGATATTTGAATTTTTATTTGAAATTTACTTAAAATACTTCAAACTTTATTTATTCCCCCCTTCGGGATTTTGGAAATTTAGAAGAGGGGGGGGGGGGGGGGGTGACAAAAGAAGAAATTGATATTTGTTCCAGCCTAATTTGAATGTTACAAAACACCACTTTTTGCCTCTATGTTATTAAAATGGCTGATTTTGAAAGAAAAAGAATAAGAATTTCCAGATATAAATATATTATTTCTAGATTATCATATTTATCACTTGCTTTCTAGTTTTCTAGTTCTAGCTTTGCTATTTCAAGATTTTGATTTAAACATCTTAATATTTATTCATATTTAGAAAATATTTTGAAAGTAAGTATGTCCACGTGGACATGACCCAAACCCCTACCCCCCTCTCCGTGGACAAGCGTGGACATTTCCATACCCCCCCCCCCCCTCCTCTAAGTTGTCCACGTGGTATGTGAACGGCCCCTTTGTTCATTGGGATTAAGGAGGGGTCTCAAACAACCATAGAGTATTTTTCCGTATTCAAATATGCTCCAAATTTAGTTCCATTTTCTCGATTATTTCTCCAGATAAGAAAAAAAAAAAGTATGAGAGCCCCGCTCCCCTCTTTCTGTTTCCCCAACAGAAGGTGGAAAGGGCTTCAAACCATCTTGATAACATTTCGTTTATCCAAATATCCTCGCATTCTAAATTTTATTCCCCCGTTTGATCAGTTATCGACTATTGCAAAAAAAAATTGTATGGGCCTCTTCTCCTCTTTCTATCCTAACAATCAGAGTAGGGAGGGGTCTCAAACGATCATAGAACCATATCCCACAATGCCAATTTAGTACCATTTGCTCGAATAGTTATCGAATTATAGAATATTTTGTATGGAAGCCCCTCTCCCCCTTTCTTTCTCCCCACTGGAAAAAGGAGAGGTCTTAACTTAACTCATTCGAGACGGAGGCCTTTTCACGACATTCGTACTCATAGTACTTTACTCTTAGATAACTTTTTCGTCGTTTGATTGTCATCAAAACCATTTCCCAATACATTTTGCCTAACATTTGCGGATTCCATTGGTATAAGAATATTATTTTTCCGAGCAATAGTTAACTCACAATGAAAGATTGTTCTGACAAAGGCACAAAAATTCCATTGCACACACGGTGTGCAATCGGTCTCGAACGGGTTAAATATGCTTTGAAACATTTCTCGTATCTAAATACCCACGCATGTCAAATCTTGTTCCATTTGCTTGATTATGTCTCGAGTTATTTAAAAAATTGTTAGAAAGCCAGCCTCCCCCATTCCTATCTCCCCATTTGAAGAAGGATGCCAAATTTGGTACCATTTGCTTGAATGGTTCCCAAGTTATGCAAACATTTCTCTTTTGCTTGAGAGACCCACTCCCCGCTTCCAGTAAGAGTGAGGGGTCTCAAACTATAATAGGAACCTTCCCAAGCCTCAGAAGCATCCATTTCAAGCAAATCAGTTCTGAAGTTTCCGAGCCTTTACACTGAACGAAATCGGGCTATGAACAATATCGGAAATTCTAGTGTTTTTGCACTAATAGAAAATCTAATACTTTTTACAAGTTTGCTCATCGAATGCAATGCAAGGTTTTAGTTTTTGATAAAATTTATCGGAAATTCCAATGAATGTTCTAGAACGTCAAGTTTATAATGATTTCAGTTCGAAATGATGGAATACAAATACATGGGGTGGCTTGTGTTATGGTTTTCATTTTTATGATTTCTATTCGTATTTTCTTTCCGAAAACTTGCAACTAATTTTTGTTTACTTTGAAAATTTTATTGTTTCTTGTCTAGTCGCTATCAAATTTCGAATTATTAAACACTTAGCAATTACTATGGCACAGTCGCCAGTGCTAACGTTATAGAATGGTGATGATCCGAAACCCAAACTTCCGGCTTAGGTTCTCAGCGTAGGAAAGTTGGTACAAAACAAACCTGAAATCAAGAGGAATGATTTAATTTCAGATATTAACAACAAAGTTTTACATTATCTCACCTCTTTAGCACAGAGAATCGAAATTTCGCGGTCAATACCATTGATGGGTGAGTTGGTTCCGTGAATTCCCATTTCCAATAAACCAATAATAGATCATCTCCTTCATTTGGGGATCTGAGGCGTCCATTTTCATCTTGGTACTGTTCGCTCTCAATTGTATATCCTGAAAACCACAAAAGAAATATAAAACTATTGTGATCATTAGAAAAATTCGCACGCATCTTTTAAAAATACACAGAATACATACCGTTGGATTTGTTGAGCTTCACTTTTTTGTACGGATGAGCTGACATTAATCAACTTCAATTTCCGTTCAGCACAAAAAATGAATAAAATTTTTCAGCAAATTTATAATGTATCATTAATCGAAACTGTATTATTTATCAGATTTTCTTATACGTTCTACCGATCGAGTGTGGCTCATAAGATTCATTGGATTTTCCTATAAATTTTAATGGGTTAATCTCTTTTAGGATTCAACTGTAAAATTTATTGAATTTTCCGGAGTTTTTTAGTGAGTAAATCGTTAGCTTATAGGTCCGCATATAAGCTGAATGATTGAAATTATTGAAATGACCCTATAAAATTAATCGCCCGATTTCGTTCAGTGTAGGGAACAGACAGACAAACAGCCAGAACACATTTTTATCTTTATTGATTTGAAGAATTTAAAAGGAAGAAGGGTGCTAATCTATTTATCCATTTCGATTGGGTTTTGGTTGTTTTGTATCGTAGTTGTTGTTCATCATTCCGTTTCTATTAGGTCAGTTTAAGGTTTTTGTTATCCGTTGTATTCTGTCCTGATGCTCGGTTTTTATCACGGGGTGGTATATGTTTTTCCGCTGCTTTTGATTTGCTTGATCCCATTTTGGGCGGATGGTAGCGCCATTTTTGTTTGGGGTTGATTTTGAAAAGCTTTTATACCGACTGTTTATTTCGGATACTTAACTAACTGTTTGAAAATTTCAAACATTTAATACTGATGGGTAGATAGGTCAATAAAACCATCTGCAACAAGCACGATAGTTTCCCCTTTTCGGGTGGCCCCCAATCTCTTTCAGGACTGGCGAAAAGCGGAAAATTCGACGCATGCGCTCCCTAGGAAAATGTAGGTACAACAGCAGACTTTTATGCTCCCGCCGAGCGAATGGCTATTTCTACTGCACAACAACACAAACACACGAGATAAACTTCGTCGTGTCTTTTCGATTCCCGGTTCGGCTGCTGCCTGGTTGATTTTCAACAGCGTTGATGACGTTACGAATCGCGAATGAAGTCGATGGTCAAAACAAAGCGGAAAAAATAACCGACTGATAAGCAGCAGCTGTCCAAACAGGATCTTTCTACTTCTACCATGCGGTGTGATGGCTAGCTTATCCGTTGATGACGTAAGCCGCAGACGTAAACAACAGCACGTGCATGAAAGAGTTTGCTCTTACTAAAGACACATGAAATTTATCAAAGGTAAAGGTAATAAAAATTTATTAAAAAATGGTAAATTTGGGAATATATTTTTAATACTTGGTTGTTAATTTTAACAGAATTTTCAAGTGATATAAAAGCATAGGTTCTTTAGCCTTACATAAAACGGATTTATGTATTGTATTTTTTCGATCGAGTTATAAATCGAAACGGTTAATGATGTAGCCAACGCATCCGATTTCAACTACCGTTGCCAAATAACGAAAAAAAACTTTTCAACACACCCACTCAATCACCTGTTGCTGATGAAATTGTTTGATCAATACATCCCATTTCTCTTCCATATGTTTTTAATACATATTCCAAGAAGCATTCGACAGAACTCTATTTTGTCGAACGATACTGCCGATGTTTTTTTGACACCGATTAGGCCGGCTCGGTTCTGGAAGGCTAACACAAATATTTGTATTACTCGGTGTGTGGGTGTATAAGGCACTACTTTTCCAGATCAGATAAGCCGTTTTCAGCGATCGTACGACAGCAACAAAGTTTCAGTCACAGACTGTAAAATTGTCTACCAGTTGCAACGGTATCAATTTTATTGACTATCTAGCATTTTACGGCCCTTTACATAAGTAGCTTTCATTAAAACTTTTTTTTTTTGTTACTAACAACTAATAATTATTGCATTCACTCTATTAATTCGCTTGTGAAACGAAAAAATGTCTCGGATAAGTATGATATGCATTAGTGCTAACCTTCGAACTCAGATAGCCATAACATGTGCGCATTGCTTAAAAGCAGTCTTAAAAGCTTGGTTCTAGCAGGAAGCGTCAGTGGGGATTTTTTGATAAATAATTTAGAAGCAACGAAGGGTAAATCAGTTGTTGCATTTTCTGAATAATAACAAACTTACCTGAACGAAATGATCCTGTGTTTGTTCCATTTGCTGGTAGATAGAAGTATTCACCAAGTTGAAAAGAGTTCGAGATAGGCAAACAAAGTTTCGTTTATTAAATTGCAATTCAAATCATTATAATTGATCGTCGTAGCTTAAACTGACAGCATAATGTACTGTAGCTGTTGTGAAAATATAAAAAGCCTGAATGATGCACATTCCCAGTAATTTGATATTGTGTGGTAATGACGATGATTAGCCGGACAGACAACTCATTGTTTCCTCGAATAGCAGCTGCGTTTGTATAATTTGAATTCCCTTTAAATGGTTGAGAGGTTTTTATAATGTTAAAAAGTGAGTTAGCGTATTTTGTACAGTACCTACATATTTACCTACTTCAGAAAAAATATGTTCGTACAAACTTTCGGTTCGTATTCTGAATTTTGGTTATTGACGATAAATTGATTTTACGGATAAGTCGATAGAAACGTAAATAATTCGTACAAATCACTTGAGGTTTAGAATATCGGAGTCCATTCAAGTTCGTCGCTTAGCCGTCAATTTAAACCATCTTAACACGTTCATCGCCACGCTCATTTGGGTAGTTTCACTAGCCGGGCCCAAAGAAATTTTCAGAGAGAGAAAGCAAAGAGGGAGAACTCCCATATTTGAAACGTGTGGCGAAGCTGAGCGGTAACTCTAGTAAGAGAGCGTCACACGCTTTTTGATGTGACGGGCCCCCCTAGGAAATACACCGGTCACCCGAATATGGGTGCCGTGGCGACAAACGTGTTAAACATACACGCAGAGAAAACTTGTGCCATTGAAACAAAAGAAACACACATTTGAATCAAGTTTCTGGTGTTCTTAAATATAAATCTTATTTCTTTGATTTAATTTTTTTATCGAATGAAAAGAACATTATTTTAAGTCAATGTAAACGAATATTGAAATAATGTTCCGTACTTAAAATCAAAAAAAAACTTTGCCGCCATGAAAATTCTTCTGATTTTGATTACATTTTCTTTGAAACCATCATGGCTAAGATGAAAAAAATTGTGATGGAAATATTTCAAAACCGTGGAAAAAGAACATTCTTTGATTCAAAGAAAGACATTTCTTTGAAAGAAAGGAAAATATATTTGAATCAAAGTAATTTTTATTTATCCCATAATCAAAGGATTTTTTCCTTCGTTTTGCGGCATTTTCATTTGAAATAAAAAACCTTTTCGTTGCGTGAATGTCTAATAGACTAGTTCACTTTTCGGCTTTTTTCGCTGATCGCAACGCCACTTACAGGGTTTGATCCTCATTCATTTTCAAGTACTCTGGCCAAATTTGAGCTTATTTGAGTAAGTTTCCGGCGTGCGCTAGGAGTTTTATTGAAAAAAGTCCATTTTTCTGGAAAATTTTCGTAGATGTGTTCCTAGCAAGCTGTTGTAAATATAAAATGATAATTTTATAGTGCTCGGTGATTGGTATGACAAGCATTCGTATGGACCTGTTTTAGATAATTGACTAAATCAAACCGAAAAAATTTAAAAATTCATAAACTACAAACTTTTACAGAAAATTTGCTTACAAGTTGAGAGCTTAAAATCAGTAGTAAATAGAAAAAAAATATTTTCGATATAAACTTTTTATAAAAAGATAGCCTTATTTATAACCTTTAATTTGATGTATAACACTTAATGATCGCAAGAGTGCTAGCAAAGTTATTCAAATATCTATGCAACAAATTTGATTTGATAAAATATTTTTCATTCAAGTTTGCTTCACACCAACTTGTGCACAAGAAAGGATATTTTATTCAATCAAGTACCCCATGACGGGGCCAGGAGTTAAAAAAAGCGCGCACTTTGATCAAGTTGTAAGCAAGTCCTCTTGATGCCACGTTTTGCAGGTTGCATGATGCTAAAACTTGAATGGAGACATCATTATGATTCAAAGAATGTGATGTGAATGTTTGAATATCTTTGCTTGTAATATTGCGATCATTAAGTGTTATACATCAAATTAAAGGTTATAAATAAAGCTATCTTTTAATGAAAAGTTAATATCGAAAATATTTTTTTTCTATTTACTACTGATTTTAAGCTCTTAACTTGTAAGTAAATTATCTGTAAAAGTTGGTAGTTTATGAATTTTTAAATTTTTTCGGTTCGATTTAGTCAATTATCTAAAACAGGTCCTCACAGATGCTTATCATACCAATCACCGTGCACTATAGAACTATCATTGTATATTAACAACAGCTTGCTAGGAACACATCTACGAAAATTTTCTAGAAAAATGGACTTTTTTCAATAAAACTCCTAGCGCACGCTGGAAACTTACTCAAACGAGCTAAAATTTGGCCAGAGTACTTGAAAATGAATGAGGAACAAACCCTGTAAGTGGCGTTGTGATCAGCGAAAAAAGCCGAAAAGTGAACTAGTCTAATGTCTAAGCAAAATTAAAAATTGACCAAATGGCGATCATCAAAACGTTAGTTGATAACTAAATATAACTGTCGAATGTTGCCGCTGTTATTGACATACAGAAACACAATTGGACTCAAGTTATCAGTATTGATTATTGACCATCTTTGCTTTCTTGCTGCTTAGTGTAATCAACAGATAATTGAGCATCCTTGTGTTTACCGAGAAGCACATTATTATTGTGATATTCCATGGAACGGATTTACTTGTTTCCTTGTGCTATCAACTCTATAATGATGTCGTTTTCAATGTATTGAAGCTTACTTGTCACGATTGCCTATTTAGCAATCCGTTTCACCAAGTTCATCCTACTAAGCAAATACCAACCACGGTATAGAGTTAGAGTCAATTATAATCTGGTGCGTGGTTGAAGGTGATTTAAAAATTTTAAGTTTTAATACCTCACGAATGTGCAGAATGGAGGGATATTCTATTTGTGATCGTCAGAATAATCAAGACATTTTCGTTTTTATCACTAACAAACATTCAATTTTGATGCCATTCTTGACCAACAACTATGTATTGATCCTTGAACACGAATGATACTTGGTTGATAAATCAAGTAAGTGACAAACTAAAATAAAAAACGGTGTATCAACTACTTTCTCAAACACTGCACACTCCAAATTATGACCCATGGCTACTTATATTCAAAGGTTTGGAAAAAAAGGAACCTCTTAGCTGAATGAAATTATGTTTTCAAAGTAGTAGAATCTTCATTCCTTTGAATAGTGGATAGTGGAAAGAGTGCATAGTGGAATCGATGAGGAATGGTAGAAAGATGAAATTCCAGCCGGACTCGTTCCTTAAAACCGGATTGAACTTTTTTATTCCGGTTCCCCCATCATAATGAAATTTCTGCGGCGAAAACCGAGGGAATCGAAATAAAAACAGTTGTTGGTTTTAAGGAACGGCTGGAATTTCATCTTTAAACCATTCCCTATCGATTCCACCATGTTACACATGCTTGTTGTGTCGTGTTTTTGAGTTATTGACAAAATAAGATTTTTCGCGTTCATTTTCACTTGAACTGTAAACCGGTCTTTAGCATTTGTGCTTTGAACAATTGTTTACATTTCGTTTCATACGACGTAATGAAAGCTCACGCGAGAATTATGTATTTTAACCGTTTTCTACGCCTTGTGGATAAATTAGAAATCGCTTTGAAATTATACAGACATTATATAGCAAAAACGAATCTACAGTACAGTTCATAATTGGATAGAAATGGGAAGCACGCGCACTGTCACTACGACTTTGAACTTCCATAACTTTTCGCTATGATGATATTTTTCTATCATATTTTCTGCGTAAGATTGATCATTTATCACACTATTATTTAATAAAAAAGTGCTTTCTAGAGTTTGTATGGCCTGAGACACAGTAAGACTACGAAAATCTTTTTGAACTTTTGCCATTCAAACTGCAATTAACTACACAACGCCTATTATTGAAATTAAGCAGAAAATGAAATTCTAAACTAGCATATCTGACGATTTTTAAAAGTTCTATCGATATAGTAAAAATTTAAAGAGGTAAATATTTTAGAGTTGAATCGAAAAATATGATCTACATATATAGAATTTTGGACGATTCATAGGGACAATCTTTTTTCCATTGAAACCAGCCAAATAATGTCTGACAAAGGCAATTATGAAAAAAATGGAACGCAAACGATTGCTGGCGAAAACAGCAACAGCAACAAAAAAAAACCATCTCCACCCCGGCTGGGAGGATGTTTTGTACAAAATATTTCGATCCCGACCGATTTTACTCCAACCGTTTGCGCGCTCATTCAAGCAGTGCCATACACTATGCAAATCGTGTTTACAGCGACAAAATTTCATCGAATTTCATCGCATTTGTACAAATGTTTTGTAGTCTGTGGCCCGCTTAAGTTGAACTCTCATATAAATTACATTTTTATTTACATTTGAAATTTTCTAAGACAAACCAAGTATTTCCCAATTTGGAACTCAACTTATAGGTTTTTAAACGTACAAAACAGTTTTGAGATATTTTATTTTTAGACTTAGTTATTGATGATTATGTGGGAAAATTTAATGTTGATCAAAGTTACCCCAGTGATCAATGTTACCCCGTTCTCCGTTACTAGAAACATCAGTCAGTTTAAAATAATGCCATTCTAAATCTAATGCAATTATCCTGATTGACACTTGCTTTCCATCATATTGAATAAATGAGAAAGTGCCTCATTTTAAACTCTTTATCCGATGGCTAAGATTTTCTATCAACATCAGACAATGAGAAATTCAAATAAATGATTCAAGAAACAAATTCTGAAAAACTCTCTTTTGCTTATATCAGTTGATAATCCGATTACCACAACCATTTGAATATTTTCTGTAACTTAACGTAGCTTGAACTTGAATCTAGGAAAATTTATTATTCATACTACAAAAATTTCATCTAGCAATAGTTATATAGACAAACGTGCTTTACTTTTTTTTTCTTTAAAAATTAAAAACAACATCTTATCAGCTGCATCAGCTAATACCTAAAGTCGTATATATCATCCGCCCGGTAGGCTATGCAGGTGCCTAGGGTAACCGGTGAATCACGCAAGGAGAACGACTCGCTGCTACAGAGAGACCGCCTCCGTAGCGTTGAGAAAACGTGCTAGATTTCCTGGTTTGGTTGATTCAGTGATAACGTGTGGTACGTGAATTAAGGCTAAAGAATTAGTAGAACAATAATACAACACTTTCAATTTTAACACTCCGTACCCTGGGTTCCCATGGGCCACGGCGGCGGTGTGCATGTTTGCAATGATGATAGTTAACTATCATTGCGCATTGTCCTGCCTAAGAGGGTCTTTGCACACATCTTGTCACTCAAGCATGGATTCAAAATATGACTCAAATTAGAAGGCGCGATGGACATATTTATTTTAATAAAATTTAGCGGTTCAGTGGTGTCCCAATTTTTCATGATCCATGTTGATAAGATGGATGGGAGTCAAGGCCGCGCGAACGGGGGGGGGGGGGGGGTTTAGGGGTTTAACCCCCCCCCCCATGGAGATTTTTTCCAAGTAAAATTTTCAGTACAAGAAATGAATTTACCGAAAATTACTTGATCATAAAAGGTGTTTGAAAATTAGTGTTGATAAATACAGTGAGCGAAATAAGAATAGCACCACTATGTGTTTTGCTTGTAAAAATATGAATGATTGAAAATTACGAAAACTTTCTTCCACAGTTTGTTCTGAGTTGCTTAACGGATAAATCAAGCATAAGTTTACTTTTTTTGGACGAAGCAATTGCCGTTGAGGACCAAAAATGTGAAAAAGGGTGCGAAATAAGAATAGCACCACTTGAGTTTTTCAACAAAAACAAGATTATTTTTAAAAGTTTACTGTGTAAAAGTGAATAATAATGCTTCTACGAATTATTTGAATAGATAACTGCATTTTAAGGAGTTTTCCAGAATTTCAAAGGTTTTCAAAGGTATTAAAAGGGGGTTTTAAGAGATGCTCCTCTAGCGTAAAGGAATTTGATATTTGAGCTGTAATTCTTTTCCAAACTACTTACTTCCTTCATTAAAATGATGTGAAATGATGAAACAAACATTCGGGATTAACTTTAAATCAGAAAAAAAATAGGTTGGAAATAAAAAACTTAGATTTTGTTAAGTGAGCCACACTTTTTCCAGTTTCAAGTCGTAGATGACAGCACAATCTTGCAGTTAAAACCAAATTTAGTCTCAATATTGATTTTCCAGGTTTATTTAGGCCCATATTCATCATTTTGAGGTATTTTCGCATCACAGTTTTGTGGAAGTTCACGCTGCAGAAAGCTTTTCCGGATTTGCAAAAGAATCACCAGCACAACAAATGTTCAACCGCCAAAATTCCTGCTCATCTCAACTTCCGATTTAATTGCAAATAATACCAAGAATACTGATAGCCGTCTGGTCTATCAAGTTCCGTCGAAAAGTATAACTTTATTCTGATAATCGGTCCAAAAAATTCACTTTTAGTGACCTTTATGCAATTCATATTTTTTTAGATTTAGTGATCTTAGAATTTCCAGAGCGTTAACAAGGTACATGTATTTATTTCTTGACCAAAATCATCCAGCACTCCTAAATTAATCCCGGATATTCGAAAATGGGCATGAATTTGGTTAAATGGCAAGATAGTGCTGCCATCTATGACTTAAAACTAGAGAAATACTGTTTGACTATTAAAAAACATTAGTATTTTTGAATTCCAACCTGCTTTTTGGATTTAAACTCAGCCTCAAATTTATGTTTCATCATTTTGCATCATACTTATGAGTGTTAATGAAGAAATAAAGCAGTTTGATAAAGTTTTATTGCTCAGATATCAAATTCCTTGAAGCTAAAGGAGCATCTCTTAAAACCCCCTTTTAGTACCTTTGAAAACCTTTGGAATGATGGAAAACTCCTTAAAATGCAGTTATCTATTCAAATAATTCGTAGAAGCAATACTATTCACTTTTACACAGTAAATTTTGAAAAAATAATCTTGTTTTTGTTGAAAAACTCAAGTGGTGCTATTCTTATTTCGCACCCTTTTTTCACATTTTTGGTCTTCAACGCCAATTGCTACGTCCAAAAAAAGTAAACTTATGCTTGATTTATCCGTTAAGTGATTCAGAACAAACCGTGGAAGAAAATTTTCGTAATTTTCAATCATTCATATTTTTACAAGCAAAACACATAGTGGTGCTATTCTTATTTCGCTCACTGTATGTCAGAAATTCGCTTCGCCTCCGGCGGAATTTCGTCTCAAATCATTCTCAAGGCCTATTAAGACATTTCGTTTTACGGCTCTAAATGACGTATGTATTTTGTGTTTCTCATTCTTTTGAATCCTCAACTCCATATCCAAAAAGTTTTTGACAAATTACTCAAGGCATCAAATTTAACATTTTTCCTAGGCGCAAAAAATTGAGAAGATAATTTTATACAATTTAGGTGCCAAAAATCCAAATATGCGATTAGGTTTTTGTCTAACAACTTTGTTTTTGAAATCACTTTTATCACAATAGGTGAAAATCGAGTAAGAATTTCTTTTTTTGACTTTTTTGACAAATCTGTGAAACATAAAAAGAAAATTAAAGGCTTCAAATCAATTATCCACTTTCCCCTAGATCACAACTAATTTTTTTTCTAATCCAGGTTTCACAATTCAAATGGTGATTAAATATTTCTTCGAATTTAAAATATTACAGCGGCATTTTTCAATCAAGCCATCAATTGAAAATGAAGGAAAGGAATGATAATTAAGACGATTAATAAACAAAAGTTTTTATAGTTTTGCTTATTAATTTTAAATCATGATAAAATTGGAGAGTTTTTGGGAACACTGTTTTAAACTTGACGCGATTCTTCTTGTAGGAATTTCTTTGTGAATTTGTGCGAGTTTTAGAAGAAAGAAATTTGAAAAGTTACGTGATATCGCTAAATGAAGTGTGCGGGATTTCATTCAGTGCAAAATATGGAAAAAATGTTCTGTACATTCGGCATAAATTTAAAATTTTATTTTCCTAATTTGGTCTTTGGATGACGCGGTAGCGAAAAATGTCTCCAAATTTTTGGATAATGCTCGCGAAAAATAAATAGAGATGGCGCTGATAAAAGGTTCGGGTCAAAGCTAACGTTAGCGTTACGCTTGGAAAACATCTTTCTAAGTGACACGACCTGTTATGAAAGTTTACCAGACCAGGACTCAGGAGGAAATCCGGTTGATCTATCGGTCGAGTTATTTTCATCATCAAATCCCCAAGCAAGCTAAGTACATTTTTATCCAAAACAAATTTGGTAAAAAACAATAACATATTGAATGAGGAACTGAAATTTTATTTAAATTTTCAACCAAGCTATCATTTTCAAAAAACCATTTTTTTTAACATTTTAACTGTGTATTTTCGTACTTCGGATTGAGTTTATGTTATCTTTTGCTGCTCTGTAGATAGCTTAAAATTGCCTGAGTTGGAGCAAGAAAGCGTTAGGAAAGTTTTAACTGTATTCTTTACGATAGCTACTCTTTCAAAAATTGTACATTCTAAATTATAGATGTAATTTATGTTAGATTTAGTTGCAAATGTTTCAGTGTCATGGAACTATCGTAGTAATAAGTTTTATTTAGATACGCCAAACCTCGCAAGTCTTTGCCTGACATGTAGATTTTTTTTTTTAAATTTTCATTTGTTTTTTTATTAATTGAGTGAATTGATTTTTTTAAACATTTTAAGAAACATTTAACGCAATCTAGTATTGTTTTTATCAAAAGTAATTTAATGTCCCCTTTCCCTTAAAAATACAAGTCTTTTAGCTGTCTAAAGACTAAAAATGTCTGAATGAAACTAGAAATCCAAAACAATTCGGTATCGAATTTTGAATACGGCGAATGCGCCAACTGTAAACAAATCCAGATAATCACATAAATGCGTTAAACTATTCATTTTACATCCGAAAATATGATCTCCTTTCAATTTTTCTTATTTTAGTGAAGTTAAATTTAATTTTTTAAATAAGGCGAATAGCTTTTTTTTATGAGTGTGTAATCCCACAGTTCATTCGCCCATTTCCCCTCGAAATTTTGTCGCGAACAAAAGGGCCAATAGTTATCTCGAGATGGAAAAAGGGCATTGAAGTTTTCGAAAAAAAAAAATCCAGGACGAGGAGATGCACAAATCAGATCGTTGAATGTGCTAATGTGTTAACGTGATCATTTGGACCCGCTTTAAAGCCGAAATTTGCTTGAATATTGCTTCTTTAATGAGTGATCCAAAAGGCGAATAGTCATTCTGCAATTCAAAAGGGCACTCCAATTTGGCGAATGAACAAAATGAGAGCACCAGTCTGTGGTAAAAGGGCCCACAGTTATATTTATTAATTTTTTGTGGTAATTAGTACGGAAAAGCTAAATTTATCGATCGGGTGTTGAAATTAAACCAATTTGAAAGCATTTTAGCGACTTCTTTAGGAAAATGATTGTACGCAGCTAAATAGGAAATTGATTTTATTTTCTGAAACTTGGAATGCGTTTTTCTCAAAACAAAGGTCTTGGCGCATTCGCCGTATTCAAAATTTGATACCGAATTCATGTATGTTTGATGCAATGTATCTTTTTTGTAGTAGCACGTAGTGATGGTTTTGCACAATCAGCGCATTAAAGAAGGTGGAGTTTAAATATTAAATATGCGGTTCAAATAGAGTTTGTTGATATATTCAATTTCATAAAGGATTATATGATTATGTTATTACACCTTTTTTTTCATTTTATATGTTGATATTACTAAAACAAGAAATGACAAATCAATGGGAGGTTAAACAAGCTGAAATTTTTAGAAATTTGCATCTTTTTTAATCTTTCTTTATGTGGGTGCGTATTGATGTTTTCGTAGTATACTTGTACTTGTATTCGTGATATTAAACAGTAGCCTGTATTTTTTTCCTAGATTTTTTTTTTTTAAAGAACGACTTATTTTAATTTATAAATTTAACTAACTTAATCTTTCAAAATATTCAAAAAAAAGAAGTCGTTTCGTGAATAATAAGTTCTGCAATATTTTTTTCCCAGCCCAACAATGTTAGAAAGTTTACTCGTAAAGTTTGAACAAATTCTGGTTTCATGTAATTTGAAAATTTAGTTTGAAATTTATATCATAAAGGACATGTCACGACATAAACATTAAAATAAAACTGTTAAACCTCGAAATTTGAAAAAGTTCTTAAAAATAGCCATGATACAAAGATAAAAAAATATTTAAACTGTTGGAAGGGAATATTTTGATTTGCATAAGAAAAAATTGCATAAAGAACAAACCACATCAAACTTTTTCACAAAGTTTGGTTTTTTTTTGCGTTTTTGGGAAAGATAAATTTCCTTTATTTTTAATGACAGTTCAATTGATTAGAGGTTTACTATTTAGTTTTCAAATTTTATATCGATTTCAAAGTTACAACTCAGAACACATTCACTTCGTTTATCACAAATGTATGGAATAACCTTGAATATAATTTGAAACTAGCACGTCATTTATCAAAAATTCGATGTTAACTATATTTACCAGTGCCCTTCTCGTCGCACAGTTCATTCGAGTCTGGATGATTGGATGATGAGAACAATTAAATTAAAACATTGGAGGATATCAACCTCATGAATAGTTAAAGAGAATGTATTAAATTTATTGACATAACTCACAGTGTAACAAGTTATCTATTTCATTGCATAGTTGTCACGAATTGTCACTGCAGTTAACATAAAATGGTTAATAAAATTGAAAAAAAAATCTAGTTGAAATAGTGCATGTACCAGTAGTGTAGCAAATTTACAGCTCTTTTGTTTGGTAAATATTTTTAATACAACTTGGTACACCATCTATAAAATGAAAAGTTTCACTAGGAAATCACCAAAGCTAAGGAGAATAGTTTTTTTTTATCCAGATCGCATAACACTGGTCAAAAGTGTCTCCTGATCATATCCTTTTCCCCCATCCACAAAAAAATTGTTTTGCTAGGATGCAGAGGTGACCTCGGTCCTAAAGCATGAATTTGTTTTCTATCATCCTTTTCTCTTATTTTCCTCTCTATCTATTGACTACTAGGACGTGGCCGGCGCCGTTATTGATGTTTAAAGAGAGAGCATCAAATTTGTTCATTGTGAATGTGTTGTTAATCCCAGACACCATTCTTTTGACCTCTGGGCAAAATTGATGGCCTCGGTCAATCACGGAGTAGCAACCATTGGCGATGTGGAATTCGTTCTACTGAGCCACGCCTACGATCATGGAATTCGAAATGTGTATGTTTTAGTCACGTTCCGATCATACAAAAATTCAAAAAAAAAACATTTCAAAGTTATATGCTGATGAACCGATAAGAAAAATTGAGTTTTAACATATATATTTCATAGAGCATTTCGAGTTCAATGATTTGAGGTGGATGTGAGTAGTCAATCAAGCTCAGCTAAGCTAAGCTAAGCTAAGCTAATTTTAAATCATGATAAAATTCTTATTTATCTTATCTGAAATTTATTTTAGAATTCAGATTTAGTTTATTTTTAAATCTGGGTTAAATTGATGAATTCTATTTCTATTATTCTTATGCCCGAAGCTTTAAACTCTGTTTTTCTTCAAAATTTTAAATCTCATTCGTTTTCTGTGTTTTCTGAAACATTGGTGTTAGATTTGTCAACTTGATTGCTTCGTATTTATTTTTAAGCAAATGTCTAGTTCAGAACAAGGAACATAATTTTCAATAATGTATTGATGATTTGCGGACAGAGCACTGATTCAAAACTTTGACAATCTTGATTTTGAATTTTGAATTTTGAAAAAGCACCCCCCCCCCCTTGAGCGGGTCCTTCGCCTGATGGGAGTTGAAACAATTGCCCTCCCTTCCTTTGAAAACCTTTGGAATTCTGGAAAACTCCTTAAAATGCAGTTATCTATTCAATTAATTCGTTGAAGCATTATTATTCACTTTTACACAGTAAATTTTTGACAATAATCTTGTTTTTGTTGAAAAACTTAAATGGTACTATTCTTATTTCGCACCCCTTTTTCACATGTTTGGTCCTCAACGCCAATTGCTACGTCGTAAATTTCGTGATTTTCAATAATTCATATTTTAACAAGCAAAACACATAGTGGTACTATTCTTATTTCGCTCACTGTATTAGTGAAAATTAGCTCTTGAAGTCTTTGTACCTCGGAAAAATGTAAGTTTTGTTGCTTTGTTGCCTGTACTTTTCATCACATATTAGGCAGTTTTTTACAACTGTTTTTAGTTATTTCATACCATTATTGGTTTTTGAAGTGGTCTCCACAGTTTTTTGAACGTTATGAGCTTTCAATAGGACTCTATACACTAAGATTGAAATTATTTCACTCGGGATAACGACTTCACGAATCACAGGGGACATACTTCATATACACGAAATTCGAATGAAAACCCGACCGAATCTCGTGACGACTCACTTTTCCTGAAATCCAGGAGAAAACGTTTATGAATGCACAGGTACTTGATCAATCGTCCTGAATTCAGGACAGTTATCTCCTGTATCACCTCTGGCTCATCCGATTTCGCGCGTTTTTGCCGATGTATGATTATACAACTGTCCTCTATCCTTTTCTATCGTGTGACATTGCAACGTTCAGTAGTCAAGGTTAGTTTCGGACTGTAAGTGTAAGTTTTCGAACGAAAAGGGGAAAAGCACATTAATCTGCAAGTAAGTTGTAATTTTTGTTTCTTAAACCTTGATTTTGAAATCTGTTTTTTTTTTCATCGAAAGGATCAAGTCAAAAGTGGAGGCAACGAAAACAGCGACTTCCTTCAACTCGGTATAGTCGAGCAGCTGCAGCAAATGGTTCAAAGGAGGCAAACGGAGCACAAACCATCATGAGAGGTACCACGCAGACAATTCATCTGGCAAACGCAAGTCCACTAGCAAGTTCTCCGAAAAGGGACGGTTCAACTACCAGTGAAAATTTTGAAAAAAGAACGCTTCCAAATCGCAAGAGGAGACGGATTTCCGGAACAGGTCCCATAATCCGCGTTTTCGTCATCAGTGTTCCGTGTGGATTTTTTTTATCAAATCTTTCAGTTGTTGTGTGGCCTTATGTGAAAATTTTTAACATAGCTTGGAGTGTTTGGAAATAAATACTTTAAATTCATTCATAGTCTGTGTTGCGTTTCTTTAATTTTCTTGCACGATAACATTTTGGAAAAAAAACAGTCCCGAATGTACAGGAAACTAATTACGAATTCCCTATAACTCTCAGGAAGAACGCGTTTCGAATTCACAGGACGTTTTGACAGTTGTTTTCCTGAGCTGTTTTGCTGTCCTGAAATCGTCCTGTAATTTCAGCTGTTGAAAATACAGGACGAAATCGTCCCGACCACAGGCAAAAAGATTAAGTGTGTACCTTTAATTTTGGGGAGTTTGGAGAGCCTGAGGATAACAGATCATATCAAACTTTAAAAATTCTCCGAACCACATTCACATCATAATCAAAATTATATTTTTAAAGTTTCTTCAACTACAGTGAATCCCCGATTTTGTCACCCCCATGATGCACTTTACACAGCAAAAAATTTCTAAAAGTATACGGAATCTAAAACACGGGTGATCTATTTTTTCGCAAGTGTAATTAAAAAGATGTAATTTTCAACTCCTTTTGATGTTATTAGTCTTTTTTCAAAAAGTGAATAGAAATAAACTGTTTTGGTTTAATTTTACATTCCGGAATGCAAAGTTCAAGCGATCGATGAAATTTATATATAACAAATAGTGTAAATTTACATTTGTTGAATGAGATATCACAAGGTTGATCTAAAATTACATCAATAACTATTTGAAACATAACAGATGCAATGTTTTTTTGCGGCATAAATGTTTATTAATTTGACTCGAGATGGTGGTTCTTGCACGACTAGCCCAAAACTGTTGCTCGGAAGTCTCGGAAGTATCGGTTATCCGCCCAGGCTTCTGTCGGATAGATGTATTACAAAGTGGTAGGTATATGAAATTGAATAAAAGTATTTTAATATGAAATTACTAAAATTCTTTTTTATTTATAGAAACGGCCAATTATTGAGAATCGACCAGGGGAATGATGTGAAATTTCCTTCAATTATCATAGTAGTCAGGTACAATCCGAGCATGCTGAAAACACTGACCCGTAAAAATACTAATAATAAAGGAATCATCACATACAACATCTCCAACCTAACCCTGGATGACCGTTTTTTTGTTAGGTGCTATTTTGTAAATATATACCACACGAAAATTAAATCCCATGATTTTTTTTTCAATAATCAGAGTCGTAACACCGAAAACCTTAATTTTTTAATATTAACGATGAAAAGAATTTTAATTTACATCCCTGTGTATTTTTACACGAGAGCTTTCTTCGTCGGATTTCGTGCATCGACTTCGATCTAAATTTACACACGCTCATTTTCATTCAAACATTTTCGGTTCAAAAATAACCATTTTATAGCTTTGGCCCAAAAACTGCCTATATGGTTATTTTTAAAGAATTTTTACTTCTCAAATTTTAACCTTTTTTGTAGTTCTTGAGCATTAACCACAAAATGTTTGAATACTTTGGTTTTCCTATCGTAGCCATTTTGAAAATTGCCAATTTGCAGACAAACGCGTTTTTCGAAACTCCATTATTCCGCGTAACTGGATCGATTTCCAGATTAAATCGGTCCTTGTAATTTCGGAACACATCGAATCTGTTGGTGGTGATCAAAGGTAAATATTTTAATATTCGTTATCTAAAAATTGCAACCTTACAATAAACAAATGAAATTAAATTTCAGGACATCGATGAAATATGACCCCGTACGAAAAGGAGAACTCGGATTACACTTCCGGTAAGCTTTAACATTCCTTAAAATACTTTTGAATCCTTCCAAGGATGGAAGGGTTGGGTACCTAATAAAGTATTTTTGTTTTAGGTATTGGTGCGAAAATGCGAGCTACTCTTCCGACTGTTTTTTCACCATCCGAAAGAAGCGGGAATGGGCTGGACTCCTTTAAAAACATCACCCGCCAGTCAAAAATTAATACCTCACCCCTCGTGAACGAACAGTACTGGAGTCAATGATATTTTGACCATTTTCTTCTTCAAAATGTCACCAAGGTATATCGCCACTTCCGACGTTGTCCAGCACCGGCGTTATATTAGTTTTTTTTTATCATTTTAATTTGCATTTTCGATTAATAGCGATAACTGTTTTAATATAGTGTATTGGTTTCAATTAATAATAATACTAAATAGAAACCGGAGATTTTAATGAAAATTTTACTGGCAAACTCTTCTAAATCTGCAAATTATCCAGGAGCTCCTTGAAAACGGATAAAGAATAACCTTTTTTTCAACTTCTCCGCTAGAATCTCATTCGGTTGAAAAATAACCATATTCGAACTTCTCCCCTAGAAGTCATTTTATGACTTCTCATGGAGAACTCATAAAATGACATTTCCCGGGAAAAGGTCAAAAATGGTTATTTTTGAAACATAAACGGTTTAATTATTTCTAGCGTGCATGCTCCCAAAATTACATCATTGCAAAAATACACTGTGATAGAATTTTAGGTCAAAATCGATGTTCCGTTTTCGTGCATCGTTTTCAATCTAAAATTACACGAATTTTTCTTGCTGTGTAGGGTGACAAGTTGGGGACAGTGACAAAATCGGGTCGTTTTTTAAAAGGCACTTTTTAAATAATTTTATTGAAATTAGTCAGAAAATATAATAACTGCATCATTTAAAACAGTGTTCGGTGTATTTGTGCGCTTTTAGTTAATAATTATTAAGTTAGGTTTTTTTTTTTCAAAGAACAATCACAAAATTTTGTTTCTATGTTTCATAAAACTCTTTTTTTCGACCGGTTTTATCAAGAAAAACGAATGACCCCCAGTGGTAATATCCCGATGACTTAATAAAATAACAATAGGTCCTAACATAAAAGTAACAAATTTATTGTTCCAAATACTTCAAATGAAAAAAACATCAACACTGACAACTGAGGAACATTTCATCTGCTTATTTCGAATGAAACTGTAAGGATGTTTAACCGGATGTTTAATACAAAATGTGGGAACAGTTCGGCCCGGTTGCCCGGATTTCATTGAAGAATGCCCGGATTTGAACGGATTTATTCACTTTATTTGGCAAATCGAACAGAAAAAAACAAATTGTGTTGTATTTTTCTTTATTTGTGCCTCCAAAACCACACCAAATTAGAATTTAAAATCTGTCGAAAAGTTTTGATGAAAATTTAGAAAAAAAAATTTTCATTTTTTTTCTTGATTTTTGTTGAATGATTTCTGAATTTTGAAATATTTGCACGGATATTACCCGGATTGTATCAAATAGCCTGGATTTGTCCGGCCTAGACACGCACTGAAAATTTTCTATCACCCTTAGTATAAGAGTAAAAATGGTCGATTTTGTTTATAATGCCATCCGATATTTCATTTTTCAAACTTTGATTAGTTGATTTTATTCAGATTTTCAGAACATAACTCACGTACTTTTGCACTCAAAAGAAAAATACAGGTTTTCGAAAAATTATTTGGAAATCGGGATAGCACAACCACTTGAAAGCATGTTTTCTCGAAATAAGCTTTTACGCTTTAATAACCCTTTGGCTCCAAGGGTCCTTAAACAAGCTTTTTGATCATATCAACGATTTGTTGTATCGCTATATTTTTTGTTTTGATTGTATTTACCAACTTTATAACTGTTCAAATGTGATTAAAAAATTCTTACTTGAAATCGGACATCTTTTCTTAATGTCATTTGTAAGTCATCTTCACTATCGCTATTGATGTTATCATGTTGTATAACCATGTTGTCATTTGACGCGATATCAATTAATAATCATCCCAAAAGGAGAATTTGTAAATCTGAGTATTTTTACATTAAATCAAACATAGTGACAAAATCGGGTCAAAAAAGGGGACAAAATCTGGGGTAGACAAAATCGGGTGCAGACATAATCGGTGCGTGACAAAATCGGGGATTTTCAGTCAATTTCGTTCGACCCGACCATCGTCTAGTAGTCAATGTCATCGAAAGAATATCAATGTCGTCTACTAGTTGAATGACCAAGCTACAATGTCAGTCATTTAGCAATGTCAATATTGAATGACATTTTTACGCTCCACTCGCATCACACATACGGTCGTCTTTCTATTTCATTTTCTGGCTGTGTTGGGAGCGATTTTACGTTATAAGTTGAGAAACAGTTGAAAAAATGTAGTTGTTGGCTGTAAAAAGGAAAAAGTCATAGTAAGCACTATGTCGTTCATTCAACTTGGTCATGACATTGTAAGCATATGTCGCTGACCAAAAATCAGTATCGCATGACATAGACATGTAAAGCAGTATCAAAGTCGGCTGACATTGGCTGTCTGACACTGATAATTTGCAGCCCTGGATACAGTAGTTTTTCGATTTTATCACGGTCAAAAAAAAATTCACCGTGAATTTGGCGAAACTAAAAATTAAAGTTAAAAAAAGTATTTTTATTGTCTTTAATCAATAATTTATCATGTTTTCAGTATTGAAAACATATCATATCAATAAATTTTGATCATAAAATGTAATTATCAAAGATTACTTAACACAAAGGATCGAATTTAGTTCAAGTTATTCTTCTCTATAGCAATTCTAAGATTCTTTCTTGAAATAAACCCATGTAGATTATCAATTTGACAGTCTACATCTAATAAAAGTGTATTATTTAGTTTTTATGAAAATTTAACAGTCGTTATCTTTTATGTCGATTTTGAAAAAGAGTTCTAAGAAAATGCATGAAATTGCTCATTTTTGCTAGGTAATTGAAAAAAAGGTGAAATTTACCGAGGAAAACGTCTGGGTAAGTTGGTTGATGACGATGATGACGGGGGGTCCCAACAGATTGTATTATTCTAAGTCCATTTCGAGGCAGTAGCCCAGTAACCGAAATATTTGGTATCAACCAAATATCTGGTGTCAACTGATTCTGCCTAACTCATTTCAAAATACCGAAACACGTGTAAACACTAATGCTGCTCACCTGGAGCACATCCTCCATGTTAAGATTATCGTTTCTACAATGTTTTTGTCAGAACCAGAGAAATTAGTGGCAATAACAATGAAATGGTCAAAAAACCTCAAGGAAAAAACATTTCAAATTTAAATTTTTTTCAAAATCTTACAAAATCTGATAAGCTCATCCGTTATAGCCTAGTAGTGGTTGTGTCAATTGTCTTCTTATCTGAGGCATCTGATTATAACATATCGGAATGCTCAAGAAGTATACTGACATGCCTTCAAACAGCAGCCGTCTTACATACTTTGCAAATTATGGGGCACCAATAGGAATACTTATACTTCTTGGAACGCCAGACGCAAGATAAGATTATGAGTTGATCAGATAACATTTACCGCAAAATGCCAAAACCCCCTATATCTAACATTGTATTTACCGCGCCATAGAACTATTGAGAATAGCAGAGAAAAAAACCAATACGCAATATAGCAACTGCACCAACAGCGACCACAAGGACACGTTAGTCGTGTTTTTTTTCTTCTGAAAGGTGATCCTCTAGCAATAAAGAAAAATATGACGCTCGTATCTATTCAAGTATCGTGTCAGGTGAATGATAATGATTGGATTTTTTGCAAGTTGATTCGTTATCTTCAATCGCAATCAAGTGTTTAAATATTACGATTATTAAACTTACCTTTATCATCATAGAGTGCATGATTGATTTCCGTTGATAGACCTCCGAGACAGTAAAATCTAATCTATCACCAACCAGCGTATGCCGATAATCAAAAGTTGCACGTTGCCTTGTCTGAATATTTCTTTGCACACTGAATCTTTTCACCAACACTCAACAAGAAAAAAAAATGGGTTTGCAGTTTTCTCTGTAGTTCAATGCTTGATATATTTATAAAATTTCTAATTCCTTCTCGCAGCTTTCGTTGGATATTTTTCTAATAATAATTTCATTCAAGTTTATACTGTAGAAAACAGTCACTGTTGAATTGTAATACTGAAGTAGCGCGTATGGTACGTAATCGAATATCAGCCAGCAACAATCTCAGTTGTTCAGTTTCTTCGTAAGTACACAGTATGGTCCGATCATGGAACGATCGAGGAAAATACCTGAAGACCAAACCTTCCGATAAGCACAGTCTGTTTTTAGACTCCTGGTTTAACACATATACAAAAAAAACCGTCTACCAGCCAGGCGGATGGGTGCAAAGAAAATACCGATGATGTGTTATTTTGTCGACTGCTTTGGACCAACTGCTGGTCGAACCATATGAAAGCTAGCATTTCCTACGACGGGCGAGTGATGACGACCGGTCGCATGCCGCATACAAATAGAGCGGATAGGGGGTTTCTTCAACCAACAAAATACGCTGCTGGTGCGTTACAAAGGTTAAAGAACACTACTACATTGCCCACATTTCCTCTCTCCGGAAAACCAGCCTTCTCAATAGGACGTGTCTGTGTTGCATTTTTACCACGCACGTTTATATCGGAAAAAGGTACATATTTAAAAATTGGTTAAGAAATAGACTCAGATTTTCGGATTCACTGAAAATTTTCTGGTTATAGTTAAAAATTTATTGTTTTTAAACTCACTATTCCACTTCGATTTCAGTATCATACAAACCTTCATCCAGCGATTGAATGTGCATATCTGCACGGTGATCAGCCAGATTTTGCACAGATGTAAACCAGCTGTTGCAAAGATCACACCTCACTTTGGTCAGTTCAGCCGGCTGTAGCCTATGTTTTTCACTTCTAACATTTCCGGATTCAGATCTTCTCCCTCGTTTGCCACATCCAGTCGAATGACGATCAAATAACGTTTTCCTAGCAAACGGTTTTCCACAGTTTTGACACTTGAAAGGATAATCCCCAGAGTGCAATATTTCATGTCTTCGTTTGTCAGACAAGTGAATAAAAGTTTTGGAACAATGTTCACAAGAGTAGGGCCGTTCTTTGGTGTGAACACGCATGTGGATTTTCAGATTGGATGAATATTTAAAACTTTTGTTGCAAACTGCACACGGAAACATACTTTCCACCGTATGGGCTCGGAGGATGTGGACGTTTAAGTTGCTTTTTTTAGTGAAATCTTTCTCACAGTGTTCACATTTGAATTGCCTTTGAGCAGAATCGTGCAGATTCCGATGTGATTTAAGATTCCCCTTGGTGGAGAAGTCCTTCCCGCATAAATCGCAAACAAATCTTTCCTTTCCGTCGACATCTGATGTTAGTTTTACAACAGGCATTTCTTGTTTATTAGACATTTTGAAAAGTTTAGTAATCTCTTGCCAATATAAATGATTTTCCAGATTTTTCTTCTCTTCGAACCCTTCATAACAAAAGGGACATATGAATTTTGTACTAAATTGATCATTTCTCTTGTGAGCCTCATCAATGTGATTTCCTAGTTCTTCGAGAGTAATCATTTCATTACATCCGCAGCATTTAATTTCAAAAGTTTCTGGTATGAATTCATGCATTTTTTCGTGCTGTTTCCGTTTTTGTATACTGCTTAAAACCAGAGTACAACATTTACAGGTTCTTGAGATTTTGTTAAAACGATGAGTTTTATGCATTTTTAGTGCGTTCAACGACCCAAATATCTTAAAACAAATTTCGCAAAATACACTATTTTCTAAAAGCTCTGGTTTTTTATCCTGTAAATGAATCAATTGAGCATGATCAACTAGTTGCTCTTCATTTGCAAACTCCAAAGGACACCCACAGCAACAAACTGTACCACACGACTGTAAATTACTGATGGTTTCAACTGCTAGCTCTTCTTCTATTGCCTCATAATCTTCGTAATGATCTTCTTCTTCTTCTGTTTCATCATCTTCTAGCATTTCTATTTGCATCAGAACCGATTCGTTTTCATCTGGTATCGTTTGCTTTTCAAAGTTTTCTTCTCCTGTCTCAGTATCAGCTTCGTTGATTGATTTCAATGACATTTGGTCATCCCGATCAACACTTTGTTGAAACTGGGTTTCATTATCTATTTCATCAAACTGTTCCACAATATATTGTTCCTTGATACAATTTTTTTCTTCTGGTAGTATTTCGAGTTTCATAAATATGGGGCTTACAGATTCCCTTTCCACACACTCATGGCTACTCTCAACTGATCCAACAAATGTCTCCGTTTTCAAAATCAGATCATTCTGAAATAATTCGGTGTTTTTAGACGAAACATTTTCAACCGCAGAATTTTCCGGTACAATTTCCTGTTGATAAGAACTCTCGTAGTTTATGTCTGTGATCGCAACATTCATGACATTGTTTTCTAGTTCCGCAGATTCCAAGCCACCGTCGGCTTTACTGATAATGTTTAGTATTTTTCTCAGCTTGCGATCCGAGTTCCTGCATTTTGATCGAATGGTGTAGGCGATCTTTATCGCATTGAAGCAATCCCCGCAAATCACTTCTGGAAGTCCGTCGGATTTTCGTATCTTCGATATCAAAATAAACCCGTTAGCGTTAATCAAAAAGGATTAATAGCATAAAGAACTTACCGTGATTCCGGTACAATCGGCCATCATTTCAGCTGGGCACAGTTTTTCACAGTTACTATCTTCAGGTGCTGTGAATAACTGGCTATATGTTACCCCGTCATCTTCCATGCAAGCCCTGCAGATGTCCATTCTTTCACCTACGTTAATGTTAAACTTTAATTAATAACTTGAGGAAAAACGTGAAAAACAATCGTTTTTGAACTTGATTTTTGTTGTTGTTTATCTGTTTATGTTTGCCAATATTGGCTAGCAAGGGGTGTTCAATTTTTTTTTACTTCAACAGCTTTATTTTCATAACGTCGCGGTACATCTCGGGTGAAAATGAAAAATCTTATTTCGCCAAAAACTCAAAAAAGCGACATAAGTTGGTTTTGTAACAATGGGTAGAATCGATGGAGAATAGTTAAAGATGAATTTTGAATTAGTCTAAGTGGGGAAGGGGGGAGGGAATATTGTTTTTTAAAGAAATTTCAACACTGTGAGACCGGTTTAAAATTCAACTTTGAACTATTCCTCTTCGATTCCCATGTTAAAAAGTCAATATGTGTCGCTTTTTTGAGTTATTGACAATATAAGATTTTTGATTTTTACCTGAAGTGTATGTACTGCAACCTTCAGAAGAAAAAAGTAATCACTTCATGGTTTTTAATTTTTTTATGTCTTCGAAATTTATAAATATAATCTGAGATTGAGTTGTAATCAAATATTTATGAAGTATTTTGATGCTCTTTTTTCCAATCATTTACAATAAATTCAAAACAGTTGATAAATTGACTGACCTTAAAATCTCCTTGAACTGATATTTGTGTGCAATATATTGACTGAGAACCTTTGAAATTTAGTTTAGTAATCATGCCTTTTATTCAAAATATTCTTTAATCTCGGCCCTATGCGTCAAACAATCGTTATCCATAGGCCCCCTTAGGTATAGGTAGTTTTTACTGGGAATTTAATACGAATTTCTTGTTGTTGTTTTTGTTGTTGGTGTTTGGTTTAATTGGCTTGAATGAACTACTTGACATTTTCTGGGATTTTTTTTCGCGAGCCTGCAGGTTTTTTGTCTAAGTTTCAATGCAATTTTACCCACCGCTCAATACCTAAAGCCCTAAAATAAAAGTGCGGCAGACTGTCACCGCGGAGTTCCAATCGAACTGTCAAAAGTCGTTCACTCAGAAACGAAACAACCCAAAATTAAGAACGGCAAGGCATCAAAACAAAGTTCGTCTGACGTTCTTAATTTTGGGTTGCTGTCAACACCCCAAAAACAAAGTTCGCAGCTTGAACTGACTGCCCCAAAATTTTATCGTTCGGAAATTGTTTCGTTTGTTGTCGCCAGGGACCGACAAAAAACACAAACACAGCACAGTACATATCGTGCAACACAAATCCTGGAGTGCTGACACATAAATTTTCGTGTGCGACACTTCGGTTTGGCACAGCACTTCAATTGTGTTGTGTTGCATCAAATCAACACGACACAGTTCCCAGTTGTGTCGTGTCGAGAAGAACACAGTTGTGCTTAGCACGCAACACAGTGTGTTTTACGAGCAAGGCTATTTTAACCCGTCGCGCTTGATTGGACAGCATTTCTCCGTATTTTACATGGCGAAGTTCTTCACTCACATTGTGTCGAGAAAGAAGCTTGAAAGCAAACGAAAAAAATCTATCCAGTTCGCCTGCTGGCAGATTTGCAACAATTAAAATCTCATCGTTTCGGGACCGGCACACGAACACACTGTGTCGTCAACTGTGTCGGATTTTGTGTCGCATGCAGTACTGTGCTGTGTTGCGGCCGACACGCAACAAAAGAAGATCAACACAGACACAGCACAGTTTCGTTTCGGATGTGCCGTGTCATCAAATTGTGTTGCACTTACTGTGTTCGTGCTGTTTTCGGTCCCTGGTTGTCGCCATGCTGTTATATTTGTTGGAAGTCAATTGTGGTCAATTTTCTTCAAGGAAAATTTGGTGAAAAATCGTAAGTACTTCTTAAAACATAAATTATTAGTCATTTTATAAGTCATGTGTGATAATCAAAACACTATATTTTTATTTTTAGGCACTATCAAATGAAAAAAAAAACATTAACTTGGAGGAATATGGACTCACAAATTAAACGGGGAACCAATGAAAAGGTGAGATGACAGCAAGAAAGATTAACTTATTGAAAATAGATTTTTGACTATAGAGTTAATTTTAAAGTTTACTATTATCGTTTTAAATTATTTCCAAAATTTTATTAAATTAATTATTGGAAATTGCCTTGTTTTACACTTCAAGATGTCCTCTGAATATTAATTTTTTTTGTTTTCTTTTTTTCATTACAGAGCTTGAATTGCGGCACCACGAGTATAATAAATAGCAACCGAATATAACACATCTAATTTAAAATTAATTTAAAAATAAAAACGTTACCAACACCGCTTTTGTTTTTTTAATTATTATATGTCCATTTTAAATGCTATGATAATAAAATTAATATCGTTTTCTCGTCAAAATGGCTTTCTCGATTTTGGGGTGTGCGAAAGAGCTCGATTCTCAAGTTTGGGAAAACACCTCCAAACTTATTTTCGTCGGGAGCCAGTTTCATCCGATTTTGCGGCATTTCAACTTAGTTTTGGGTTAGGATGGCCTAGAGTGTTCCAATCGAGCATAACCATTTTTACCATTTCAAGTTCGTGGCAAGTATTGCAATCTGTGTGACTGTGACTTTCAATTTTTTAATTGAAATTAATCAAGAATGCAGAGAAAATTCATTGGAGCAAAACGGAAAGAAGCACTTAATTTTTATTTTAGCAATCGACACAAAGGAGAACAAATTAAATAATATTCACAAAACGAAAATCAACTTCACAATCTGCGACACAGTTGCACATCAACAAGAAGTCATGCGAATGTTTTCGTTATTGGCAGTGTTGAAGGATTACAGAAGCTTTTTCAGTGCTGCCGAATCGGTGAGAAATTCAGTCTGCCGCACTTTTACTGTACACGCTAGAAACTATTAAACCATTTATGTTTCAAAAATAACCATTTTTGACCTTTTCCCGGGAAATGTCATTTTATGAGTTCTCCATGAGAAGTCATAAAATGACTTCTAGGGGAGAAGTTCGAATATGGTTATTTTTCAACCGAATGCGATTCTGGAGGAGAAGTTGAAAAATGGTTATTTTTCAACCGAAATTCAAATGAGCTGCTTATTTAGATTCATGAGGATTTGTTATACAATTTTCGATAAAAATCGTCATTTTACGTTCAATAGCAAAATCAAAGAAAAGATTAGTGATGGTATTTAGCATATTTTTATTCTAAATAGCTTTTTGACGACAGGAATCAAAGTCCTTCTGGGACGGTACATTGATTTTGTGCCATCGGTTGTAGAATAGGCTCACTACAAACTGTTACCTGAAGGTTGCTGTTGGGCCTAGACAAATGGAAGCCTTCAAACGGATTGGCTGACTGGAGGACGTTCTTTTTAGGTGCTTTCAAATTTATTTGGGCCGGATGATTGTTGGCACCAGTAGCTGGTACAGGAGGTGAAGCCATCATCGGTGAACGTGACGCAAGAGGAAGTAGCTTGTAGTTGATGATTCGGCTCCTGGAAGTAGCGTACGGGATACCAAAACATGTTTATCTTGTCATAAGGTACATTTACTGTTCCTGAGGCCAAATTTTTAGAGATTTTTGATAAACATGATAGTCGCAATAGATCTCCGTCCGGAAGTTATTCTGATTTGCCATCCTGAAATGGCATAAGCAATGCCAGTTTTTCTTTCCGACTGACCGCGGAGTTTACTTCCGTTACAAGCGTAACTGCTGACGATCCACATATCGCCTGCCAGCGATAGCCCGCTGTAGGATGTACCTGTGGGCATTTTTGTGATCCTACACAGGATGATCATAGCAGTTTCCTACAAATAAATTTCGTTACCTGTCGAATTCGACGATAATATTAGCATTGAATTACCTTCCAGCAGCGGGTGTGCTATGTTTTTTGATCCTACAATTGAAATACTTTTAACACTTACAGAAATCCATCAGATATCGAATAAAAAACTTCTGAACAACGCGTACAACTTTGCCATTACCCGCATAAATCAGTATTATACAATAACGATTTCCATTATCTTCTTCCCAAGACACACGAAAGATAAGCTATATAGTTTGGGATTATTAATGTACGATTAAGCTAGTCTTTTTTCCATGGAATGGAATCGTTTGGACGCACTTTACGATACAGCGAACGGGTCGTTAAGTAGAGTAACCATTCATTTTTTTTGCTTTTTTCTTTTTTCAAATCGGACGCAACCCGGGATATATGATACGTGTAATCTTTTCCTAATGATCCATTTAGAAAATGTTGATGATCGAACGTATCGCTGAATAATAATAAAAAGATACACAACCACCTAGGTTGGACGATTCGGGTTATGATTGATAATTAATCATAAATTAAACACATCTTAAACTAAAAATTTGTTAGTTTTTATCAATTTTATTTCAATAGTAACATTTTCAACTGATACATTCTTATATATACATTGATCTCGACACTGAATTAAATTTTGTTTTTTCTATAAAAGATCACTGATATTTTTTCAGCAACATTACCTACAATGATAAATATTAAAAAGACATTACGTTGTTAATTACAAAAATTCATTGTTTTTCTTGCCACGAAAGAATCTCAATAAGAGTCCATTTTCTATGGGTAGGCTAACGAACCAATAGAGTTGCAATCGTCTTTCTATTAGAATAGTTTTAATGTACTTGGGTTACTGGACACTTTTGAGCATCAATGGCTGTTCAAATTGGTTCGCACTCTTGTTGTTCGAAGACACGCCAGTATATCAAAACGGGAACTTTTTGAGTATTGAAATCCAAATCCAAATCCAGCCATCATAAAATCATTCGTCACCTTGCCTGTATGTGTCATGAAAACATATGAAAATCGCTGTCGCTCTCATCATCATTGTTATTAGGCCATTTAACAAATATTAGCTCTATGCTGTTCTATTTAAATTGATAATGAGGATTCTTGGAAAGGTAATAGAAAATTACTTATGTTTTCAATACTAATATGAAAATAAAAAAAATCACACCTGATATAAATCGACCCTGTTTCTCGAATTCATACATAAAATTTAATAGTGTGGCCTACATTAATACGAAGAAAGTCCTAGATTTCTACTGAAGAGCTGAAACAAAATAAAATAAACAATAATGAAAATTGGAAATTATAGTCGTAATTTCAAGCTGGATTTCCGTCACGCATGAGAAAAAAAATTAACGGAATTTTGTATTTAAAGCTTTGCATTAAATATCTTGTAGCAAATGAGGTTAGTGATACCATGACAATCACGATAATTCACTCCTCATTAAAATTTTAAAATATATTTTGAATTGTATTTGGAATTCTTAAATGGATGTTGAGCTTTTAATTTTAGTTTAACATTCTTATGTGTTACTATTTTGTTCTTCTTACAGATTTTTTTTTGTTAATTTATTATTTGCAAAAATCAAATCTCATTCTCAAGTCCAATTTTGATTTTGATCATGTATAAAATGTAACGTTTACCTTGCTGTAAAAGATGCTCCTTCGAAATCCATCTGTGTATGTATTCTGTATATCCAACGTACATGGGATGAATGGTGAGCCAAAGGCAAAGCTTGCAGGGACAGGGTAGCTTGGTGGTATTCGATTTGTACAGCTTCAGAATCCAGTTACTGTTCCCACCGAACAAAATCAAACCTGTCTTTGGATTCCTGTGCCATTCCATCGACTATGTTGCTCTCCAGCTGCAGGTAATTATTTTTGGCCTTCGAAACAAGCCAGTGCCGAGAACCGGATGATGCTGATTGAATGTTAACCTAGCATGAAAAAAAAACAATAAATATGTAAAGAATACATATTTCTATTTACATTACACATCAATACATAGGGAAAATCCGGAACAATCTTTCGCGTGACACTGGAACAAACCACCGGAACTGGATCCTGTGCGTTGCCACCGTAACTGGACCCTGTGACTCCTTTGGACATGTGCACGGTGAAGGGGTTCATTGGGATTTTTTCTTCCTATTAATTTTGAATCACCTGCGGTAGTCTTCAATACTAGGTCTAATAATGCCATCCATAAATTGAAGTACAGGGAAGACATCCAGACACTTCTAGACAGTTCCTTTTCTTCGGAAGGTTCTTTCATCTTAAAGTTTTGTACCTTTTTATACTGATGTTGGATGTTAATCTTCCCTCGGAGATATTTTCCACCTCCGCTGGGGGATAACGGCACTGGTACGCTTAATATTGTACACATTCACACCAAACAAATTCCCGGCCTTTCCAGTTCACCTCCAGCCGGAAGATTGTGAACGGCAAAGTATCTGAAATTTGATAAAAAGAAAAGAAACAATAAAATGAAAAATTAGGCATGTTACAAAAAAGTATTACGAACTTTGTGCCTTTAGTGCGAAATCGTAGTACTTACCACCAGTACGAATATTTGCGGTTTCCAATACTGCTTCCTTTAGACAGTTCGATTTTACTTGAGTGTTAAATATTTCACGAGGAAACGATTTTTCTTCCAATCGGATGTCGGAGAGCTAGCTCAAAAACGCCATTTTCTATTTTCTTTGCGAATGATGCAAATATAGTTAAGACACGAATCAGATTTCACGGATCACAAACTGTATCTTCCAGCAATAATTAGTTATCATTACAAGCGGAGGCGCATCAAGAATGAAAATTTCTTAAAAAATTAGATGATTTAAAGACGATAACTTGTATAGTCACTATTATGGTAATCATAAATGAATGATATTGACGATTCAGTGTATGATATTTGATTATGCGGGTATACAATGTCTTTTTCGATTGAGGTTAAATTTTCATTCTTTTTTTGGTTAATAATCCAAAAGTTGGAATATGGTTAAAATTGTAACATGAATTATTTATGAAAAATAACCATATAGTCCTATTTGCCGCTGGTAGTGTTCATGATTTTTTGCTGGTTGTTTCACCAACACTTTTCAGTTTTGGGACAATTAACCTCAAAAACGACCATGTGTGTCGACCAGCTGCCCGTTTTTTGTACCGAGAGTTTTTGAGGTTAATTGTCCCGTCTCATCTGCACACGCTCAGCAAGTGTGCGTAAGAAATGTCAAAAACAACTCTATTGGAAGTTCTGCAGAAAAAACTAAAAAATGGTTATTTTTCATTCGAAAATGATTAAATGAAAATGAGCGTGTAGGGCTTTATCAATACCGCATTGAAACAGTGAAAATTGTTTGAGCGTGTTCTTGTTCTCACTTTTTGTTTATTTATCTGTTAAGTTCCCTTTTCCTGCCGGTTTGTCAAAATTTGGAATTTGCTGGAGAACTCTACACCCAAAATAATTTTCACTTAAAAAATAAGTGACATCTGTAGTAAATTCTCGCCATACGTAATTTCATTTGAATTTTAAGTGATGGGTCAAGTGAATTCACTTAAGTGACCGGTCAAGTGAATTACACTATGACGTTCGAGTGAAATTTATCTGAATTTCTAAGTAAGTTTCTAGTTAATTATCTCTCACATTTTTAAATAAAATAACATTTGTAGAACAGCACTTCGATTTCAAATACTTACATTACGCTTTCGCCATAAATTTATTGGTTGGAAAATTTCATCGTAATCCCAAGGCAGATCGGTTACTGCGGATAGTGCGACTTCTAAATCTTCCCTGCTGCAAACCAGAAAATCTGTCCAGTTCAACCCACAAGCTGAAACATGATAACACCTTTAAATAACTTTTTCTCACATCACGTTTAACACAAACTACCGCCAAAATCGCCTATTAAAGAATTGGGAAAATCCAAATCCAGCATAAGCTTTAAACGCTGCTCTTTAGAATTTGCCATTTTGAACTCTGAAAATAAACAAATTACAACCCGACATCCACTTGAAATTCAAGTGATGGGGAAGTGAATATTTTTTTCTCACTTCAAATTCAAGTGACCACTGAAGTGAATGTGGATGAATTCACTTGAAATTTAAGTGACTGCCAAGTGAAATGTATATGTCGCACTTGAATGGAAGAAAATCACTGGATCCTTGTTTTTAAGTGAAAAATCATGTGTATTTTAAGAGTGAATTTGGGTTCAGTGTATATACCTATCAGTGTTAAAAGCAATTTTTGAAATTTTCAGCTAAAAGGAAACTAATTTTATGAATTCTCAATTGTCTTAACCTAGTTATTTGGCTAAATCTTAAAACATATTTTTTAAACGACACATGCACAGTATCCATTAACATTTTTTTATATTTCTTGAAAGTCAAAATTTTTATTCTAAAATAAAAAAAAATCATTCTGAACAAATAAGAACAGTAGATAAACACACTGCCAGAAACAATTTTCGGCTTTATATCCATTCAGTCCGGTTCTGCGCGTTGCTCTCTGCATGCACGCCTTTGCAAATAGAATTCGAAGTAGAAAAGTGAAAAATTTTTCTACCTCATAAAAGCTGCAACTAACAGTGCCAGTTGTATCGGAACCGCAAAACTCCTAAATATTTTGTATTATTCTTGATCGCTCATTGAACTTTCTGACAACCGGTCAGGTTCTCCGCCATTAACCTCATATTTCTAGAAAGGTGAGTATCAAAAAAGTACCGCAAGCTTGCACTTAACATCACCTTATCGATGCTAAATTATGATTGTTTTGCTTCAGAAAAGTTTTCATAATGCGCAGCCGAACTGAAATGGTAACAACCCAACTCGAGGGCTCAGACTTTGACGAAGAATCGGATTTCGAAGCTTCTGAAGAAGACTGGAAGCCAACCAAGGATGATATGGTAGTGTATAAAAATAATAGAATAGGTCAATTTGTCCCTGAAATTTAAATTATTTTCGTCCCACAGAAACCAAAAAAGGTTAAATCTCCAACGCGCGCTAAGAAAGCACCAGCTGCTGGCAAAAATGGGAAGAAAAAACCTGGTCGAAAACCGGCTAAACGAACCAAGCGCAAGGAATCATCTGACGAGGAAGATGATGATGATTTTTCGGAATCTGAGGAAACAATCCCACCACCGAAAGCTAGGAAACTTGTAAGTGATCCTATATGATTAAAAACTTACGACGAGCACTATAAACTCTCTTTATTTTCAAAGTCTGTCAAAAAAGAGCCTGGAACGGCACCCAATACCAAAGTCGAAGCTAGCACATCCGGAAGTTCATCGTCAGCTGTTTCTAAACCAGAACCGCTTCAACGCAAAGTGGCCCCGACTCCCGTGAAGAGTTTCCCGGACAAGGGCGGTTTCCTAACATTGTATTTGTTCAAGGGCGATCTCAAGGAGGGAATCATAAACAATCATCAAGTTTGTCTGTGGCGCCGAGATGGTTCTAGTTTGCTTCAGAAGTATCTTCGCGACAAAACAATTACCGGCGACGTACCCCACTATAATTCGAGCATGGTTGTAAGTATCAGTTATTGTAGTTTTTATCGGCTAACAGTATAATTCAATCATATTCCAAATTTTAACAGTGATACGTCTCGATTAATTGTTTTCACGATAGAGACATCAGTGCCCGATTCGAGAATATATAGCGAACAAAATTTAAATGAATGCTTAACGTTCTTCAGTAGATGTTCTTTCTAACGCAAAAAGTACTTTCATTCAGCTTTTAAACTTCTATTAATGGGTTTGTTTATTTTTCATAGTATTCATGTTGGGAAGACAAACGTTCCGACGAATACCTTGAGGTCAAGGTGCGCTGTGTAGAGCAAGCGAAGCAAATCCGGGTGGAGCTCACGAACGTTGAAGAGTTGGAGGCGAGAGCCAGGGGCGAGTATGAGAGCTTCGTTGCTGTACACGGAGAAGTACAACCTCGTTCTTCAGCAGGATCTTCGGGCAGCAATAACAAACGCAAAAAAGGAGCCAATAGCGCGGATGATGAAGAGGATGGCGACGATGACAATGACGAGGATGACGATGACGAGGAGGATGAAGATGACGAAGACGGCGAAGGAACCGGAGCTGATGGTCAAGGTAATGATGATGAAGATGAAGAAAGTGAAGACGACGTGCAAGAAGAGTGAAATGAAGATATAATTTAAATTTGATAAGACATCGCCGCAGATCTGCGCATCCAGTAAAGTTCCGATCAGAAGGATATTTCAAAGTCACGTTGAAAAGAGATATTTTTTAAATTGAAAAATCATAAGTTGTATTTTGAATTCTAGTTCGAATTCATGGTAAACAAACTCAAAATGCTTGACATTAAACAAACACGAACTGTAAAAGTTAAAATTAAAAAAAGATTCTGGACTTTATTATTGATGTGTATTTAAAACTGATAGAAAACCTTATATTTGCTGAAATCTTATCAAAAGATTAAGATTTGTCCCTGTAAATGACCTACAATTATCTGAACGATAAAGTGCTTGAATTTATCTTATATTTCGAGGTTATCTTACTATGAGACTAACGACACACATCGATCTTTTTACCAGTAATGTTTTAGAATAATATTAGGTAAACGTCTATTCAACTACCTATCAAAGTCCGGTATATAAGACTATTTATGAATTCGATGATATATGATTTGATAATATATGACTTTGAAAGTTTTATCCTTCTAATTGGGATGCGGTGGTAGTAATCACGTGGCATATCCTAAGTGAAAATGAAACAGCGTAATATGTAATATTTTCGATAGTCTTCTAACACGTGCAAATAAACGAAGTCGAGCATGGAAATGGCATGACAAGTGAAAAATCATAATACATAATTTCAAATAATTTCTGCGGCCAAATTAATATTCATTGTTCTAAATGAAACCTGCAACTAGAAAATGACTTCTCAAATAAATCCTTATATTATTCCAAATGTGAGTACTATGTAAATGTATTTTATTTTATTTCTTAGTTTTTTTTCAACCGAATAACTCAAACCGACGCATGGACCTACCCAACTAGGATTAATTCTTCAGAAGGCATTCGTTCCTTTTCCCAACAACTTGGAATCAGTAAGTCTGCATCTTGGGTGCCAGTAATTAAAGTAACGATCGCTTATTATGTTCACACCAATCCAATCTCCTCTAGCTTTTGTTTCATATTCCGATCTCTCTCGGCCACGTGCCTCGCTTGGTGTCGATTCCGTTGTGCTATCCGGGTGAACGTGCGATCACAAAACTGACAAGTCAATGGGTATTCCTCGCCGTTCTGGTGAAGTCGTTCGTGTTTTTCCAGCTCCTTTCGACGCCCAGTGGGGAAACCTTTGTCGCACACCGAACAACGCAACGGGTACTGTTTGCTGTGAGTATTGACTTCGTGGCGCTTTTTATCTGTTAGCTGAATGAAGGTTTTCGGGCAAAAAGCACACGTATATGGTTCTTCCTTTGTGTGCACTCGTAAATGAGTTTGAAGCATTTGTTTGCCTTTGAACCGACGTGGGCACAAGCTGCATCCATAGGGTTTGATTTCTGAATGCTTCGATTTTAAATGCGATTGTAGAACATACTTACTATTGAATAGTTTTCCACACTCCTCACAAGAGTAAGATTGCTGTGACTGTCTATTATCCTGCGAAGGACCTGCTATATCCTGTTTTTTATGCATTTCCATATGCTTTTTGTGCAGGGTCTGGTTAGGAAATGATTTATTACAAACCGTGCATTTGTGAGATCGCATGTACGGAACCAAGCGATGCTGTTCTAAACGTATTAATGTTGGAAACTGTTTGAAGCAAATTTCACACTCGAAAGGGTTTTCAGTATCCGGTTCTCGTTTATATAGTTCGTGGTGCATTTGAGAATGTTGAGTCAGCGAGTCTACCGAAGGAAATTCTGCTGAACAGCCACAACAAATGCGACTCTCATTGGTAGATTCAATGTCGGTTCGCTTTTTGATAGCCCTGCAGCCTCTTTGTTTTGCGATCAAGTGTTTTTTATAGCTCGAGCTAAACTTTTGATGGAAGCTTAACGTTTGACGCTTGTTGTAACGTTTAAAACAATACCGGCATTCGTATGGTTGAGATCCATCATCTTGCGTCTTGTTTATTTCGTGTTGTCTTGCATGTTCGAGCATTTGGTCGTGATTCGAGACAACTACTTCACACGAACAACATTGCATGACTGAGGGTACGCCAACGGAAACCAAGCGATGCTTAAAAGCATTCAGGCGATGCATGGAGTCCAAATAGGAAATTCCCGAAAACATTTTGAAGCAGATGCTACATTCTATCAAATTTACTGCCACAGGACCACAAATACCTTTCTCATTCAAATGAGTCATCTGGGAATGTTTTTGAAGCGTATCGAAGTTCTCAAAATGTTCAACGCAACCACAACATTGAGTGTAGTTTGGTTCACGATTAATATCAACCGCGCCGATTGGATCTACTTGAACCAAGTCTTCCACGTTGGAATCTAATCTTGTGCTAAATACATCTTCGGTCGGAGGGTGTTCATTTGCTACGTTTAGTTTTTGTTGTGATGCATCACAATTTGCCTCAGCAGATCCATTGGTGACTTCTGGAGGGCACTCTGTGGTCACAACGGGGATATCAAAATGTTTTCTAGAATTGGAAGGAAAAACTTAATTTGTTTGTTGGTTGTTAATTTCATACATATACATGAATACATATATCCCATTCATCTTATAAATCAACTTACACATCAAATTGTCGGATTGTACTTTTGAAGTATCTATCAGCAGTTTGACAATTTTCTATCAAAATATTCATGATTTCGAACTGTTTGATGCATCTTTCACATATCATTTGTGGATATGGATCATCGCTGAGGACCTACAAAAAAAGGAGAGATAACACATGATTTTTTTTTTTTAGTGTACAAAAAATAGTATCCTAATAACAGTGCTTATAATTACAATACAGTACTCGCTCGTTAATCGGACACGCTCGGTAATCTGATATTTTTGGGAGCTCAGACCAAGTTCAATTTTGTTTTATAATTAGACGTTTTAATATTCACTTATCGATCAATTTTTGGGGCTCGGTTATGTTTCAGGCAGCACTGTTGTTTTACTATATTTTTCACAAAATTTCATGTTTGTTTCATCCGTATATGGGTTTGCCCAATTAACGAGCGTGTACTGTATTTCGATAAAATTTCTAAAAAAATACGTTTTTATAGTTTTGGCAACAGAGATCAGATGGCGCTACAACCGACCTGAAAGGAAATCTTTCTAATAAACCGTTCCGAGCGCCATCACGTGTTCGGTCCAGAATCGCATACGGACTCGAACAATCGTTGACAGGCTTTGGATGTGATCAGTGCTTTGAATTTTCAAATCAGTTCAGTGTTTTAGTTCTTGTCCTTCAAGTTAAAAATTATGACTATTTGAAAAAGTGTAAAACTGGTTGTAATTCGACATGTGCTAAACTGAAGTCCCTATAAAGCAAATTCATTGCCAATGAAGAATGCTCATGTTCACAGTTACGATAATTCGCCCGTCACGCTTGACTGAACTAGCAATATTCCCTCAACAAAACGGCTCCGTAATCGATTGACGGAACCTTTCCCTGTGTTTCCACTCACATGACGGAAAAAGCACTTGTCCGGCTTGTGACTTGCAGAGCTCTAATACATTTCGAATGAAGAAATGACCTTGAAAGCAAAACCACTGACCAGTGGTCAGTGGCAAAACCTTTCCAGTTCGTCTTCTGGTAGGCGTTTCGGTCTTCGGTCGTTTGAATGCGATAGGTGAATGCTTGGCTTTGACTGACATTCTTTTAGCTTCACACAAATGGGGGATTTTTTTCTTTTTACTGGGGATTTTCATTCCGAAGGATGAATCATCCCTCTTCCTTCCAGTTGTTTTGTTTTTAATATTTTGGAAGTAACATTACAATTTTGCAAAAAGATTGCATTTACGAAGGAATGACAGCACATTTTCCTCTCATCTGAGTCTTTTTAAAGAATTTCTCGTAGGCTGGTTGCAAGTTGCCCAGCTGTTTGGGCTTGTTGGTGAATTAGGCATGCGTTAAGATGTGATTAAACTGTTAGTGGCATATCACAGGCATGGCATACGGGAGAGTCCTGACGACTTGGGGATGAGTGACCGGCAAACGAAGAGGAACCCGTTTAAGGAAAACTGAATTGAGTGTGGCGAACCAAGACTTCACAGTCACAGCTTCATGCCTCATGACGCTGACGGATCGCTACCTGCTCATGCCTACGTGGACTCTAGCGCTTTAGTGGGCAGTGATGGAACTGATTCGCCAAACAAGTTTACCACCAGAGCGCATGTTTTTCGGGACACAAACCTGACATTCAAAAATTCATTGTCGTTTCCTAGCCTGGTTTCATCATCATCCGAGTTTCGCGGTAGCATGGAAGAATCTCCAGATTTTCGAATTACCCGCAGGTAAAAGAAACCATACCAAATTGTCTTTTGCTGTATAGAAGTTTACTGATGATTATACAATCAATGAAGAATTAATTATTCATTATGTTTTACCTCAACATGTGTGACCCTCAGCATCAACTCTGGGACGCTAAACCCGTAGCTGGTATCGAACAACGGAACGAAGTTTTCTGACGATTGTACACACACTCTGCAGACATTTCGGAGATCAAGGGACATCGCTCTGACTCGGTTATTGCAATACAAACCTCAAATTTTTACACTATTTTGAAACTTATTTCTAAATAGCTTTCACAAAACAGGTAACATACAGCGGAAAATTTTTAAATTAAAAATTACGATCTTATTCTTATTTGTATATAAAACAACATCGACGAATTTAAACACTCTACGATGAATATACTTGGAAAGTGCTTATTACATGGTTATTCTAGAAATAACTACAGAAACTCAATTTTGTGCTTTTTGATTTGTGTTCGGTGTTGAGCGTATACATATATGCGTATATTACCAGGGGGGTGGTAATCTGGTTCTTCTTGCAAACAAGAATCTTTTTCTTTTTTTCTATCCATCGGGAGAAACGTTTATGGTGTTTTTCTCTCAAAGCAGTACAGAGTTGAAAAAGTCAAATACCGTATTTGTTTTCTCCCCTCGATCAGTGTTCCACCGTACCCGACAAAAACAAACACAAATCGTCGCCAGTGTATTGCTTCCTCACTCACTCACACGCTCTTTCGCAACACTAGCAAAATTATCGGTGGGCCATCGTCCGTAAGCAGAACTCCGCCAGGTCAAAACCAGTGCAACACCGTCCGAATAAACAAACAGTTTGACAGCACCTAGTGGTGCACCAGTGCAACACTAGTGCAACACTCGACATAAACAAATACGGTAAAAATTTTAACCAATGAGGAACCAGAATGATTGTTGTGTTAGTGTGCAATCATTCATAATTCTCTAGGTTTTTACATCTAGTCCGGTTCCTTGACAGCAAAACGTCAGGTTTGTTATGGGCCCAAATCGGCAAAATCAATGACAAAGGATAGGGATGTCACCCCCCTGTATATTATTATTACGCTCTTAAGCCTAGTCCAAACTCGTCTCGAGACGGTCTCCCATTTTCTTCGGAAGACAGTGAGACCGTCTCAGGTTCCCAACAACAACAACAGACAACAAAGTTCGTCTCGTAACAAAAATCACAGTTCATGATGCCTACTGTGGACTATAGGCTTTACGCACCCTCTACCATCAAATATAAATTAATTTTATAATCTAAAACTATGGTCGTTATATGAAAGACTTAAAAAAAAAGCACATTGAACTTTCAAACACATTTTTTTTTTCAAACACACACCTACCCAGCATGTAATTTTTCTACAAGCTATAATAAAAAAAAATGAGAATAATAATTTTTAATAATCATAGGTTTGTTTATTAAGGCATTTTACTGATAAAGTTTAATTTTGCCGAGTGTATCACTTAATTAATCTATGTTAGTAGAAAGGGGAGCCGTAATAGTCGCGGCGACTCAACTGTTAGTTGTATACTAATTTAAGGAAGGGAAGGGGAGCATTTATGGTTCACTTTTGAAAACGTTTTTCCATCTGGACTCGGTGGTGGCTTCCTGTAGCTGTGGATACTGTAGCTACTCTTGATTGTCGTCTTTCTGGCCAGACTTCTGGTAGAGATTGTGGAACCCATTAGATGGTAGGTTGCTCTATTGAATAGATAAATGAACATTAAAAGGGTACATATACAGGGAAAAAGTTACGAAGGAAAGAGGACTAAACGACCAAGTCAGACATTTTAAGGTATTTGTAGATAGGGTACAAATACTCCAGATCAAGTTTTACCAAGATGTCTCGAATTGGAACATCGGGTGGTTTACGTCGGGCCCTAAGGGTATCCAGTAGCCAAGTCCTCGATCGATCAAACCGTTCACACGTCCACACAACATGATCAATGTCGTGGTAGCCATCCCCACAAACACAAACATTGCTTGTAACTAGTTGTATACGAAACAAATGCGCGTCAAGCCGGCAGTGATTTGACATGAGCCGAGAAACCACGCGAATGAAATCGCGACTCATGTTGAAATGCTTAAACCATGCCTTCGTCGGAACCTTAGGGATAATCGTATGGAGCCAACGTCCCTTTGTGCCATCATCTGTAACAGGGTTACATTTTCGTTTTTGTCTAATTATCATTTTCATATATAGTTTCGTTAGTACAATTAAATCGTTCATTACTGTAGTCAATTGCATGCTATAATATGTAAACTCATACTTAGAACTTACAACTTAGAAACGCCTGTATTTATGTAATGCATTTGATAATGCACGTGTTTAAAAGGAAGTGGAGGAAGCTTGCGCTCTACAGAAATTATCTCAATGAGAATTGCGCGCTCAGCGTCATCTCTCGAGTTGACCCCATTATTTTAAGGAATCGGGATTCCAAGGGTGGATCGTTATGAGATGGAACGATTAGACGGGGTAGGAGGGAAAGAGAAGCCACCTTTTTCAATTGGGTCGAAGCCCATTGGTTATTGTGTCCAAAGGTCAACGACTTCCTTCGGGAAATCTTCGACTCCCCAATGAACACCGATGATCCTTGTGCGAATCTGAGGAATCCCTTGAATCCACTGGGTTATTCCGAATTTAACCGTGGTAAAAATCAGCAGCGAGATTGTTCTTGTTCCGCGTCTTTGTACCGTAAGAACACGTTAAGTGCCTTTTGATTTGAGTGTTTTAATGTTCCATGTTCCTTCCCAGGAAATTAATTAAGTCCCTCCAGTTAGCCAGCCAACTAGAAATTGTGTGCGGTCAGATGATAGTCGTGTGCGTTGCTACCAAAAATAAAAGGTAAACCCCAATTGCCCAAAATGTGTGTTCTGTGCTGGGTTGCCAGGTGCCCAGATTTGTCTGTAAAACCAAGACTTTTGATCCTTCGTCCAGATATTGGTCAGACACAGATTTTGCCCAGATTTTTACTGAGAGTGCCCAGATTTTACAGATTTTCAAAATTGGCAGATAAAATTAATATTAATGTATCAGATTTAATATGAAAGTGGCTGCTTAGACTAAAATCTGGCTTGTATTCTTTGGTATGACCAATCAATCATTAAACTTTTTTTTTTTAAATAAGATCGGCATGGTACGTGGAAACAGTGTTATTTATATATATATAGTTATTAACTAGAAAATAACCCGAACACCATAGCACAAACAGAACCAACCGCCCCCCCGCTCACACGATTCACCAAATTTGATTTCTTGTTTAGTACCAATTTGTGATTTTTCTTATGCACAGACACACACAGACTTTTTTTCAAAATTGCCCAGATTTTTAATCCTTAACACCTGGCATCCCTGGTTCTGTGTGTAATTAATTGTTGCCGTAATCTGGCAATTATATACAGCTCAAAAGCCGACGCACATCTAGCGATTGCTAACACCGCTACAGCCCAGCAGTTCCGGTACAACACCACGGTGAGGATTCGGACCCCGGCCACTGAGAGTCGGACGAGGTCGTCAGCCGTCACTTGGATGACCTATTTCCTTTTGCATCAAGCCACCACCATTCTCCTTGAAGCGCCACCTACAGTAAACGTTGGACCCGATACGGTGTCGAGTAACCACGTGCTTGGTAATCACTCCACCGAAGGTATGTACCCATTTGAAAATTTCTACAGGAATATGTAGTGCGAGTATGCACAATATGTTTTTTCCAACCTCCAGAAAACATCATTCCGGCCGTTGAATTCTTCGGCTCGTTGTTGCTGAAATCTTTATCATCGTCATTAATACGGTCTCAAAGTAACACCGTCTTACTATCGCAAGCAGGCCTACTTTATCGGCCGGAATCTAAATCGGTACCGCATGAGTGAGAGTTAAAAATATGCGCATATAAAAATAGAATTACACTCAGCAAACTCCTCATGTAAAACTAACATAAAAACACACACAGTTTATTTCGGAACCGCCAACCATTGAAGGGTTCCACTTCTGAAAACTCGCCAGAAAGTTATTCAGAACATGTAAACCGCACACGAATAGGGGAAGTTAGGGAAGGAACTATTCAAATCGAACTTATGTAATCCTAGGATAAGAAAAATAAAAACCAAAATTAAGCATGCAGAAAATAGAATAATCGTTTCTCCGAATATATGTAAATGAACGTTAAATACAAAGTTATTATTATGTTTTCTTCCAACAAAATGTTCTAAGTTGTTATTTTGTGCTTCCCCGAACATTGAGCTCTTGGGTTAAAAGGTGGTTCACGTGTTCTTCCCCGATTAGTTTTTCTTTTACTCTGGGAGGACTGCCCGGGAAATCAGTCTGCTCGCTTCTGCTTCGTATCACGTGTTAAGCTAGGGTGATTTGGTCTTTTTAAGCCAGTGATGAGAAGCACAAGCGAGTGTTTCTAAGGGGATAGAACGCTGTATCCATAACGTTTTTACTTAATTGGCAAAGGTGGCCGATACGAGTAGTTCCTACTCAGGCTGATTGTATAAAACCTGATCTTTCGTATCCATTCTTGGATCCTTTTAGGAACGACCTGCCCTGAGGTCAAAGTTCTCGCCGGGCAATTTGGACTCGACGAGCGGTCCTCGACTAAAAGAGGTGGCGCTAAAGCCGCTCGTTTAACGAACGCGAAACTGAACAGTGTACAATTCCTGTAGTGCTCCTCGGCGCACTATACATCCCAGCTAGACTGCCAAGCGTTAATCGCTAAAGTGCGAGGTATTGAAAAATATTCATTGTAAGTTATAATCCTCTCAAAGATTTCACCTTGTAACGCGCCCACCTTAGCCAATGAGTCCGCCTTCTCATTGCCTTGTATAAGACAATGAGACGGGATCCAAGCTAAGGTAATCCTATACGAATTTTCGATCAAAGCGCCCAATAACCCTGAAATTTCCAGCAAGAAATGGGAAGAGCGCTTCATCAGTTTCATCGATCGAATTGCCTCAACGGAGCTGAGACTATCCGAGTAGATGAAATAGTGGTCTACGGGCAGTGTGCGAATGTGTTCCAAGGTGCAGTAAATAGCGGCTAGCTCAGCAGTGTAAACGGAGCATGGCTCTCGAAGCTTGAACGAAGCTTCAAAGCCCTCCCTCATTATACACTGCGAAGCCAGTCGCGTTGTCGATTCTAGAACCATCAGTAAAGAACATTTTTAAAGGATCAATTTCACGAACTTTTGAAGCAAAGATTGAAGAAATGATGTTGGGTCGGACGTGATCTGGTATTCCACGGATGTCAGCGGTCATGGACAGATCGAATCTTATCAAGGAACTGCTACTCGGGTAAAAGTGACTCGTGTCCGAATTTAATAAAGAAGGATTTATTTCTAATTGACTAAAAGTTTTATAATCATTTACATATTTTACTTGCGAATTAATATTCATAAGCCTTTTCAAATTTTCTATCACCAAAGGATTCATAGTTTCACTTCGAATTAGGAAACGTAGCGATAAATCGAAGAATCGATTTTTCAACGGCATTACTCCCGCCAGTACTTCGAGACACATCGTATGTGTCGACTGCATACAACCCATGGCAATACGCAAACAACGATACTGTATTCGTTCTAGTTTAATCAAGTGGGTATCCGCGGCGGACCCAAAGCAAAAGCTTCCGTATTCTATGACCGACAGTATCGTTGTTTGGTATAACCTGATGAGGTCCTGTGGATGAGCACCCCACCAGGTTCCAGTAATCGTTCGAAGAAAATTGATTCTCTTTTGGCATTTTTGAGTCAAGTACCTAATAGGGTAAGTGAGCCTTAACTTGGCATGCTCCTAATCTTGGCATGCCAAAATGCATTTTGGTGATTTTCATGTCAAACATACGCCTAAACATGAAAAAAAATTAAACATTAAAGGAAACCGCATATGGCAACATTCTGCATAACATTTGTCCACAATTGAATCCAAATGACTGCGTAATATTTTTTTTTTCGCATGGCAAACTGCAGATAAAATGATTGTCTTCGGAAAAAATCTCAAATGAACCTACCTTGCTAGTGCATCTGCCATCTTCAGATTGATTTTAAAAACACAGTTCCGTATGGAAAAATCACTAAAAATTACCGTTGGTTGCAGCAAAACATGGCAAAAAATATAAAATTATAACTTACTCCAAACAACGTACATTTTCTATCTAAAATTTAAGAAAATATAAACATATTTTTCGCCTTATCTTGGCATGCAATTCCACAGATAGAAATATGCATGTATGTGTGAAAACGACATCAGCAGGCAGTCGGCAGCCGGCGGCCGTTCGTCGGCCGACGGTGCACAGTGGTCTGGAAATTGAAAAGCCGGTCTAAAGTCATGAAGTGATTGAAATTAATTAAAAATATGATGAATGTATTTTGGACTATAATCAATTTATTTATCTCTCAAGCCGACTCAAGCGTATTTGGCATTTTAGTTGGAATTATAATGCTACAGTTTGAGCTGCTCTTTCATGGTACATTTCGAGAACTTTTCTACTCAATAAAATTTACCTCTCAATAAATTAATTTACCGGATCCAAATTCGAATTGATATCTTGGATCTCAATGTTGAAGTTACTATATCCATTCCCAAAAAATTCCACATTTGGAAATGAGGTTTAACGTATTTTTATTTAATTTCATTTGTATTGAAGATGAACATTTGCTGCATATGTGTGTTTGAAAGGAAATGTTATAAAGCTCAAATTATGACACTCTAAATATTATGTTTATTTAAAAAAATAATTGCACTGCAATGTTGAAATACTACGTTGTAACGAACTTGAATTTTTATTGTTTGCAATTTCATGTGAAATCAAAAATAATATTTTGACCAAGTTTGTTTTTTATTATAGATCACTGTGCATCAGCACGAGGTGATCACGTTTGTTCTCTGTAGGAAAGGAATATACGAAAGAAGCGCTGCCGAGTTTGGGTGACGATTTTGCATGAGTGCGAGTGGGATGCAGCTTGAATTTCACCTAGCTTTTGAATTTGCTGTTCGCTTCCATTGCCTATAGTTTCCAAACCAATGAGTGAGATGCAATCTTTTTCTATCAGGCTGGCTGGAGCGAGCGAAAGTTTGTCTTGTTTTGCTATCCCGGTGTACGCAAACGATTGCTAGAAAATTCCTAAGGGCGACATTTTAAATATGTATGATTCAAAGAATCGTTCGCTGACTTAAGTTTTAGCTTGAGCTTGCTTCTTGCCTCGATCATAATGGTTTTTAAAATGTCGGTCTTCCTTTTATGGGAGTGGAATAAAAAAAATATGAACATTTACCATCTTATGTTAACCTGTTGACTTCAATGGAAACAGATCTATCATAATTGCATGTTAAAGATTTAGCAAACGATTTGTTTGCTGGATAAATGAACATATTTATGTTAACCAATGCAATAGTTTGGAACTTATAATAGAAATTATAAACACACAAAAACTAAAATAAACAAGTAAAGCGTTTTCACGTAAGATTATAATTCTACATGGAAATATCAGTTAAAAAAATTGTTTGACATTTCGTACTTCCGACTTTTTGAAAACAATACAGAACATTGATGTGTTTCCTTCCGGGATATTTTCAATGAAATCGTGGGGGCTGTTGTTGTATTAGTGAGGCAAGTTTTTCCTAGAGACGGCCAATTTAAGGAACTCATAAAGGGCCAAAATACGGCGCGGGGGCCACAATAAGGAGCATTTCAATCAAAAGTTTGATCAGGTTTATCTCAAATTATCAACCGCTTTCAAGCAAGGACATATTTTTACTGCATTTCAGGCTAGTTAGCAATCATATTTGTCGAAGGACTTTTGAAGGTACACATTACAGGAAGACTACAATCATGGGAAATCTAGTCAACCATGCCTTAGGGGCCAAGATTGGGTACATTTACCCTATGTTTAAAAAAAAAAAAAAATGAGAAAGCGATAACAAAAAACGTATAATGTTTATACAAATTGTTAATAAATACTTGACAAACGTTGAAAATTCTCTTTAATTTTGAATTTCTTTTATCTTCATTTTCTTTAAAAATGGCTATCAGCTGATATTAATTGTAGCGGTGTAAAACCCTTTTCGACTTTCGGGCCAGCACCATAACAGTTTGGCTAGTCACCGGCAGATGTCTCTTACAGTTTCCCTTTTAACCCTGTTGGAAAAGGCTGGTTCTGTCTGCCAAATGTGGACCTGAAATTTTAATGAACACTCCTGAATTTCCTTTTATGTTGAAACGTCATTTCATTCGTCGCCATTTGCAAAGCGACGGTCCGTGTGCGATTTTTCTGCAGTGTTTTTCTTTAAAATTCCGTAGTACCGACGGTCGGTTCCAGGCCCAATCTAGGTGCATCGTGTGGCCACCAACCCCAACTGCAAAAGTAGACCCATACGAACCCGGTTCCGGTTCGTTTTATTCTGAACGCGATCAAAGTCCAGTTTTTTTTGTACCAGTAGAGAAAAATCTAGTGAGATTTTTCTGTTTTTTTCATCGTACTTGTACAACCATGGCCAATTAAAAAGATGTCTGATCGAAGAGTGTCACCGTTCGTTGTCGTTGACAGCAGCAACAGCAGCAGTGCTTCGTTGTCGGGAGCATACGTGCCCCGGGAGAAAACAGGGCGCTTCCTTCTCGTGGACCCTGTTCCGGATCAATTTGCCTTTGCTTTCTATCCTTCGTTTAACTTAGTTTTAAGAAACATCTCCCCAGATGGAGAAGAATCATCGCTTTTCGAACCAGAGTCTCTCCTCGAAGGGGGCGAACACTGAGCCGAAAAAAACTCAAGGTTAGTTGTTAGTTTTAAAAATTGATCATCTTGTTTTGTAAATTATGTATTGTTAAAATTAATATTAAAGAATTTTGATTTACGGTAATTTTTCTCATTACCCAATATGAATTCACAAGATTTCGGAGATTCTCCGTATCGAAGTACTTTTTTTGAATTTTAGGTAAAGCTTCTGAAACTATTAGATTGCTAAAATCAGTAATTTTCAGTTCACTATTATATAAAAGAAATTCGGCAATGGTTGCATAAATAAAGGCATTATACGAGTACTTAGCCTCTGGTTGATACGTTTAACTCCTTTATTTATGCAATTTAAGCTTCCAAAAACCTCAAATATGAACATAATCTAATGATTGTATACCGATTGGCATAAAGTCATTTGGCATAAAACCGTTTGGCATAAAAGTCGTTTGGCATAATGCCGTTTGGTATAACGGCCGTTTGGCATAATGGTCATTTGGCATAATGGCCGTTTGGCATAACGGTCGTTTGGCATAAAATAATGCATTTTCTATGGGCAATAAAGAATACAACTGGAAAGACGGGACTGTCCTTGAATAATGGATCAAATTTTCGAGAAAGCCTCCTCACGCTTCGCGTTCGAACTAAAATGATGTATGGTCCTTACGCTTCGCGTTGCGGACCGGGCTAGGGGATTGTCCCTAGCTTTGGGTAAACCTAGAAACACGGGGCCTTCCTAGGGCTTTGAATAAACCTAAAAACTCGGTTAAGTGAAAAAAATTAATGTATTTTAATTTTAAGCAACATTTTATGTTACCTTATGAGTTTTGATATTTTTATGCCAAACGACCATTATGCCAAACGGACATTATGCCAAACGGCTATTATGCCAAATGACCATTATGCCAAATGATTTTATGCCAAATGGCGTTATGCCAAATGGCGTTATGCCAAATGACTTTAGGCCAAACGGCCTAGGACCTAATCTAATCAATGTACTTCATCAAAATAGTTTCTGATTGATCTCACTAAAATAACAACTAGGGGGAATTTACTTGTCTAAGGCCGAACAACATTGATTATCAACATCAGGGAAATAAAGTAAATAGCAGCCTGATATGGTGTTTGAAATATGGTAATCCAACCTGTAAAGGTAAACCAATGTCAGTTTTTTCGGATTTTAAAATGGAAATTGCACGTAAGAGCAAGTTAATTTGTGTTGGGAAAAAGTTGTAGAAATTTACACTTCCAGCACATTTTGAAAACTTTACCATGCAAAGCATTTTCAAGATCTGCGGCCTCTTAAGTTTTTGTACAACACGTGTTATATTTTCGCATGCTGTGAAGCAAAAATAGCTCGATTTCTATCACATACGGCTGAAAAAGAAACTGTGCTTTAAAAAAACGCCCAAAAATCTTGAAAACACTTTTGCATGGTGAAATTTTCAAAATGTGCTACAAGTGTCAAAATTTCTACCACTTTTTCCAACATCAGTGAACTTGCTCTAAACTTTATAGTTGGTTATCTTTCAACTACAGTAGATATTGTGCATTTAAATCAAATTTTTAGAAACGTCGCTGATGAAGTTGCAGACTTTCGACAATCTAGTATTTCACTTTTCTTTGTCGGTAGTCGAAAATCCGGACTTCCGGTATATAACAAACGACCGAGTTAACGTAGAATTACGATAGTTTATCTTGTGTCAATGTGCTTCGTATTTAATTAGCTTACTCGAATAAACTGTCAATTTTTTGCCAGGAATTGAACTTCAAGCAAAACCACTCTTTCATAGATTGTCGATTTAATAATACCTTTTGGTGGTCTAAGCTAATGAAAATAGTTTCAACTCTTTACAGCTGCATAACAAAAGGCGAATTAATTATAAGTATAAACATAAACGGTTTCAAGGCCATGTAGTCGAAATGTTGGCGCCCGACAGTTATGCAACGGACGCGATGCTTTATATCAAACGCGTGCGAGAAATGCTTACGAAGACTGCTTTGATCTAAACGCTTGACTCAGTGCAAAGATCTCCAATGAAGGGATGAATCATCCTAAAGGATGAAAATCCTGAAAAAAAAGATCTCCAAGTATCAAGAAAGTCGGGCTGTTGTTTTTTTCGGACAAATCGTTGGCGTCACCTAAACAATGTTTATGGTGCTGCCGCCCTGCGAGATGGGATCCAAGCTTTGCAGCTTTCCACTCAAGCATTGCAGCTTTGCATTCAAGCACATCATCACATTAATACTTTGAAAGTCAAGCGTAACTTCACTCATCTGCATTGCCTGGTTTTTAGAGGCCTAACCTTATAAGCCTCTGTTTTCCCTAATTTTTGGAAATACGTACGGAACTGCGTTAAAGACATTGGTGGAGGTCAAAAAGTAGATTGACGCACGCTCTTTTTTTTAAACTCAAAATTAAGTATGACCGAGGTTAAAAACATAGTTCGATTCTATGAACTTAAAGTTAAGTACCCTTTTTTCCTCCTTGCGATGGATCAAAACGGAGTTCGAACTGCGAACTCAAAATTGATCCCTTTTTTTTCCTTCGGCGAGGGATCAAAGCTGAGTTCGACCTTATGAACTAAAAATTGAACTCTCTTTGTTGGACTGAAAACACTTAGCGAGTTCAGTTCGAACCGGAACAGCAACCAACGAACACGTCGCAAAATTTTGTTGTTCCGGAACAATTACCGGAAGACTATGAATAATGAAATGCATGTTCACCGTGTCAGCGTAAAACTCTGTCCGTCATTGTCATCATATGGTGAGCGGCTTGGAATGTCCGGAAACTTCCGGATGTTGTTTACTTCCCTTAGGAAGTAATATCCGGAAGTTTTCTTTGACCGGAAGTGTCAAAACTTTCCACCGCTCTATAATTGCAATGCAATGTACCGGAACAGCAATATCCGGGTACAACCAATTTTAATCATCCTTTAATTCCCTGAAAATCAACTACCCTCGAAAAAAAGGATAAATCCGAGTTCGGCTGCCGAACTTAGTAATGAGTATGCCTATCAGAACTCAGTTTTGCTATTGCCCAGTCAAACTCAAAGTTGAGGGAAGCCACCGAAGTGCTGTTTTGAACCAAAACTACTTAATTTTGAGTTTAAAAAAAAGAGCGTGCGGCCTTAAAAAAACTGTCGGTGAAGATCAAGGTCTTTAGATACACTAGGTTCTCCGACTTTCACAGTAAGTTGGCGAGGAGTGAGCGGGGCTCTCAATGAGTTTGTTTATTTTTTGCTCAGCTTTTCTGTGGTTTGTTGGTAAACAAACTTCATGAGTTCCGCATAGTTGCATAGCCTACATAGCCAAAATGGCTGAATCGGGAATTCGATATTCGGTAACACCTCCTGTATATATACACACCTTGGGTGAAGATATGGTTTAAAAAAAAACCTCTTTCCGATCAATCGTGACCAAGATTGCCGAAAAAAACTCTGTGTTTTGACGAAAAAAAATTCCTATAGTATACTTTCTGTCATTTTTCCCAAAATTTCTGTGACGATTTTCTGCTTTTTTCCATTAATTTCATTCGAAAGTGATGTCAAATTGCGTCTTTTTTACATTTTACTTAAGAAAAATCAACATTATAAATATTATCATATTTCTTGAATTCAAAGATAATTATCGAAAATTTGAATTGACATAAAAAAAAATAATTTCGAAAAAACGTCAAAAATTTAAAAATTCTGTGAAATCTGTGAATGTTCCAAAAATTCTGTGTTCTGTGACACAGATTCTGTGATGAAATTTGGCTCAAAATTCTGTGAAATTATAGATTTTTCTGTGATTTCGGCAACCTTGCGTGACACGTAGAATGCAGCAGGTGCGACCACCAGAGATACCTAAATAACCCCTTCCCCTCATATCCTTCAACTTCCTACTTCCTCCTTACCACTTTCCTAGTTATTTAATTAAAGATGATCCTCGGCACATTATTACTTTTATTAGTTCAATAAACGTTAATTAAATAAAAATAACAATTAAGTACGGAACATCACAAACCAATAAATCCTTAAATCCAAACCATTTACCGAATTACAATCACCAAATTTATAAATACCAACAACAGATGACGGAATACATTCTAATGTGTCTCTTCTCCCGCAGAAACAGCCAAGTGGCCTCGCCACTCAAAGCGACGTGAACAACCCAACTTCAGTGACTCCAAGGCAGATACTTATCGAGGCGGCAACGGCAAAGCGAGCGCATCGGGAAAGGCTCGCAATCAAACCAACTACAGTTACAACAGCAATGACAAGCGCACGAAGCAGCAACAACGTCCTTCACCACCTCTGGACGCTGAGACATCGCTGCTGGAGTCGAGTGATCCATTCGACGAGCAGTTTGAGGGAGCCGGACTAGTGTCGGCTTACGATGCTCGGGGTTCGATCCCCGTCAGGCATGAACTACATTCGGTGTTCAGCTCTGGTTCGAAAAAACAAAGTTTGAACCATCTTCTGAACTTCCACTATGCTCCCCGAGAGCGTGATCAACCGGTTCGGTTCACCAAGACCGGCAACAATCGGAGCCACATCAAAAAGATGAGTTACAACAAGGAGCAGTTTTTGCAAGCTAATTGTCAATTTGTTGTACGCGCCAATGAAGACTACGGAGCCTTTCTTGCTTCACCGGATCTACTAGTCGACTGGGCCAAGATTGAACAGATTCACATTCTTAGCTCTGAGGAACCGCAATGTCCCATATGTTTGTACCCTCCGGTTGCTGCAAAGATGACTAAATGTGGTCATGTCTACTGTTGGCCTTGCATATTGCATTATTTGGCTCTTTCGGATAAAACTTGGCGCAAATGTCCCATCTGCTATGATGCTATTCATATTCCAGATTTAAGGAGCGCTGTTT